>NW_027140452.1:0-336223 GCF_036365525.1 Heterodontus francisci | reverse complement strand
TAGGAACCTCTGACAGGGTAATTGTACCTCACAGTGCAGGAACCTCTGACAGTGTAATTGTACCTCGCAGTACAGGAACCTCTGACAGGGTAATTGTACCTCGCAGTACAGGAACCTCTGACAGGGTAATTGTACCTCACAGTACAGGAACCTCTGACAGGGTAATTGTACCTCGCAGTACAGGAACCTCTGACAGTGTAATTGTACCTCGCAGTACAGGAACCTCTGACAGGGTAATTGTACCTCGCAGTACAGGAACCTCTGACAGGGTAATTGTACCTCGCAGTACAGGAACCTCTGACAGGGTAATTGTACCTCGCAGTACAGGAACCTCTGACAGGGTAATTGTACCTCGCAGTACAGGAACCTCTGACAGGGTAATTGTACCTCGCAGTGCAGGAACCTCTGACAGGGTAATTGTACCTCGCAGTACAGGAACCTCTGACAGGGTAATTGTACCTCGCAGTACAGGAACCTCTGACAGGGTAATTGTACCTCGCAGTGCAGGAACCTCTGACAGGGTAATTGTACCTCGCAGTACAGGAACCTCTGACAGTGTAATTGTACCTCGCAGTACAGGAACCCCTGACAGTGTAATTGTACCTCGCAGTGCAGGAACCTCTGACAGTGTAATTGTACCTCGCAGTGCAGGAACCTCTGACAGGGTAATTGTACCTCGCAGTACAGGAACCTCTGACAGGTAATTGTACCTCGCAGTACAGGAACCTCTGACAGTGTAATTGTACCTCGCAGTACAGGAACCTCTGACAGGGTAATTGTACCTCGCAGTACAGGAACCTCTGACAGGGTAATTGTACCTCGCAGTACAGGAACCTCTGACAGGGTAATTGTACCTCGCAGTACAGGAACCTCTGACAGGGTAATTGTACCTCGCAGTACAGAAACCTCTGACAGTGTAATTGTACCTCGCAGTACAGGAACCTCTGACAGGGTAATTGTACCTCGCAGTACAGGAACCTCTGACAGGGTAATTGTACCTCGCAGTACAGGAACCTCTGACAGTGTAATTGTACCTCGCAGTACAGGAACCTCTGACAGGGTAATTGTACCTCGCAGTACAGGAACCTCTGACAGTGTAATTGTACCTCGCAGTACAGGAACCTCTGACAGGGTAATTGTACCTCGCAGTACAGGAACCTCTGACAGTGTAATTGTACCTCGCAGTACAGGAACCTCTGACAGGGTAATTGTACCTCGCAGTACAGGAACCTCTGACAGGGTAATTGTACCTCGCAGTACAGGAACCTCTGACAGGGTAATTGTACCTCGCAGTACAGGAACCTCTGACAGGGTAATTGTACCTCGCAGTACAGGAACCTCTGACAGTGTAATTGTACCTCGCAGTACAGGAACCTCTGACAGGGTAATTGTACCTCGCAGTACAGGAACCTCTGACAGGGTAATTGTACCTCGCAGTACAGGAACCTCTGACAGGGTAATTGTACCTCGCACTACAGGAACCTCTGACAGGGTAATTGTACCTCGCAGTACAGGAACCTCTGACAGGGTAATTGTACCTCGCAGTACAGGAACCTCTGACAGTGTAATTGTACCTCGCAGTGCAGGAACCTCTGACAGGGTAATTGTACCTCGCAGTGCAGGAACCTCTGACAGGGTAATTGTACCTCGCAGTACAGGAACCTCTGACAGGCTAATTGTACCTCGCAGTACAGGAACCTCTGACAGGGTAATTGTACCTCGCAGTACAGGAACCTCTGACAGGGTAATTGTACCTCGCAGTGCAGGAACCTCTGACAGGGTAATTGTACCTCGCAGTACAGGAACTTCTGACAGGGTAATTGTACCTCGCAGTACAGGAACCTCTGACAGGGTAAATGTACCTCGCAGTACAGGAACCTCTGACAGGGTAATTATACCTCGCAGTACAGGAACCTCTGACAGGGTAATTGTACCTCGCAGTACAGGAACCTCTGACAGGGTAATTGTACCTCGCAGTACAGGAACCTCTGACAGGGTAATTGTACCTCGCAGTACAGGAACCTCTGACAGTGTAATTGTACCTCGCAGTGCAGGAACCTCTGACAGTGTAATTGTACCTCGCAGTACAGGAACCTCTGACAGGGTAATTGTACCTCGCAGTGCAGGAACCTCTGACAGTGTAATTGTACCTCGCAGTGCAGGAACCTCTGACAGGGTAATTGTACCTCGCAGTACAGGAACCTCTGACAGGGTAATTGTACCTCACAGTGCAGGAACCTCTGACAGGGTAATTGTACCTCGCAGTGCAGGAACCTCTGACAGGGTAATTGTACCTCGCAGTGCAGGAACCTCTGACAGGGTAATTGTACCTCGCAGTACAGGAACCTCTGACAGGGTAATTGTACCTCGCAGTACAGGAACCTCTGACAGGGTAATTGTACCTCGCAGTACAGGAACCTCCGACAGGGTAATTGTACCTCACAGTGCAGGAACCTCTGACAGGGTAATTGTACCTCGCAGTACAGGAACCTCTGACAGTGTAATTGTACCTCGCAGTACAGGAACCTCTGACAGGGTAATTGTACCTCGCAGTACAGGAACCTCTGACAGTGTAATTGTACCTCGCAGTGCAGGAACCTCTGACAGGGTAATTGTACCTCGCAGTGCAGGAACCTCTGACAGGGTAATTGTACCTCGCAGTGCAGGAACCTCTGACAGGGTAATTGTACCTCGCAGTACAGGAACCTCTGACAGGGTAATTGTCCCTCGCAGTGCAGGAACCTCTGACAGGGTAATTGTACCTCGCAGTACAGGAACCTCTGACAGTGTAATTGTACCTCGCAGTACAGGAACCTCTGACAGGGTAATTGTACCTCGCAGTACAGGAACATCTGACAGGGTAATTGTACCTCGCAGTACAGGAACCTCTGACAGTGTAATTGTACCTCGCAGTACAGGAACCTCTGACAGGGTAATTGTACCTCGCAGTACAGGAACCTCTGACAGGGTAATTGTACCTCGCAGTACAGGAACCTCTGACAGGGTAATTGTACCTCGCAGTACAGGAACCTCTGACAGTGTAATTGTACCTCGCAGTGCAGGAACCTCTGACAGGGTAATTGTACCTCACAGTACAGGAACCTCTGACAGGGTAATTGTACCTCGCAGTACAGGAACCTCTGACAGGGTAATTGTACCTCACAGTACAGGAACCTCTGACAGGGTAATTGTACCTCACAGTACAGGAACCTCTGACAGTGTAATTGTACCTCGCAGTGCAGGAACCTCTGACAGTGTAATTGTACCTCGCAGTGCAGGAACCTCTGACAGGGTAATTGTACCTCGCAGTGCAGGAACCTCTGACAGGGTAATTGTACCTCGCAGTACAGGAACCTCTGACAGGGTAATTGTACCTCGCAGTGCAGGAACCTCTGACAGGGTAATTGTACCTCGCAGTACAGGAACCTCTGACAGGGTAATTGTACCTCGCAGTACAGGAACCTCTGACAGGGTAATTGTACCTCGCAGTACAGGAACCTCTGACAGGGTAATTGTACCTCGCAGTGCAGGAACCTCTGACAGGGTAATTGTACCTCACAGTACAGGAACCTCTGACAGGGTAATTGTACCTCGCAGTACAGGAACCTCTGACAGGGTAATTGTACCTCGCAGTGCAGGAACCTCTGACAGGGTAATTGTACCTCGCAGTACAGGAACCTCTGACAGGGTAATTGTACCTCGCAGTACAGGAACCTCTGACAGGGTAATTGTACCTCGCAGTACAGGAACCTCTGACAGGGTAATTGTACCTCACAGTACAGGAACCTCTGACAGGGTAATTGTACCTCGCAGTGCAGGAACCTCTGACAGGGTAATTGTACCTCGCAGTACAGGAACCTCTGACAGGGTAATTGTACCTCGCAGTACAGGAACCTCTGACAGGGTAATTGTACCTCACAGTACAGGAACCTCTGACAGGGTAATTGTACCTCGCAGTGCAGGAACCTCTGACAGGGTAATTGTACCTCGCAGTACAGGAACCTCTGACAGTGTAATTGTACCTCGCAGTACAGGAACCTCTGACAGTGTAATTGTACCTCGCAGTACAGGAACCTCTGACAGGGTAATTGTACCTCGCAGTACAGGAACCTCTGACAGGGTAATTGTACCTCGCAGTGCAGGAACCTCTGACAGGGTAATTGTACCTCGCAGTACAGGAACCTCTGACAGGGTAATTGTACCTCGCAGTGCAGGAACCTCTGACAGGGTAATTGTACCTCGCAGTACAGGAACCTCTGACAGGGTAATTGTACCTCGCAGTACAGGAACCTCTGACAGGGTAATTGTACCTCGCAGTACAGGAACCTCTGACAGGGTAATTGTACCTCGCAGTGCAGGAACCTCTGACAGGGTAATTGTACCTCACAGTACAGGAACCTCTGACAGGGTAATTGTACCTCGCAGTACAGGAACCTCTGACAGGGTAATTGTACCTCGCAGTGCAGGAACCTCTGACAGGGTAATTGTACCTCGCAGTACAGGAACCTCTGACAGGGTAATTGTCCCTCGCAGTACAGGAACCTCTGACAGGGTAATTGTACCTCGCAGTACAGGAACCTCTGACAGGGTAATTGTACCTCACAGTACAGGAACCTCTGACAGGGTAATTGTACCTCGCAGTGCAGGAACCTCTGACAGGGTAATTGTACCTCGCAGTACAGGAACCTCTGACAGGGTAATTGTACCTCGCAGTGCAGGAACCTCTGACAGGGTAATTGTACCTCGCAGTACAGGAACCTCTGACAGGGTAATTGTACCTCGCAGTACAGGAACCTCTGACAGTGTAATTGTACCTCGCAGTACAGGAACCTCTGACAGGGTAATTGTACCTCGCAGTGCAGGAACCTCTGACAGGGTAATTGTACCTCGCAGTACAGGAACCTCTGACAGGGTAATTGTACCTCGCAGTACAGGAACCTCTGACAGTGTAATTGTACCTCGCAGTGCAGGAACCTCTGACAGGGTAATTGTACCTCGCAGTACAGGAACCTCTGACAGGGTAATTGTACCTCGCAGTGCAGGAACCTCTGACAGGGTAATTGTACCTCGCAGTACAGGAACCTCTGACAGGGTAATTGTACCTCACAGTACAGGAACCTCTGACAGGGTAATTGTACCTCGCAGTACAGGAACCTCTGACAGGGTAATTGTACCTCGCAGTACAGGAACCTCTGACAGGGTAATTGTACCTCGCAGTACAGGAACCTCTGACAGGGTAATTGTACCTCACAGTACAGGAACCTCTGACAGTGTAATTGTACCTCGCAGTACAGGAACCTCTGACAGGGTAATTGTACCTCACAGTACAGGAACCTCTGACAGGGTAATTGTACCTCGCAGTGCAGGAACCTCTGACAGGGTAATTGTACCTCGCAGTGCAGGAACCTCTGACAGGGTAATTGTACCTCGCAGTACAGGAACCTCTGACAGGGTAATTGTACCTCACAGTACAGGAACCTCTGACAGGGTAATTGTACCTCGCAGTACAGGAACCTCTGACAGGGTAATTGTACCTCGCAGTACAGGAACATCTGACAGGGTAATTGTACCTCGCAGTACAGGAACATCTGACAGGGTAATTGTACCTCGCAGTACAGGAACCTCTGACAGGGTAATTGTACCTCGCAGTACAGGAACCTCTGACAGGGTAATTGTACCTCGCAGTACAGGAACCTCTGACAGGGTAATTGTACCTCGCAGTACAGGAACCTCTGACAGGGTAATTGTACCTCGCAGTGCAGGAACCTCTGACAGGGTAATTGTACCTCGCAGTACAGGAACCTCTGACAGGGTAATTGTACCTCGCAGTGCAGGAACCTCTGACAGGGTAATTGTACCTCGCAGTACAGGAACCTCTGACAGGGTAATTGTACCTCACAGTACAGGAACCTCTGACAGGGTAATTGTACCTCGCAGTACAGGAACCTCTGACAGGGTAATTGTACCTCGCAGTACAGGAACCTCTGACAGGGTAATTGTACCTCACAGTACAGGAACCTCTGACAGGGTAATTGTACCTCGCAGTGCAGGAACCTCTGACAGGGTAATTGTCCCTCGCAGTGCAGGAACCTCTAGCAGCACAATAGCATCTTGCAATGCAGAGGCCTTTCCTGTGCATTTGCCCATGTAATGCAATGGGACTTGCTATGTAAAATCCAATTGTAATGCAAATTTCCCATGCAGTGCTGCAGCCCCTTGTAGTGCAAAAAGCACCTTGAGATGTCATAGAATGTTGCAATGCAACAAGCATTTGAAATCCCATTGAAGTTATGGTGCACTAGACCCTTACAATGCAACACAAAAACTTGTAGTACAATAGCCTTTGCAGTACAACATCCACTAACAAAGCAATAGCCCCATGCAGTGCAATCTCCACTCACAGTGTAAAAACAACATGCAATGTAATAGTCTCTAAGAGTGACATAGCAATAACGTGAAGAAATGCTATAGCCTTTTGAACACAACAGACCATGATAATTCAGTAGCCTCTTGCAGTGCAAAAGCTCTTTGGTGTGCAATAGACCCTGACAATGTATTTTCCCCTTACAGTGCAACAGTTCTATGCTTTGCATAACATGCTTATGGTACAAAAGCCAGGTGCAGTCCAAGAGCAAATTGCCTTTTGATACCCTATTGAAATATAATATCCTCTCACAATGGAAACCATCTCGCAATACAAAATTTCCCTGCAGTGCAATAGCTATTTGTTTTGCAATTGTGACTTTCAATACAATAGACACTTGCCATGTAACATCCAGTTGCAATGTAATGGAACCATTAGTGTGCATGATCCTTGTATTGCAATAGCCTCTTGCAGTGCAATAGCAGCTTGCAATGCAGGGACCTTTGGTAGTGCAATAACTCCTTCCAATGCAAAGGTCTTTGAGTTTGCAATGGAGCATGGTGTGCAACATCCACTTGCAATGAAAATGCAAAGGCACCTTGCAATACAAGAACTATTTGCAGAGCAAAAATTCCAGCAATGCAACACGCATTTCATTGCAATAGAGCTTGCAGTCCAACAGTCCCTCCCTTGCAGACTATTATCCTTGCAATGTCAGAGCCCCTTTCAATGCAATGGCCCCTTTCAATACAACATCCACATGCAACGCAAGAAAACCAAGAATGTTTGGCAATGAACTGAAACAACTACTTGCAATGCAATAGGGCTAAGTCATGCAATAGCCCATTGATAACATTGCACACTGGCAAAGTAATGGACTTTTACAGAGCAATAGCTCATCGGAGGGCAATTGCCCTTTGCAATGCAATAACCTGAAGCAGTACATTGGGGGCTTACAATACAGTATCCATGATTAATACAATAACACTTTACATTACAATGGCCTCTTACACTGTAATATCTTCTTGTAGTGTGAACACTCTTGCAGTTCAATAGCTACGTGATGGAAAGCAGAAGCCTCTTGCAAAGAAATACCCTTTGTAATTCAATCACCTCTTGCACAGTGACAGCACCTTGCAACGCAGGATACTCTGACAGTTTAATAGTCCTTTGTAATTCAATCACCTCTTGCACGGTGACAGCACCTTGCAATGCAGGATACACTGACAGTTTAATAGTCCTTTGTAATTCAATCACCTCTTGCACGGTGACAGCACCTTGCAATGCAGGATACACTGACAGTTTAATAGTCCTTTGTAATTCAATCACCTCTTGCACGGTGACAGCACCTTGCAATGCAGGATACACTGACAGTTTAATAGTCCTTTGTAATTCAATCACCTCTTGCACGGTGACAGCACCTTGCAATGCAGGATACACTGACAGTTTAATAGTCCTTTGTAATTCAATCACCTCTTGCACGGTGACAGCACCTTGCACTGCAGGATACACTGACAGTTTAATAGTCCTTTGTAATTCAATCACCTCTTGCACGGTGACAGCACCTTGCAATGCAGGATACACTGACAGTTTAATAGTCCTTTATAATTCGCCAGAGCTGGCGGGCAGCCATAAAGACAGGGCTAAATTGTGGCGAGTCGAAGAGACTTAGTAGTTGGCAGGAAAAAAGACAGAGGCGCAAGGGGAGAGCCAACTGTGCAACAGCCCCAACAAACAAATTTCTCTGCAGCACCTGTGGAAGAGCCTGTCACTCCAGAATTGGCCTTTATAGCCACTCCAGGCGCTGCTTCACAAACCACTGACCACCTCCAGGCGCGTATCCATTGTCTCTCGAGATAAGGAGGCCCAAAAGAAAAGAATAATTCAATCACCTCTTGCACGGTGACAGCACCTTGCAATGCAGGATACACTGACAGTTTAATAGTCCTTTGTAATTCAATCACCTCTTGCACGGTGACAGCACCTTGCAATGCAGGATACACTGACAGTTTAATAGTCCTTTGTAATTCAATCACCTCTTGCACGGTGACAGCACCTTGCAATGCAGGATACACTGACAGTTTAATAGTCCTTTATAATTCAATCACCTCTTGCACGGTGACAGCACCTTGCAATGCAGGATACAATGACAGTTTAATAGTCCTTTGTAATTCAATCACCTCTTGCACGGTGACAGCACCTTGCAATGCAGGATACACTGACAGTTTAATAGTCCTTTGTAATTCAATCACCTCTTGCACGGTGACAGCACCTTGCAATGCAGGATACAATGACAGTTTAATAGTCCTTTGTAATTCAATCACCTCTTGCACGGTGACAGCACCTTGCAATGCAGGATACACTGACAGTTTAATAGTCCTTTGTAATTCAATCACCTCTTGCACGGTGACAGCACCTTGCAATGCAGGATACACTGACAGTTTAAGGACTGGAGAGGCCTTTGACAGTGCAATCACCCTTGCAGTTTAACATCCACATGGAGTTGTCACACAAACCACAGCTGTGATAATACAACAATCGTGAAAATAACTCCAAAGAGCTCCAGAAACCATCTTTGTCTTTAAGGAAAAAAAATCAGCCTTTAATTTACAAAATGAACAATGTATCCAAAATGGCATTGAAAGAAAACAAATCTTGGTCTTTGTGTGTTGAAACTGTCTGACAAGGACAAAGGACAAATGGTCAAAGCTAACAGGTGTCAAATGAACACATCCTATACCATGCTAAAACATTCCTGAATTGATTATCTCCTACTGAAAGAAAGAAGATGTGAAGTCACCATATTCTGGGTCACAGTGCAGTCACCATGGGTCAGAGAGCAGAGTGTCTGCTTCCAGGAGGTACAAGATAACAGAGCTTTACATTAAAGTGTCTTTCAGCAAAACATTAACATATTGTTTGTCTTTGCTCCATGACCTTCTGGTCTGTTATTCTGTGACCTTGTCCTATCAACACCTTCTCTTTTGTTATCTCTTACCCCACCCCCGCTTTACTTGCTTAAAATCTTTTACATTTCTTATATCTGTTAGTTCTGATGAAGGGTCACAGACCTGAAACGTTAACTCCGTTTCTCTCTGCACAGATGTTGCCCGACCTGCTGAGTATTTCCAGCACTCTCTGTTTTTATGAACTCTGTTTCTCTCTCCACAGATGTTGCCCGACCTGCTGAATATTTCCAGCACTCTCTGTTTTTATTAACTCTGTTTCTCTCTCCACAGATGTTGCCCGACCTGCTGAGTATTTCCAGCACTCTCTGTTTTTATTAACTCTGTTTCTCTCTCCACAGATGTTGCCCGACCTGCTGAATATTTCCAGCACTCTCTGTTTTTATGAACTCTGTTTCTCTCTCCACAGATGTTGCCCGACCTGCTGAATATTTCCAGCACTCTCTGTTTTTATTAACTCTGTTTCTCTCTCCACAGATGTTGCCCGACCTGCTGAGTATTTCCAGCACTCTCTGTTTTTATTAACTCTGTTTCTCTCTCCACAGATGTTGCCCGACCTGCTGAATATTTCCAGCACTCTCTGTTTTTATTAACTCTGTTTCTCTCTCCACAGATGTTGCCCGACCTGCTGAATATTTCCAGCACTCTCTGTTTTTATTAACTCTGTTTCTCTCTCCACAGATGTTGCCCGACCTGCTGAATATTTCCAGCACTCTCTGTTTTTATTAACTCTGTTTCTCTCTCCACAGATGTTGCCCAACCTGCTGAATATTTCCAGCACTCTCTGTTTTTATTAACTCTGTTTCTCTCTCCACAGATGTTGCCTGACCTGCTGAATATTTCCAGCACTCTCTGTTTTTATTAACTCTGTTTCTCTCTCCACAGATGTTGCCCGACCTGCTGAATATTTCCAGCACTCTCTGTTTTTATTAACTCTGTTTCTCTCTCCACAGATGTTGCCCGACCTGCTGAATATTTCCAGCACTCTCTGTTTTTATTAACTCTGTTTCTCTCTCCACAGATGTTGCCCAACCTGCTGAATATTTCCAGCACTCTCTGTTTTTATTAACTCTGTTTCTCTCTCCACAGATGTTGCCCGACCTGCTGAATATTTCCAGCACTCTCTGTTTTTATTAACTCCGTTTCTCTCTCCACAGATGTTGCCCGACCTGCTGAGTATTTCCAGCACTCTCTGTTTTTATTAACTCCGTTTCTCTCTCCACAGATGTTGCCCGACCTGCTGAGTATTTCCAGCACTCTCTGTTTTTATTAACTCCGTTTCTCTCTCCACAGATGTTGCCCGACCTGCTGAGTATTTCCAGCACTCTCTGTTTTTATTAACTCTGTTTCTCTCTCCACAGATGTTGCCCGACCTGCTGAGTATTTCCAGCACTCTCTGTTTTTATTAACTCCGTTTCTCTCTCCACAGATGTTGCCCGACCTGCTGAGTATTTCCAGCACTCTCTGTTTTTATTAACTCTGTTTCTCTCTCCACAGATGTTGCCCGACCTGCTGAGTATTTCCAGCACTCTCTGTTTTTATTAACTCTGTTTCTCTCTCCACAGATGTTGCCTGACCTGCTGAATATTTCCAGCACTCGCTGTTTTTATGAACTCTGTCTGGAGACGCTGTCAATCAGCCTCTCAATGTAACAGAGTATTGTTTTTGTAACAGGTATTAGTACCGCAACCTCACAGCTCCAGTGTCCCGGGTTCGGTTCTGTTTACTGCCACAGTCTCACAGCTCCAGTGACCCGGGTCCGGTTCTGTTTACTGCCACAGTCTCACAGCTCCAGTGAACTGGGTTCGGTTCCGTTTACTGCCACAGTCTCACAGCTCCAGTGACATGGGTTCGGTTCTGTTTACTGCCACAGTCTCACAGCTCCAGTGACCCGGGTTCGGTTCTGTTTACTGCCACAGTCTCACAGCTCCAGTGACCTGGGTTCGGTTCTGTTTACTGCCACAGTCTCACAGCTCCAGTGACCTGGGTTCGGATCTGTTTACTGCCACAGCCTCACAGCTCCAGTGACCTGGGTTCGGTTCTGTTTACTGCCACAGTCTCACAGCTCCAGTGTCCCGGGTTCGGTTCTGTTTACTGCCACAGTCTCACAGCTCCAGTGACCTGGGTTCGGTTCTGTTTACTGCCACAGTCTCACAGCTCCAGTGTCCCGGGTTCAGTTCTGTTTACTGCCACAGTCTCACAGCTCCAGTGACCTGGGTTCGGTTCTGTTTACTGCCACAGTCTCACAGCTCCAGTGTCCCGGGTTCAGTTCTGTTTACTGCCACAGTCTCACAGCTTCAGTGACCTGGGTTCAGTTCTGTTTACTGCCACAGTCTCACAGCTCCAGTGACCCGGGTTCGGTTCTGTTTACTGCCACAGTCTCACAGCTCCAGTGACCTGGGTTCGGTTCTGTTTACTGCCACAGTCTCACAGCTCCAGTGTCCCGGGTTCGGTTCTGTTTACTGCCACAGTCTCACAGCTCCAGTGTCCTGGGTTCGGTTCTGTTTACTGCCACAGTCTCACAGCTCCAGTGTCCCGGGTTCAGTTCTGTTTACTGCCACAGTCTCACAGCTCCAGTGACCCGGGTTCAGTTCTGTTTACTGCCACAGTCTCACAGCTCCAGTGACCTGGGTTCGGTTCTGTTTACTGTCACAGTCTCACAGCTCCAGTGACCTGGGTTCGGTTCTGTTTACTGCCACAGTCTCACAGCTCCAGTGACCTGGGTTCGGTTCTGTTTACTGCCACAGTCTCACAGCTCCAGTGACCTGGGTTCGGTTCTGTTTACTGCCACAGCCTCACAGCTCCAGTGACCTGGGTTCGGTTCTGTTTACTGCCACAGTCTCACAGCTCCAGTGACCTGGGTTCGGTTCTGTTTACTGCCACAGCCTCACAGCTCCAGTGACCCGGGTTCGGTTCTGTTTACTGCCACAGTCTCACAGCTCCAGTGACCTGGGTTCGGTTCTGTTTACTGTCACAGTCTCACAGCTCCAGTCACCCGGGTTCAGTTCTGTTTACTGCCACAGTCTCACAGCTCCAGTGACCTGGGTTCGGTTCTGTTTACTGCCACAGTCTCACAGCTCCAGTGTCCCGGGATCGGTTCTGTTTACTGCCACAGTCTCACAGCTCCAGTGTCCTGGGTTCGGTTCTGTTTACTGCCACAGTCTCACAGCTCCAGTGTCCCGGGTTCAGTTCTGTTTACTGCCACAGTCTCACAGCTCCAGTGACCTGAGTTCGGTTCTGTTTACTGCCACAGTCTCACAGCTCCAGTGACCTGGGTTCGGTTCTGTTTACTGTCACAGTCTCACAGCTCCAGTGTCCCGGGTTCGGTTCTGTTTACTGCCACAGTCTCACAGCTCCAGTGACCTGGGTTCGGTTCTGTTTACTGTCACAGTCTCACAGCTCCAGTGTCCCGGGTTCGGTTCTGTTTACTGCCACAGTCTCACAGCTCCAGTGTCCCGGGTTCGGTTCTGTTTACTGCCACACTCTCACAGCTCCAGTGTCCCGGGTTCGGTTCTGTTTACTGCCACACTCTCACAGCTCCAGTGTCCCGGGTTCGGTTCTGTTTACTGCCACAGTCTCACAGCTCCAGTGACCTGGGTTCGGTTCTGTTTACTGCCACAGTCTCACAGCTCCAGTGACCTGGGTTCGGTTCTGTTTACTGCCACAGTCTCACAGCTCCAGTGACCTGGGTTCGGTTCTGTTTACTGCCACAGTCTCACAGCTCCAGTGACCTGGGTTCGGTTCTGTTTACTGCCACAGTCTCACAGCTCCAGTGACTTGAGTTCGGTTCTGTTTACTGCCACAGTCTCACAGCTCCAGTGACCTGGGTTCGGTTCTGTTTACTGTCACAGTCTCACAGCTCCAGTGTCCCGGGTTCGGTTCTGTTTACTGTCACAGTCTCACAGCTCCAGTGTCCCGGGATCGGTTCTGTTTACTGCCACAGTCTCACAGCTCCAGTGTCCCGGGTACGGTTCTGTTTACTGCCACAGTCTCACAGCTCCAGTGTCCCGGGTTCGGTTCTGTTTACTGTCACAGTCTCACAGCTCCAGTGTCCCGGGTTCGGTTCTGTTTACTGCCACAGTCTCACAGCTCCAGTGACCTGGGTTCGGTTCTGTTTACTGCCACAGTCTCACAGCTCCAGTGTCCCGGGTTCGGTTCTGTTTACTGTCACAGTCTCACAGCTCCAGTGTCCCGGGTTCGGTTCTGTTTACTGCCACAGCCTCACAGCTCCAGTGACCCGGGTTCGGTTCTGTTTACTGCCACAGTCTCACAGCTCCAGTGTCCCGGATTCGGTTCTGTTTACTGCCACAGTCTCACAGCTCCAGTGACCTGGTTTCTGTTCTGTTTACTGCCACAGTCTCACAGCTCCAGTGACCTGGGTTCGGTTCTGTTTACTGCCACAGTCTCACAGCTCCAGTGACCCGGGTTCGGTTCTGTTTACTGTCACAGTCTCACAGCTCCAGTGTCCCGGGTTCGGTTCTGTTTACTGC
Source organism: Heterodontus francisci (assembly GCF_036365525.1). Lineage (NCBI taxonomy): Eukaryota > Metazoa > Chordata > Chondrichthyes > Heterodontiformes > Heterodontidae > Heterodontus > Heterodontus francisci. Next base: position 322,403 of record NW_027140452.1, on the reverse strand, counting down.
CACAGTCTCACAGCTCCAGTGACCCGGGTTCGGTTCTGTTTACTGCCACAGTCTCACAGCTCCAGTGTCCCGGATTCGGTTCTGTTTACTGCCACAGTCTCACAGCTCCAGTGTCCCGGGTTCGGTTCTGTTTACTGCCACAGTCTCACAGCTCCAGTGACCTGGGTTCGGTTCTGTTTACTGCCACAGTCTCACAGCTCCAGTGACCCGGGTTCGGTTCTGTTTACTGCCACAGTCTCACAGCTCCAGTGACCCGGGTTCGGTTCTGTTTACTGCCACAGTCTCACAGCTCCAGTGACCTGAGTTCGGTTCTGTTTACTGCCACAGTCTCACAGCTCCAGTGACCCGGGTTCGGTTCTGTTTACTGCCACAGTCTCACAGCTCCAGTGACCTGAGTTCGGTTCTGTTTACTGCCACAGTCTCACAGCTCCAGTGACCTGGGTTCGGTTCTGTTTACTGCCACAGTCTCACAGCTCCAGTGTCCCGGGTTCGGTTCTGTTTACTGCCACCGTCTCACAGCTCCAGTGACCTGGGTTCGGTTCTGTTTACTGCCACAGTCTCACAGCTCCAGTGACCTGGGTTCGGTTCTGTTTACTGCCACAGTCTCACAGCTCCAGTGTCCCGGGTTCGGTTCTGTTTACTGCCACAGCCTCACAGCTCCAGTGACCCGGGTTCGGTTCTGTTTACTGCCACAGTCTCACAGCTCCAGTGTCCCGGATTCGGTTCTGTTTACTGCCACAGTCTCACAGCTCCAGTGTCCCGGGTTCGGTTCTGTTTACTGCCACAGTCTCACAGCTCCAGTGTCCCGGGTTCAGTTCTGTTTACTGCCACAGTCTCACAGCTCCAGTGTCCCGGGTTCTGTTCTGTTTACTGCCACAGTCTCACAGCTCCAGTGACCTGGGTTCAGTTCTGTTTACTGTCACAGTCTCACAGCTCCAGTGTCCCGGGTTCGGTTCTGTTTACTGCCACAGTCTCACAGCTCCCGTGACCCGGGTTCGGTTCTGTTTACTGCCACAGTCTCACAGCTCCCGTGACCCGGGTTCGGTTCTGCTAACTGCCACAGTCTCACAGCTCCAGTGTCCCGGGTTCGGTTCTGTTTACTGTCACAGTCTCACAGCTCCAGTGTCCCGGGTTCGGTTCTGTTTACTGTCACAGTCTCACAGCTCCAGTGTCCTGGGTTCGGTTCTGTTTACTGCCACAGTCTCACAGCTCCAGTGACCCGGGTTCGGTTCTGTTTACTGCCACAGTCTCACAGCTCCAGTGTCTAGGGTTCGGTTCTGTTTACTGTCACAGTCTCACAGCTCCAGTGTCCCGGGTTCGGTTCTGTTTACTGCCACAGTCTCACAGCTCCAGTGACCTGGGTTCGGTTCTGTTTACTGCCACAGTCTCACAGCTCCAGTGTCCCGGGTTCGGTTCTGTTTACTGTCACAGTCTCACAGCTCCAGTGTCCTGGGTTCGGTTCTGTTTACTGCCACAGTCTCACAGCTCCAGTGTCCCGGGTTCGGTTCTGTTTACTGCCACAGTCTCACAGCTCCAGTGTCCCGGGTTCGGTTCTGTTTACTGTCACAGTCTCACAGCTCCAGTGTCCTGGGTTCAGTTCTGTTTACTGCCACAGTCTCACAGCTCCAGTGTCCTGGGTTCAGTTCTGTTTACTGCCACAGTCACACAGCTCCAGTGACCCGGGTTCGGTTCTGTTTACTGCCACAGTCTCACAGCTCCAGTGACCCGGGTTCGGTTCTGTTTACTGCCACAGTCTCACAGCTCCAGTGTCCCGGGTTCGGTTCTGTTTACTGCCACAGTCTCACAGCTCCAGTGTCCCGGGTTCGGTTCTGTTTACTGCCACAGTCTCACAGCTCCAGTGACCTGGGTTCGGTTCTGTTTACTGCCACAGTCACACAGCTCCAGTATCCCGGGTTCGGTTCTGTTTACTGCCACAGTCTCACAGCTCCAGTGTCCCGGGTTCGGTTCTGTTTACTGCCACAGTCTCACAGCTCCAGTGACCCGGGTTCAGTTCTGTTTACTGCCACAGTCTCACCGCTCCAGTGACCTGGGTTCGGTTCTGTTTACTGCCACAGTCTCACAGCTCCAGTGACCTGGGTTCGGTTCTGTTTACTGCCACAGCCTCACAGCTCCAGTGACCCGGGTTCGGTTCTGTTTACTGCCACAGTCTCACAGCTCCGGTGACCTGGGTTCGGTTCTGTTTACTGCCACAGTCTCACAGCTCCAGTGATCTGGGTTCGGTTCTGTTTACTGCCACAGTCTCACAGCTCCAGTGACCTGGGTTCGGTTCTGTTTACTGCCACAGTCTCACAGCTCCAGTGACCTGGGTTCGGTTCTGTTTACTGCCACAGTCTCACCGCTCCAGTGTCCCGGGTTCAGTTCTGTTTACTGCCACAGTCTCACAGCTCCAGTGTCCTGGGTTCGGTTCTGTTTACTGTCACAGTCTCACAGCTCCAGTGACCTGGGTTCGGTTCTGTTTACTGCCACAGTCTCACAGCTCCAGTGACCTGGGTTCGGTTCTGTTTACTGCCACAGTCTCACAGCTCCAGTGACCCGGGTTCGGTTCTGTTTACTGCCACAGCCTCACAGCTCCAGTGACCTGGGTTCGGTTCTGTTTACTGTCACAGTCTCACAGCTCCAGTGACCTGGGTTCGGTTCTGTTTACTGCCACAGTCTCACAGCTCCAGTGACCCGGGTTCAGTTCTGTTTACTGCCACAGTCTCACAGCTCCAGTGACCCGGGTTCGGTTCTGTTTACTGCCACAGTCTCACAGCTCCAGTGACCCGGGTTCGGTTCTGTTTACTGCCACAGTCTCACAGCTCCGGTGACCCGGGTTCGGTTCTGTTTACTGCCACAGTCTCACAGCTCCAGTGGCCCGGGTTCGGTTCTGTTAACTGCCACAGTCTCACAGCTCCGGTGACCCGGGTTCGGTTCTGTTTACTGCCACAGTCTCACAGCTCCAGTGACCCGGGTTCGGTTCTGTTTACTGCCACAGTCTCACAGCTCCAGTGACCTGGGTTCGGTTCTGTTTACTGCCACAGTCTCACAGCTCCAGTGACCCGGGTTCGGTTCTGTTTACTGCCACAGTCTCACAGCTCCAGTGACCTGGGTTCGGTTCTGTTTACTGCCACAGTCTCACAGCTCCAGTGACCTGGGTTCGGTTCTGTTTACTGTCACAGTCTCACAGCTCCAGTGTCCTGGGTTCAGTTCTGTTTACTGCCACAGTCTCACAGCTCCAGTGACCTGGGTTCGGTTCTGTTTACTGCCACAGTCTCACAGCTCCAGTGACCTGGGTTCGGTTCTGTTTACTGCCACAGTCTCACAGCTCCAGTGACCTGGGTTCGGTTCTGTTTACTGCCACAGCCTCACAGCTCCAGTGACCTGGGTTCGGTTCTGTTTACTGCCACAGCCTCACAGCTCCAGTGACCTGAGTTCGGTTCTGTTTACTGCCACAGCCTCACAGCTCCAGTGTCCTGGGTTCGGTTCTGTTTACTGCCACAGTCTCACAGCTCCAGTGACCCGGGTTCGGTTCTGTTCACTGCCACAGTCTCACAGCTCCGGTGACCTGGGTTCGGTTCTGTTTACTGCCACAGTCTCACAGCTCCAGTGTCCTGGGTTCGGTTCTGTTTACTGCCACAGTCTCACAGCTCCAGTGACCTGGGTTCGGTTCTGTTTTTTGCCACAGTCTCGCAGCTCCAGTGACCTGGGTTCGGTTCTGTTTACTGCCACAGTCTCACAGCTCCAGTGACCTGGGTTCGGTTCTGTTTACTGCCACAGTCTCACAGCTCCAGTGTCCCGGGTTCGGTTCTGTTTCCTGCCACAGTCTCACAGCTCCAGTGACCTGGGTTCGGTTCTGTTTTTTGCCACAGTCTCGCAGCTCCAGTGACCTGGGTTCGGTTCTGTTTACTGCCACAGTCTCACAGCTCCAGTGACCTGGGTTCGGTTCTGTTTACTGCCACAGTCTCACAGCTCCAGTGTCCCGGGTTCGGTTCTGTTTCCTGCCACAGTCTCACAGCTCCAGTGACCCGGGTTCGGTTCTGTTTACTGCCACAGTCTCACAGCTCCAGTGACCTGGGTTCTGTTCTGTTTACTGCCACAGTCTCACAGCTCCAGTGTCCCGGGTTCTGTTCTGGGTGCTGCCTGTGTGGAGTTTGCAAGTTTTCCCTGTGACCATGTGGGTTTCTGCCGGGTGCTCTGGTTTCCTCCCACAGACAAAGACTTGCAGTTTGATTGATAAATTGGCCATTGTAAATGTCCCTAGTCTCGTTAGGTGGTTGGAGGATGGTGGGGATGTGGTAGGGAATATGGGATTAATGTCGGATATATAAATGGGTGGCTGTTGGTCAGCACAGACTCGATGGGCCAAAGGGTCTGTTTCAGTGCAGTATCTCTCTATGATTCTCTTTGTGTAAAGACTTTTCATCCATTTTACACAGACAGATATTTGTCTTCATTGTTAGGATGTGTCTGTCACTAGACCAGCAGATATTGTCCATCCCCAGTTGTCCATTGAGAAGGTGATGCTGGTCCATTACCTTGAACCTCTGCAGTCTGTGTGGTGAAGGTCATCTCACAATGGTGTTGGAGAAGGAGTTACAGCATTTTCACCCAGTCATGATGAAGGAAAGGTGATATATGTCCAACACAACAACAACTTGTATTTATATAGCACCATTAATGTCAGCACATGTTCCAAGGCACTCCTCTCCACCACTCCCCTCCCCCACTCCTCTCCACCACTCCCCTACCCCACTCCCCTCCCCCACTCCACTCCCCCACTCCACTCCCCCACTCCCCTCCCCAACACCCCTACCCCACTCCCCTCCCCCACTCCCCTCCCCCACTCCCCTCCCCCACTCCACTCCCCCACTCCTCTCCACCACTCCCCTCCCCCATTCCCCTCCCCAACACCCCTACCCCACTCCCATCCCCAACACCCCTACCCCACTCCCCTCCCCCACTCCACTCCCCCACTCTACTCCTCCCACTCCACTTCCCCACTGCGCAATATCACTCCCCTCCCCCACTCCCATCCCCAACACCCCTACCCCACTCCCCTCCCCCACTCCCCTCCGGCACTCCACTCCCACACTCCACTCCCCCACTCCCCTCCCCAACACCCCTACCCCACTCCCCTCCCCCACTCCCCTCCCCCACTCCCCTCCCCCACTCCACTCCCCCACTCCTCTCCACCACTCCCCTCCCCCATTCCCCTCCCCAACACCCCTACCCCACTCCCCTCCCCAACACCCCTACCCCACTCCCATCCCCAACACCCCTACCCCACTCCCCTCCCCCACTCCACTCCCCCACTCTACTCCTCCCACTCCACTTCCCCACAGCGCAATGTCACTCCCCTCCCCCACTCCCATCCCCAACACCCCTACCCCACTCCCCTCCCCCACTCCCCTCCCCCACTCCAATCCCCCATTCCCCTCCACCACTCCCCTACCCCACAGCCCTCCCCCGCTCCCCTCCCCCACACCCCTCCCCAAACTCCCTCCCTCACACCCCTCCCCCACCCCCCTACTCCACTCCCCTCCCCCATTCCCCTCCCCAACACCCCTCCCCCACTCCCCTATGTCAATCCCCTCCCCCACTCCCCTACACCACTCCCGTCCCCCACTCGCCTCCCAAACTTCCCTACTCCACTCCGCTCCCCAAACCCCCTCCCCTATTCCCCTACCCATATCCCCTCCCCAGCTCCCCTTACCCACTCCCCTCCCCCACTCCCCTGCCCCACTCACATCCCTAACTCCCCTCCCCCACTCCCCTCCCCCTCACCTCCCCAACTCCCCTCACTAAGTCCTCCCACTCACCTCCCCCACTCCCCTCCCTAAATCCCCTCCCTGACTCCCCTACCCCACTCACGTCACCAACTTCCCTCCCCCACTTCCCTCCCCCACTCATCTCCCCAACTCCCCCCAACAACTCCCTCCCACTCACCTCCGCCACTCCCCTCCCCAACACCCCTACCCCACTCACCTCCCCCACTCCCCTCCCCCACTCCCCGCCCCCACTCCTCTCCCCCACTACCCTCCCCCACTCCACTTCCCCACATCACTATATCACTCCCCTCCCCCACTCCCATCCCCAACACCCCTACCCCACTCACCTCCCCCACTCCCCTCCCCCACTCCCCGCCCCCACTCCTCTCCCCCACTACCCTCCCCCACTCCACTTCCCCACATCACTATATCACTCCCCTCCCCCACTCCCATCCCCAACACCCCTACCCCACTCCCCTCCCCCACTCACCTCCCCCACTCCAATCCCTCATTCCCCTCCCCCACTCCCTTCCCCAACACCCCTCCCGCACTCCCCACCCCCACTCCCCTGCACCATTCCCCTCCCCCACTCCCCTACCCCACTCCCATCTCCAGCTCCCCTCCCCCACTCCCCTATGTCAATCCCCTCCCCCACTCCCCTACACCACTCCCTTCCCCCACTCGCCTCCCAAACTTCCCTACTCCACTCCGCTCCCCAAACCCCCTCCCCTATTCCCCTACCCATATCCCCTCCCCAGCTCCCCTTACCCACTCCCCTCCCCCACTCCCCTGCCCCACTCACATCCCTAACTCCCCTCCCCCACTCCCCTCCCCCTCACCTCCCCAACTCCCCTCACTAAGTCCTCCCACTCACCTCCCCCACTCCCCTCCCTAAATCCCCTCCCTGACTCCCCTACCCCACTCACGTCACCAACTTCCCTCCCCCACTCCCCTCCCCCACTCATCTCCCCAACTCCCCCCAACAACTCCCTCCCACTCACCTCCCCCACTCCCCTCCCCAACACCCCTACCCCACTCACCTCCCCCACTCCCCTCCCCCACTCCCCGCCCCCACTCCTCTCCCCCACTACCCTCCCCCACTCCACTTCCCCACATCACTATATCACTCCCCTCCCCCACTCCCATCCCCAACACCCCTACCCCACTCCCCTCCCCCACTCACCTCCCCCACTCCAATCCCTCATTCCCCTCCCCCACTCCCTTCCCCAACACCCCTCCCGCACTCCCCACCCCCACTCCCCTGCACCATTCCCCTCCCCCACTCCCCTACCCCACTCCCCTCTCCAGCTCCCCTCCCCCACTCCCCTATGTCAATCCCCTCCCCCACTCCCCTACACCACTCCCTTCCCCCACTCGCCTCCCAAACTTCCCTACTCCACTCCGCTCCCCAAACCCCCTCCCCTATTCCCCTACCCATATCCCCTCCCCAGCTCCCCTTACCCACTCCCCTCCCCCACTCCCCTGCCCCACTCACATCCCTAACTCCCCTCCCCCACTCCCCTCCCCCTCACCTCCCCAACTCCCCTCACTAAGTCCTCCCACTCACCTCCCCCACTCCCCTCCCTAACTCCCCTCCCCAACTCCCCGACGCAACTCACCTCCCTAACTCCGCACGCCAACTCCCCTCCCCAACTCACCTTCCCAACTCCCTCCCACTCACCTGCATAACTCCCCTCCCCCACTCCCCTCCCCCTCACCTCCCCCACTCCCCTCCCTAACTCCCCTCCCCAACTCCCCGACGCAACTCACCTCCCTAACTCTGCACGCCAACTCCCCTCCCCAACTCACCTTCCCAACTCCCTCCCACTCACCTGCATAACTCCCCTCCCCCACTCCCCACCTCCACAACTCCACTCACTAACTCCCTCCCACTCACCTCCCCCACTCCCCTCCCTAACTCCCATCCCTCACTCCCCTCCCCCACATCTCCCCAACTCCCCCCAACAACTCCCTCCTACTCACCTCCCCCACTCCCCTCCCTAACTCCCCTCCCCAACTCCCCTTACCCACTCACCTGCCCAACTCCCTCCCACTCACCTCCCCCACTCCCCTATCCCACTCCAATCCACCGCTCACCCCCACTCTCCACCCCCACTCCCCTACCCCACTGCACTCCCCAGCTCCCATTTCCCACTCCCCGCCCCAACTCCCCTACCCCACTCCCCTCCCGCACTCCCCTATATCACACCCCTCCCCCACTCCACTACCCCACTCCCCTCACCAGATCCCTTCCCCCACTCCCCTCTGTCATTCTCCTCCCCCCTCCCCTACACCACTCCCATTCCCCACTTGCCTCCCAAACTTCAATACTCCACTCCGCTCCCCAAACCCACGCCCCCATTCCCCTACCCAAATCCCCTCCCCAGCACCCCTTACCCACTCCCCTCCCCCACTCCCCTACCCCAACTCCCATCCCCCATTCACCTTCCCAACTCCCTCCCACTCACCTCCATAACTCCACTCACTAACTCCCTCCCACTCACCTCCCCCACTCCCCTCCCTAACTCCCCTCCCTCACGCCCCTACCCCTCTCAGATCACCAACTTCCCTCCCCCATTCCCCTCCCCCACTCATCTCCCCAACTCTCCCCACCAACTCCCTCCCACTCACCTCCCCCACTCCTCTCCCTAACTCCCCTCCCTCACACCCCTCCCCAACTCCCCTCACTCACTCCCCTGCCCAACTCCCTCCCACTCATGGTACCCACTCCCCTATCCCACTCCCCTCCCCCGCTCACCCCCATTCTCCACCCCCACTCCCCACCCCACTGCGCTCCCCAGCTCCCCTTGCCCACTCCCCGCCCCAACTCCCCTACCCCACTCCCCTCCCCCACCCGCATATATCACACCCCTCCCCCACTCCCCGACACCACTCCCATCCCCCACTCGCCTCCCAAACTTCCCTACTCCACTCCGCTCCCCAAACACCCTCCCCCATTCCCCTACCCAAATCCCATCCCCAGCTCCCCTTACCCACTCCACTCCCCCACACCCCAACCCCACTCACATCCCTAACTCCGCAAGCCCACATCCCTCCACTACTCACCTCCCCAACTCCCCTCACCAACTCCCTCCCACTCACCTCCTTAACTCCCCTCCCTAACTCGCCTCCCCCACTCCCCTCCCCCTCACCTCCCCAACTCCCCTCACTAACTCCCTCCCACTCACCTCCCCCACTCCCCTCCCTAACTCCCCTCCCTCACACCACTCCCCTCCCTAACTCCCCTCCCTCACTCCCCCACCCCACTTACCCCCCCAATCCCCCTCACCAACTCCCTCCCCCTCACCTCACCAACTCCCCTCACTAACTCCCTCTCACTCACCTCCCACACTCCCCTCCTCTCCACTCCTCTCCACTCCCCTCCCACACTCGCCTCCCAAACTGCCCTCCTCCATTCCGCACCCCAACCCCACTCCCCTACCCCACCCACCTCCCTAACTCCGCACCCCCACTCCCCTCCCCTACTCAACTCCCCAACTCCCCTTACTAACTCCCTCCCACTCACCTCCCTAACTCCCCTCCCTAACTCCCCTCCCCCACTCCCCTCCCCCCTCACCTCCCCAACTCCCCTCACTAACTCCCTCCCACTCAACTCCCCACTCCCCTCCCTAACTCCCCTCCCTCACACCCCAACCCCACTCACTTCCCCAACTTCCCTCCCCCACTCATCTCCCCAAATCCCCCCACCAACTTCCTCCCACTCACCTCCCCCACTCCCCAATACCACTCCCCTCCCCCGCTCACTCCCACTCTCCACCCCCACTCCTCTCCCCCACTGCGCTCCCCAGCTCCCCTTGCCCACTCCCCGCCCCAACTCCCCTACCCCACTCCCCTCCCCCACCCCCCTATATCACTCCCCTCCCCCACTCAGCTCCCCCACTCGCCTCCCAAACTTCCCTACTCCACTCCGCTCCCCCACCCCGTTCTCCAATACCCCTCCCCTTCCCCTATCCCACTCCTCTCCCCCAAACCCCTACTCCACACTCCTCCCCCATTCCCCTCCCCCAATCTCCTCCCCCACTGCCCTCCCCCAATCTCCTCCCCCACTCCACTCCCCTCCCCCACTCCCCTCCCCTACTCCGCTCCCCAACACCCTCCCCCATTCTCCTACCCAAATCCCCTCCCCAAACTCTCCCCTCCACTCCACTCCCCCATGCCCCTCCCCCACTCCCCAACCCCACTCACCTCCCCATCTGCCCTCCCCCAAATCCCTCCCCCACTCCCCTCCCACACTCACCTCCCCCTCTCCCCTCCACACACCCACTCCCTTCCTCCACACTCCACTCCCACTCCCCTACCCCACTCCCCTTCACACACCCAATCCCCTGCATCACTCCCCACACCCACTCCCCTACCCCAGTCCTCTCTCCTTCTCTCCTCCCACAATCTCCTCCCCCACTTCCCTCCACCACTCCCACTCTCTACCCCTCTCCTCTCCCCCTCATCTCTCCTCCCCACTCCCCTTCCCAAACCCCTCCCCCACTCCCCTCCTCTCCACTCCTCTCCACTCCCCTCCCCCACTTGCCTCCCAAACTTCCCTCCTCCATTCCGCTCCCCAACCCCCCTCCCCATTCCCCTACCCCACTCCCCTCCCCAACTCCCCTCCCCAACCCCCCTCCACCACTACCCGACATCACACCCCTCCCCCACTCCCCTCCTCTCCACTCCTCTCCACTCCCCTCCCCCACTCGCCTCATAAACTTCCCTCCTCCATTCCGCTCCCCAACCCCCCTCCCCATTCCCCTACCCCACTCCCCTCCCCAACTCCCCTCCCCAACCCCCTCCACCACTACTCTACATCACACCCCTCCCCCACTCCCCAACCCCACTCCCGTCCCCAAATCTCCTCCTCCACTCCCCTCCCCTACTCCCCATACCCACACCCCTCCCCCACCCCCTACCCCACTCCATTTCCACTCCCCTTCCCTCTCCCCTTCCAACTCCCCTCCCCCACTCTCCTTCCCACTCCCCTCCCCCACTCCCCTTCCACTCCCCACCCGCACTCCCCTCCCCCACTCCCCTCCCCACATCCCCTCCCCCACTCCCCTCCTCCACACCATTTCCACTCCCCTCCCCCAGATTCCTTCTACGCCCCTCCCCCACACCCCACCCACTCCCCTTCCAACTCCCCCCACCAACTCCCTCCCACTCACCTCCCCCACTCCCCTCCCTAACTCCCATCCCCCACTCCCCTCCCCAACTTCCCACACCCATTCCCCTGCCCAACTCCCTCCCACACACATCCCCCACTCCCCTATCCCTCTCCTCTCCCCCGCTCACCCCCACTCTCCACCCCCACATCCCTACCGCACTCCCCTCCCCAAACTCACTCCCCGACTCCCCTACACCACTGCGCTCCCCAGCTCCCCTTGCCCACTCCCCGCCCCAATTCCCCTACCCCACACCCCTCCACCACTCCCCTAAATCACTCCCCTCCCCCACTCCCCTCCCAAACGTCCTTACTCCACTCCGCTCCCCAACCCCCCTCCCCCATTCCCCTACCCCACTCCCCTCCTCCACACCCCACACCCACTCCCCGACCCCACTCCCCTACACACACCCACTCCCTTCCTCCACACCCCTCACCAACTCCCCTACCCCACTCCCCCCACACACCCACGCCCCTGCACCACACCCCACCCCCACTCCACTTCTCCACACCCCACTCCCACTCCCCTACCCCAGTACCCTTCCCTTCTCTCCTCCCACACTCTCCTCCCCCACTTCCCTCCACCACTCCCACTCTCTACCCCTCTCCTCTCCCCCTCCTCTCTCCTCCCCACTCCCCTTCCCAATCCCCTCCCCAACTCCACGACCCCACTCTCCTCCTCTGCACTCCTCTCCTCTCCACTACTCCACTCCCCGCCCCCACTGCCCTTCCACTCCCCTCCCCCACTCCCATTCCCACTCCCCTCCCTCACTCCCCTTCCCACACCCCTACGCACTCCCCTCCCCCACTCTCCTTCGCATTCCCCTCCCCCACTCTCCTTCGCACTCCCCTCCCCCACTCTCCTTCCCACTTCGCTCCCCCACTTCCCCACTCCCCTCCCCCACTCCCCTTCCAACTCCCCTCCCCCACTCCCCTTCCAACTCCCCTTCCACTCCCCTCCCCACTCGCCTCCCAAACTTCGCTCCTCCATTCCGCTCCCCAAACCCCCTCCCCATTCCCCTAACACACGACCCTCCCCAACTCCCCTGCCCCAACCACCCTCCACCACTACCCTACATCACTCCCCTCCCACACTCCTCAACCCCACTCCAGTCCCCAAAATCCCACCTCCACTCCCCTCCCCCACTCTCCTTCCCACTTTGCTCGCCCACTCCCCTTCCACTCCCCTCCCCCACTCCCCTCCCCCACTCCCCTTCCATTCCCCTCCCCCCCCAATCCCCTTCCACTCCCCTCCCCAAATCCCCTTCCACTCCCCTCCCCACTCCGCTTCCACTCCCCTCCCCCACTACCCTTTCCCACTCCCCTTCCACTCTGCTGTCCCACTCCCCTCACCCACTCTCCTTTCCACTTCGCTCCCCCAGTCCCCTCCCCACGCCCCTCCCACACTCCCCTCCCCCACTCCCCCACTCCCCCACTCCCCTCCACCACTCCACTCCCCCACACCCCCTCCCCCACTCCCCCTCCTCCACTCCCATTCCCCCCTTCCACTCCCTCCCCACTCCGCTTCCACTCCCCTCCCCCACTACCCTTTCCCACTCCCTTTCCACTCCCCTGTCCCACTCCCCTCACACACTCACCGTCCCCCACATCCCTCCTCCACTCCGCTCCCCTTCAACCCTCCCACACTCCCATCAAACACTTCCCTCCGCCACTCCCACTCGCTACCCCTCTCCTCCTTCCGCTCCCCTCCACCTTCCCCTCCCTTCCCCCACTCCCCTTCCACTCCCCTCTCCCACTCCCCTCCCCTTCCAACTCCCCTCAAACTCCCCTCCCACAGTCCTTCCAACTTTGCTCGCCCACTCCACTTCCACTCCCCTTCCACTCCACTCCCCCCCACTCCCCTTCCACTCCACTCCCCCCCACTCCCCTTCCACTCACCTCCCCCACTCCCCTCCCCCACTCCCCTTCCACTCCACTCCCCCCCACTCCCCTTCCACTCACCTCCCCCACTCCCCTTCCACTCCCCTCCCCACTCCGCTTCCACTCCCCTCCCCCACTACCCTATCCCACTCCCTTTCCACTCCCCTGTCCCACTCCCCTCACCCACTCACCGTCCCCCACATCCCTCCTCCACTCCGCTCCCCTTCAACCCTCCCACACTCCCAACACGCACTTCCCTCTGCCACTCCCACTCGCTACCCCTCTCCTCCCTCCGCTCCCCTCCACCTTCCGCTTACCACGCCCCTCTCCCACAGCCTCCCCATTCCCATCCTCTCCCCTCAACACTCCCCTTGCCATTCCCCTCTCTCACAGCCTCCTCTCCCCACCTCTTCCCTCCCCCACTATCCTTCCCACTCCAATCTCCCACAGCCTACCCGACTCCCCTCCTCTCCCCTCCTCCCCTACTCTACCCTCCTCCCCTCCTCCCCTCCCCCACTATCCTTCCCACTCCAATCTCCCACAGCCTACCCGACTCCCCTCCTCTCCCCTCCACCACTCCTCTTCCCACTCTCCTCTCCCATCCCCTCCGCCCTACTCCCCTCCTCTCCCCTCCTCCCCTACTCTACCCTCCTCCCCTCCTCAACTCCCATTCCCACTCCCCTCTCCCACAGCCACCCCTACTCCCCTCCTCTACCCTCCTCCCCCCTCCTCCCCTACTCTACCCTCCTACCCTCCTCTCCCCTACTCCACTCCCCTTCCCACTCCCCTCTCCCACTGCCACCCCTACTCCCGTCCTCTCCCCTCCCAGACTCCCCTTCCCAATCAATTCCCCCCCTCCCCACCCGCACACCCCTCCCCCAGACCCCTCCCCCAATCACCTTCCCAACCCCTCCCCCACCCCTTCCCACTCCGATCCCCCACTTCCCTCCCCCTCTCCCCTCTCCCAATCCCCTCCTGCATACCCCTTCACCACTCCCCTCCCGAACAACCCGCCCCCACTCCCCTCCCCCAATCACCTTCCCAGCCCCTCCCCCACCCCTTCCCCACTCCCCTCCCCCACCCCCTTCCCCACTCCCCTCCCCCACTCCCCTCCCCCACTCACCTTCCCAACCCCGCCTCCACCCACTTCCCACACCCGTCCGCCACCCATCTCCCACTCCCACTCCCCTACCCCTGCCACTTCCCCACTCCCCTCCCTCACTCCCTCACTCCCCTCTCCCACTCTCCTTAACGCTCACCTACCCCCTCCCATCGCAATCCCCTCACCCTCACCCTTCCCCTTCCCCCCTCCCCTCCTCCTCTCCCCTGCCTCCTCCCCTCCCACTACCCCTCCCACTCCCCCTCCCACTCGCCACCCACTCCCCCTCCCAGCCGCCTCCCACTGCACTCCCCCACTCCCCTCCCACTCCATTCCCCCACTGCCCTCCCCCACTCCCATCCCGTCAGTATTAAACAATCAGGGGAACACACTCTCCTCACTTACACTGTTCACCTGGTAACATGCCCCGTGTGTATGAAACCATCAGGGGAACACACTCTCCTCACATATACTGTTCACCTGGTAACATGTCCCGTGTATATTAAACCATCAGGGGAACACACTCTCCTCACTTATACTGTTCACCAGGTAACATGTCCCGTCAGTATTAAACAATGAGGGGAACAAACTCTCCTCACTTCGACTGTTCACCTGGTAACATGTCCCGCGTATATTAAACCATCAGTGGAACACACTCTCCTCACTTATACTGTTCACCTGGTAAAATGTCCCGTGTATATTAAACCATCAGGGGAACACACTCTCCTCACTTATAATGTTCACCTAGTGAAATGTCCCGCGTGCATTAAAAAATCAGGGGAATACAGTCTCCTCACTTAAACTGTTTGCCTGGTAACATGTCCCGTGTGTATTAAACAATCAGGGGAACACACTCTCCTCACTTATTCTGTTCGCCTTTTGACATGCCCCGTGTTTCTGAAACCATCAGGGGATCACAATCTCCTCACTTATTCTGTTCGCCTGGTAACATGTCCTGTGTGTATTAAACAATCAGGGGAACACACTCTCCTCACTTTACTGTTCACCTGGTAACATGTGCTGTGTGCATTAAACCATCTGGAGAACACACTCTCCTCACTTATACTGTTCACCTGGTAACATGTCCCGTGTATATTAAACAAACAGGGGAACACACTCTCCTCACTTATACTGTTCACCTGGTAACATGTCCCGTGTATATTAAACAAACAGGGGACCACACTCTCCTCACTTATACTGTTCACCTGGTGACATGTCCCGTGTATAATAAACAAACAGGGGAACACACTCTCCTCACTTATACTGTTCACCTGGTAACATGTCCTGTGTATATTAAACCATCAGGCGAAAACATTCTGCTCACTTATACTGTTCACCTGGTGACATGTCTGTGTGTGTGAAACAATCAGGGGAACACACTCTCCTCACTTATACTGTTCACCTGGTAACATGTCCCATGTATATTAAACCATCAGGGGAACACACTCTCCTCACTTATACTGTTCACCTGGTAACATGTCCCGTGTATATTAAACCATCAGGGGAACACACTCTCCTCACTTATACTGTTCACCTGGTAACATGTCCCGTGAATATTAAACCATCAGGGGAACACACTCTCCTCACTTATACTGTTCACCTGGTAACATGTCCCGTGTATATTAAACAATCAGGGGAACACTCTCTCCTCACTTATGCTGTTCACCTGGTAACATGTCCCGTGTGTATTAAACAATCAGGGGAACACTCTCTCCTCACTTATGCTGTTCACCTGGTAACATATCCCGTGTATATTAAACAATCAGGGGAACACTCTCTCCTCACTTATACTGTTCACCTGGTAACATGTCTGTGTGTGCAAAACAATCAGGGGAACACACTCTCCTCACTTATACTGTTCACCTGGTAACATGTCCCGTGTGTATTAAACAATCAGGGGAACTCACTCTCCTCACTTATACTGTTCACCTGGTAACATGTCCCGTGTATATTAAACCATCAGGGGAACACACTCTCCTCACTTATGCTGTTCACCTGGTAACATATCCCGTGTATATTAAACAATCAGGGGAACACTCTCTCCTCACTTATACTGTTCACCTGGTAACATGTCTGTGTGTGTTAAACCATCAGGGAAACACACTCTCCTCACTTTACTGTTCACCTGGTAACATGTCCCATGTATATTAAACCATCAGGGGAACACACTCTCCTCACTTTACTGCTCACCTTGTAACATGTCCCGTGTATATAAAACAAACAGGGGAAAACACTTCCTCCCTTATACTGTTCACCTGCTGACATGTCCCGTGTATATTAAACCATCAGGGGAACACACTCTCCTCACTTTACAGTTCACCTGGTAACAAGTCCCGTGTATATTGAACCATCAGGGGAACACACTCTCCTCACTTATACTGTTCACCTGGTAACATGTCTGCGTGTATTATACAATCAGGGGAACACACTCTCCTCACTTATACTGTTCACCTGGTAACATGTCCCGTGTATATTAAACCATCAGGGGAACACACTCTCCTCACTTATACTGTTCTCCTGGTAACATGTCCCGTGTATATTAAACCATCAGGGGAACACTCTCTCCTCACTTATACTGTTCACTTGTTAACATGTCGCGTGTATATTAAACAATCAGGGGAACACACTCTCCTCACTTATACTGTTCACTTGTTAACATGTCCCGTGTATATTAAACAATCAGGGGAACACACTCTCCTCACTTATACTGTTCACTTGTTAACATGTCCCGTGTATATTAAACAATCAGGGGAACACACTCTCCTCACTTATACTGTTCACCTGTTAACAAGTCCTGTTTATATTAAACCATCAGGGGAACACACTCTCCTCACTTATACTGTTCACTTGTTAACATGTCCCGTGTATATTAAACAATCAGGGGAACACACTCTCCTCACTTATACTGTTCACCTGTTAACAAGTCCTGTTTATATTAAACCATCAGGGGAACACACTCTCCTCACTTATACTATTCACCTGGTAACATGTCCCTTGTATATTAAACCATCAGGGGAACACACTCTCCTCACTTATACTGGTCACCTGGTAACATGTCCCGTGTATATTAAACAATCAGGGGAACATACTCTCCTCACTTACACTGTTAACCTGGTAACATGTCCCATGTATATTAAACCATCAGGGGAACATACTCTCCTCACTTACACTGTTAACCTGGTAACATGTCCCACGTATATTAAACCATCAGGGGAACACACTCTCCTCACTTATACTGTTCACCTGGTAACATGTCCCTTGTATATTAAACCATCAGGGGAACACACTCTCCTCACTTATACTGGTCACCTGGTAACATGTCCCGTGTATATTAAACAATCAGGGGAACACACTCTCCTCACTTATACTGTTCACCTGGTAACATGTCCGGTGAATATTAAACCTTCAGGGGAACACACTCTCCTCACTTATACTGTTCACCTGGTAACATGTCCCGTGTCTATTAAACCATCAGGGGAACACACTCTCCTCACTTATACTGTTCACCTGGTAACATGTCCCGTTTATATTAAACCATCAGGGGAACACACTCTCCTCACTTATACTGTTCACCTGGTAACATGTCCTGTGTGCATTAAACCATCAGGGGAACACACTCTCTTCAATTATACTGTTCACCTGGTAACATGTCCCGTGTCTCTTAAACCATCAGGGGAAAAGACTCTCCTCACTTATACTGTTCACCTGGTAACATGTCCCGTGTCTCTTAAACCATCAGGGGAAAACACTCTCCTCACTTATACTGTTCACCTGCAAACATGTCCCGTCAGTTATTAAACAATCAGGGGAACAAACTCTCCTCACTTATACTGTTCACCTGGTAACATGTCCCGTGTATATTAAACCATCAGGGGAACACAGTCTCCTCACTTATACTGTTCACCTGGTAACATGTCACATGCATATTAAACCATCAGGGGAACACACTCTCATCACTTATACTGTTCACCTGGTAACATGGTCCCGTGTATATTAAACCATCAGGGGAACACTCTCTCCTCACTTATACTGTTCACCTGGTAACATGCCCTGTGTGTATTAAACAATCAGGGGAACACACTCTCCTCACTTATACTGTTCACCTGGTAACATGTCCCGTGTGTATTAAACCATCAGGGGAACACAATCTCCTCACTTATACTGTTCACCTGGTAACATGTCCTGTGTGCATTAAACCATCAGGGGAACACACTCTCCTCACTAATACTGTTCACATGGTGACATGTCCGTGTATATAAAACCATCAGGGGAACACACTCTCCTCAATTATACTGTTCACCTGGTGACATGTCCTGTGTATATTAAACCATCAGGGGAACACACTCTCCTCACTTATATTGTTCACCTGGTGACATGTCCTGTGTGTATTTAACCATCAGGGGATCATACTCTCCTCACTTATACTGTTTACCTGGTAACATGTCCCGTGTGTATTAAACAATCAGGGGAACATACTCTCCTCACTTATACTGTTCATCTGGTAACATGTCCCGTGTGTATTAAACAATCAGGGGAACATACTCTCCTCACTTATGCTGTTCACCTGGTAACATGTCCTGTGCATATTAAACCATCAGGGGAACACACTCTCCTCACATATTCTGTTCACCTGGTAACATGTCCCGTGTATATTAAACAATCAGGGGAACACACTCTCCTCACTTATACTGTTCATCTGGTAACATGTCCCGTGTATATTAAACAATCAGGGGAACACACTCTGCTCACTTCTACTGTTCACCTGGTAACATGTCCCGTGTATATTAAACAATCAGGGGAACACACTCTGCTCACTTCTACTGTTCACCTGGTAACATGTCCCGTGTATATTAAACAATCAGGGGAACACACTCTGCTCACTTCTACTGTTCACCTGGTAACATGTCCCGTGTATATTAAACAATCAGGGGAACACACTCTCCTCACATATTCTGTTCACCTGGTAACATGTCCCGTGTATATTAAACAATCAGGGGAACACACTCTCCTCACATATTCTGTTCACCTGGTAACATGTCCCATGTGTATTAAACCATCAGGGGAACACACTCTCCTCACTTATATTGTTCACCTGGTGACATGTCCTGTGTGTATTTAACCATCAGGGGATCATACTCTCCTCACTTATACTGTTTACCTGGTAACATGTCCCGTGTGTATTAAACAATCAGGGGAACACACTCTCCTCACTTATACTGTTCATCTGGTAACATGTCCTGTGTATATTAAACAATCAGGAGAACACACTCTCCTCACTTACACTGTTCACCTGGTAACACGTCCCGTGTATATTAAACCATCAGGGGAACACACTCTCCTCACATATACTGTTCACCTGGTAACATGTCCCGTGTATATTAAACCATCAGGGGAACACACTCTCCTCACTTATACTGTTCACCTGGTAACATGTCCCGTGTGTATTAAACCATCAGGGGAACACAATCTCCTCACTTACACTGTTCACCTGGTGACATGTCCCATGTATATTAAACAATCAGGAGAACACACTCTCCTCACTTATCCTGTTCACCTGGTAACATGTCCTTTGTATATTAAACCATCAGGGGAACACACTCTCCTCACTTATACTGTTCATCTGGTAACATGTCCTGTGTATATTTAACCATCAGGGGAACACACTCTCCTCACTTATACTGTTCACCTGGTAACATGTCCTGTGTATATTTAACCATCAGGGGAACACACTCTCCTCACTTATACTGTTCACCTGTTGACATGTCCGTGTATATAAAACAATTAGGGGAACACACTCTCTTCACTTATACTGTTCATCTGGTAACATGTCCCATATGTATTAAACCATCAGGGGAACACTCTCTCCTCACTTATACTGTTCACCTGGTAACATGTCCCGTGTATATTAAACAATCAGGAGAACACAATCTCCTCACTTATACTGTTCACCTGGTAACATGTCCCGTGTATATTAAGCCATCAGGGGAAAACACTCTCCTCACTTATACTGTTCACCTGGTAACATGTCCCGTGTGCATTAAACAATCAGGGGAACACACTCTCCTCACTTATACTGTTCACCTGGAAACATGTCCCGTGAGCATTAAACCATCAGGGGAACACACTCTCTTCAATTATACTGTTCACCTGGCAATATGTCCCGTGTATATTAAACCGTCAGGGGAAAACACTCTCCTCACTTATACTTTTCACCTGGTAACATGCCCTGTGTGTATTAAACAATCAAGGGAACACACTCTCCTCACTTATACTGTTCACCTGCAAACATGTCCCGTGTGCATTGAACAATCAGGGGAACACACTCTCCTCACTTATACTGTTCACCTGGTAACATGTCCCATGTATATGAAACCATCAGAGGAACACACTCTCCTCACTTCTCCCGTTCACCTGGTAAAATGTCCCGTGTATATTAAACCATCAGGGGAACACAGTCTGCTCACTTATACTGTTCACCTGGTGACATGTCCCGTCAGTTATTAAACAATCAGGGGAACAAACTCTCCTCACTTATCCTGTTCACCTGGTAAAATGTCCCGTGTATATTAAACCATCAGGGGAACACAGTCTGCTCACTTATACTGTTCACCTGGTAACATGTCCCTTGCATATTAAACCATCAGGGGAACACACTCTCATCACTTATACTGTTCACCTGGTTACATGTCCCGTGTATATTAAACAATCAGGGGAAAACATTCCCCTCACTTATACTGTTCACCTGTTAACATGTCCCGTGTATATTAAACCATCAGGGGAACACACTCTCATCACTTATACTGTTCACCTGGTGACATGTCCCATGTGTATTAAACCATCAGGGGAACACACTCTCCTCACTTACACTGTTCACCTGGTGACATGTCCTGTGTATATTAAACAATCAGGGGAACACACTCTCCTCACTTATACTGTTCACCGGGTAACATGTCCCGTGCGTATTAAACCATCAGGGGAACACACTCTCCTCACTTATACTGTTCACCTGTTGACATGTCCGTGTATATAAAACAATCAGTGGAACACACTCTCCTCACATATACTGTTCACCTGGAAACATGTCCCGTGTATATTAAACCATCAGGGGAACACACTCTCCTCACTTATACTGTTCACCTGGTAACATGTCCCATGTATATGAAACCATCAGAGGAACACACTCTCCTCACTTCTCCCGTTCACCTGGTAACATGTCCCGTGTATATTAAACCATCAGGGGAACACACTCTCCTCACTTATACTGTTCACCTGGTAACATGTCCCGTGTGTATTAAACCATCAGGGGAACACACTCTCCTCACTTATACTGTTCACCTGGAAACCTGTCCCGTGCATATTAAACCATCAGGGGAACACACTCTCTTCAATTATACTGTTCACCTGGCAATATGTCCCGTGTATATTAAACCGTCAGGGGAAAACACTCTCCTCACTTCTACTTTTCACCTGGTAACATGCCCTGTGTGTATTAAACAATCAGGGGAACACACTCTCCTCACTTATACTGTTCATCTGGTAACATGTCCTGTGTATATTTAACCATCAGGGGAACACACTCTCCTCACTTATACTGTTCACCTGTTGACATGTCCGTGTGTATTAAACCATCAGGGGAACACACTCTCCTCACTTATACTGTTCACCTGGTAACATGTCCTGTGTATATTTAACCATCAGGGGAACACACTCTCCTCACTTATACTGTTCACCTGGTAACATGTCCTGTGTATATTTAACCATCAGGGGAACACACTCTCCTCACTTATACTGTTCACCTGTTGACATGTCCGTGTATATAAAACAATTAGGGGAACACACTCTCTTCACTTATACTGTTCATCTGGTAACATGTCCCATATGTATTAAACCATCAGGGGAACACACTCTCCTCACTTATACTGTTCACCTGGTAACATGTCCCGTGTATATTAAACAATCAGGAGAACACAATCTCCTCACTTATACTGTTCACCTGGTAACATGTCCCGTGTATATTAAGCCATCAGGGGAACACACTCTCCTCACTTATACTGTTCACCTGGTGACATGTCCCGTGTGTATTAAACAATCAGGGGAACAAACTCTCCTCACTTATACTGTTCACCTGGAAACATGTCCCGTGTGCATTAAACCATCAGGGGAACACACTCTCTTCAATTATACTGTTCACCTGGCAATATGTCCCGTGTATATTAAACCGTCAGGGGAAAACACTCTCCTCACTTATACTTTTCACCTGGTAACATGCCCTGTGTGTATTAAACAATCAAGGGAACACACTCTCCTCACTTATACTTTTCACCTGGTAACATGCCCTGTGTGTATTAAACCATCAGGGGAACAAACTCTCCTCACTTATACTGTTCACCTGGTGACATGTCCCATGTGTATTAAACCATCAGGGGAACACACTCTCCTCACTTATACTGTTCACCTGGTAAAATGTCCCGTGTATATTAAACCATCAGGGGAACACAGTCTGCTCACTTATACTGTTCACCTGGTAACATGTCCCTTGCATATTAAACCATCAGGGGAACACACTCTCATCACTTATACTGTTCACCTGGTAACATGTCCCGTGTATATTAAACCATCAGGGGAACACAGTCTCCTCACTTATACTGTTCACCTGGTAACATGTCCCATGTATATTAAACAATCAGGGGAACACATTCCCCTCACTTATACTGTTCACCTGGTAAAATGTCCCGTGTATATTAAACCATCAGGGGAACACACTCTCATGACTTATACTGTTCACCTGGTGACATGTCCCATGTGTATTAAACCATCAGGGGAACACACTCTCCTCACTTACACTGTTCACCTGGTGACATGTCCTGTGTATATTAAACAATCAGGGGAACACACTCTCCTCACTTATACTGTTCACCTGGTAACATGTCCCGTGTGTATTAAACCATCAGGGGAACACAATCTCCTCACTTATACTGTTCACCTGGTAACATGTCCCGTGTGTATTAAACAATCAGGGGAACACACTCTCCTCACTAATACTGTTCACATGGTGACATGTCCTGTCAGTATTAAACAATCAGGGGAACACACTCTCCTCACTTATACTGTTCACCTGGTAACATGTCCTGTGTATATTTAACAATCAGGGGAACACACTCTCCTCAATTATACTGTTCACCTGGTGACATGTCCTGTGTATATTAAACCATCAGGGGAACACACTCTCCTCACTTATATTGTTCACCTGGTGACATGTCCTGTGTGTATTTAACCATCAGGGGATCATACTCTCCTCACTTATACTGTTTACCTGGTAACATGTCCCGTGTGTATTAAACAATCAGGGGAACATACTCTCCTCACTTATACTGTTCATCTGGCAACACGTCCCGTGTGTATTAAACCATCAGGGGAACACACTCTCCTCACTTATGCTGTTCACCTGGTAACATGTCCTGTGCATATTAAACCATCAGGGGAACACACTCTCCTCACATATTCTGTTCACCTGGTAACATGTCCCGTGTATATTAAACAATCAGGGGAACACACTCTCCTCACTTATACTGTTCATCTGGTAACATGTCCCGTGTATATTAAACAATCAGGGGAACACACTCTGCTCACTTCTACTGTTCACCTGGTGTCATGTCCCATGTGTATTAAACCATCAGGGGAACACACTCTCCTCACTTACACTGTTCACCTGGTAACATGTCCCGTGTGCATTAAACAATCAGGGGAAAACACTCTCCTCACTTATACCGTTCACCTGGTGACATGTCCCGTCAGTATTAAACAATCAGGGGAACAAACTCTCCTCACTTATACTGTTCACCTGGAAACATGTCCCGTGTGCATTAAACCATCAGGGGAACACACTCTCTTCAATTATACTGTTCACCTGGCAATATGTCCCGTGTATATTAAACCGTCAGGGGAAAACACTCTCCTCACTTCTACTGTTCACCTGGTAACATGTCCTGTGTATATTTAACCATCAGGGGAACACACTCTCCTCACTTATACTGTTCATCTGGTAACATGTCCCATGTATATTAAACAATCAGGGGAACACATTCTCCTCACTTATACTGTTCACCTGGTAACATGGCCTGTGTATATTTAACCATCAGGGGAACACACTCTCCTCACTTATACTGTTCATCTGGTAACATGTCCCATGTATATTAAACCATCAGGGGAACACACTCTCCTCACTTATACTGTTCATCTGGTAACATGTCCCGTGTATATTAAACCATCAGGGGAACACACTCTCCTCACTTATACTGTTCACCTGGTAACATGTCCCGTGTATATTAAACAATCAGGAGAACACAATCTCCTCACTTATACTGTTCACCTGGTAACATGTCCCGTGTATATTAAGCCATCAGGGGAACACACTCTCCTCACTTATACTGTTCACCTGGTGACATGTCCCGTGTGTATTAAACAATCAGGGGAACAAACTCTCCTCACTTATACTGTTCACCTGGAAACATGTCCCGTGTGCATTAAACCATCAGGGGAACAAACTCTCCTCACTTATACTGTTCACCTGGTGACATGTCCCATGTGTATTAAACCATCAGGGGAACACACTCTCCTCACTTATACTGTTCACCTGTTGACATGTCCGTGTATATAAAACAATCAGTGGAACACACTCTCCTCACTTATACTTTTCATCTGGTAACATGTCCCATGTGTATTAAACCATCAGGGGAACACACTCTCCTCACTTATACTGTTCACCTGGTGACATGTCCCATGTATATTAAACAATCAGGGGAACACACTCTCCTCACTTATACTGTTCACCGGGTAACATGTCCCGTGCGTATTAAACCATCAGGGGAACACACTCTCCTCACTTATACTGTTCACCTGGTAACATGTCCGTGTATATAAAACAATCAGTGGAACACATTCTCCTCACTTATACTTTTCATCTGGTAACATGTCCCGTGTGTACTAAACCATCAGGGGAACACACTCTCCTCACTTATACTGTTCACCTGGTGACATGTCCCGTGTATATTAAACCATCAGGGGAACACACTCTCCTCACTTATACTGTTCACCTGGTAACATGTCCCGTGAGTATTAAACAATCAGGGGAACACACTCTCCTCACTTATACAGATCACCTGGTAACATGTCCTGTGTATATTAAACCATCAGGGGAACACACTCTCCTCACTTATACTGTTCACCTGTTGACATGTCCGTGTATATAAAACAATCAGGGGAACACACTCTCCTCACTTATACTGTTCATCTGGTAACATGTCCCATATGTATTAAACCATCAGGGGAACACACTCTCCTCACTTATACTGTTCACCTGGTGACATGTCCCGTGTATATTAAACAATCAGGAGAACACAATCTCCTCACTTATACTGTTCATCTGGTAACATTTCCCGTGTGCACTAAACCATCAGGGGAACACACTCTCCTCAATAATGCTGTTCATCTGGTAACATGTCCCGTGTGTATTAAACCATCAGGGGAACACACTCTCCTCACTTATACTGTTCATGTGGTAACATGTCCCGTGTGTATTAAACCATCAGGGGAACACACTCTCCTCACTTAAACTTTTCACCTGCTGACATGTCCCGTGTGTATTAAACAATCAGGGGAACACAGTCTCCTCACTTATACTATTCACCTGTTGACATGTCCCATGTACATTAAACCATCAGGGGAACACACTCTGCTCTCTTAAACTGTTCACCTGGTAACATGTCCCATGTATATTAAACCATCAGGGGAACACACTCTCCTCACTTAAACTTTTCACCTGCTGACATGTCCCGTGTGTATTAAACAATCAGGGGAACACAGTCTCCTCACTTAAACTTTTCACCTGCTGACATGTCCCGTGTGTATTAAACCAACAATGGAACACACTCTCCTCACTTCTACTGTTCACCTGGTAACATGTCCCGTGTATATTAAACCATCAGGGGAACACACTCTCTTCAATTATACTGTTCACCTGGCAATATGTCCCGTGTATATTAAACCGTCAGGGGAAAACACTCTCCTCACTTATACTTTTCACCTGGTAACATGCCCTGTGTGTATTAAACAATCAGGGGAACACACTCTCCTCACTTATACTGTTCACCTGGTAACATGTCCCGTGTATATTAAGCCATCAGGGGAACACACTCTCCTCACTTATACTGTTCACCTGCAAACATGTCCTGTGTGCATTGAACAATCAGGGGAACACACTCTCCTCACTTATACTGTTCACCTGGTAACATGTCCCGTCAGTTATTAAACAATCAGGGGAACAAACTCTCCTCACTTATACTGTTCACCTGGTAACATGTCCCGTGTATATTAAACCATCAGGGGAACACATCTCCTCACTTATACTGTTCACCTGGTAACATGTCCCTTGCATATTAAACCATCAGGGGAACACACTCTCATCACTTATACTGTTCATCTGGTAACATGTCCCGTGTATATTAAACCATCAGGGGAACACAGTCTCCTCACTTATACTGTTCTCCTGGTAACATGTCCCATGTATATTAAACAATCAGGGGAACACATTCCCCTCACTTATACTGTTAACCTGGTAACATGTCCCTTGCATATTAAACCATCAGGGGAACAAACTCTCCTCACTTATACTGTTCACCTGGTGTCATGTCCCATGTGTATTAAACCATCAGGGGAACACACTCTCCTCACTTACACTGTTCACCTGGTGACATGTCCCATGTATATTAAACCATCAGGGGAACACACTCTCCTCACTTATACCGTTCACCTGGTAACATGACCCGTCAGTATTAAACAATCAGGGGAACACACTCTCCTCACTTACACTGTTCACCTGGTGAAATGTCCTGTGTATATTAAACCATCAGGGGAACACACTCTCATCACATATACTGTTCACCTGGTAACATGTCCCGTGTATATTAAACCATCAGGGGAACACACTCTCCTCACTTATACTGTTCACCTGGTGTCATGTCCCATGTGTATTAAACCATCAGCGGAACACACTCTCCTCACTTATACTGTTCATGTGGTAACATGTCCCATGTGTATTAAACCATCAGGGGAACACACTCTCCTCACTTACACTGTTCACCTGGTAACATGTCCCATGTGTATTAAACCATCAGGGGAACACACTCTCCTCACTTATACTGTTCACCTGGTAACATGTCCCGTGTATATTAAACCATCAGGGGAACACACTCTCCTCACTTATACTGTTCACCTGGTGTCATGTCCCATGTGTATTAAACCATCAGCGGAACACACTCTCCTCACTT
The DNA here is from genome assembly GCF_036365525.1 of Heterodontus francisci. Lineage (NCBI taxonomy): Eukaryota > Metazoa > Chordata > Chondrichthyes > Heterodontiformes > Heterodontidae > Heterodontus > Heterodontus francisci. The sequence goes on along the minus strand of NW_027140452.1, from coordinate 295,160 downwards.
ATACTGTTCACCTGGTAACATGTCCCATGTGTATTAAACCATCAGGGGAACACACTCTCCTCACATATACTGTTCATGTGGTAACATGTCCCATGTGTATTAAACCATCAGGGGAACACACTCTCCTCACTTACACTGTTCACCTGGTGACATGTCCCGTGTATATTAAACGATCAGGGGAACACAATCTCCTCACTTATACTGTTCACCTGGTAACATGTCCTGTGCGTATTAAACCATCTGGGAACACATTCTCCTCACTTATACTGTTCACCTGGTAACATGTCCCGTGTATATTAAACCATCAGGGGAACACACTCTCCTCACTTATACTGTTCACCTGGTAACATGTCCCATGTATATTAAACCATCAGGGGAACACACTCTCCTCACTTATACCGTTCACCTGGTAACATGTCCCGTGTATATTAAACCATCAGCGGAACACACTCTCCTCACTTATACTTTTCATCTGGTAACATGTCCCATGTGTATTAAACCATCAGGGGAACACACTCTCCTCACATATACTGTTCATGTGGTAACATGTCCCATGTGTATTAAACCATCAGGGGAACACACTCTCCTCACTTACACTGTTCACCTGGTAACATGTCCCATGTGTATTAAACCATCAGGGGAACACACTCTCCTCACTTACACTGTTCACCTGGTGACATGTCCCGTGTATATTAAACCATCAGGGGAACACAATCTCCTCACTTATACTGTTCACCTGGTAACATGTCCTGTGCGTATTAAACCATCTGGGGAACACATTCTCCTCACTTATACTGTTCACCTGGTAACATGTCCCGTGTATATTAAACCATCAGGGGAACACACTCTCCTCACTTATACTGTTCACCTGGTAACATGTCCCATGTATATTAAACCATCAGGGGAACACACTCTCCTCACTTATACCGTTCACCTCGTAACATGTCCCGTGTATATTAAACCATCAGGGGAACACACTCTCTTCAATTATACTGTTCACCTGGCAATATGTCCTGTGTATATTAAACCGTCAGGGGAAAACACTCTCCTCACTTATACTTTTCACCAGGTAACATGCCCTGTATGTTTTAAACAATCAGGGGAACACACTCTCCTCACTTATACTGTTCACCTGGTAACATGTCCCGTGTATATTAAGCCATCAGGGGAACACACTCTCCTCACTTATACTGTTCACCTGCAAACATGTCCTGTGTGCATTGAACAATCAGGGGAACACACTCTCCTCACTTATACTGTTCACCTGGTAACATGTCCCGTGTGTATTAAACCATCAGGGGAACACACTCTCCTCACTTATACTGTTCACCTGGAAACCTGTCCCGTGTATATTAAACCATCAGGGGAACACACTCTCTTCAATTATACTGTTCACCTGGAAACCTGTCCCGTGTATATTAAACCATCAGGGGAACACACTCTGCTCTCTTAAACTGTTCACCTGGTAACATGTCCCATGTATATTAAACCATCAGGGGAACACACTCTCCTCACTTAAACTTTTCACCTGCTGACATGTCCCGTGTGTATTAAACAATCAGGGGAACACAGTCTCCTCACTTACACTGTTAACCTGGTAACATGTCCCGTGTATATTAAACAATCAGGGGAACACACTCTCCTCACTTATACTGTTCACCTGTTAACAATTCCTGTCTATATTAAACCAACAATGGAACACACTCTCCTCACTTCTACTGTTCACCTGGTAACATGTCCCGTGTATATTAAACCATCAGGGGAACACACTCTCCTCACTTATACTGTTCAGCTGGTAACATGTCCCGTGTATATTAAGCCATTAGGGGAAAACTCTCTCCTCACTTATACTGTTCACCTGGTAACATGTCCCGTGTGCATTAAACAATCAGGGGAACACACTCTCCTCACATATACTGTTCACCTGGAAACATGTCCCATGTATATTAAACCATCAGGGGAACACACTCTCCTCACTTATACTGTTCACCTGGTAACATGTCCCATGTATATTAAACCATCAGGGGAACACACTCTCCTCACTTCTCCCGTTCACCTGGTAACATGTCCCGTGTATATTAAACCATCAGGGGAACACACTCTCCTCACTTATACTGTTCACCTGGTAACATGTCCCGTGTGTATTAAACCATCAGGGGAACACACTCTCCTCACTTATACTGTTCACCTGGAAACCTGTCCCGTGTATATTAAACCATCAGGGGAACACACTCTCTTCAATTATACTGTTCACCTGGCAATATGTCCCGTGTATATTAAACCGTCAGGGGAAAACACTCTCCTCACTTATACTGTTCACCTGGTAACATGTCCCGTGTATATTAAGCCATCAGGGGAACACACTCTCCTCACTTATACTGTTCACCTGCAAACATGTCCTGTGTGCATTGAACAATCAGGGGAACACACTCTCCTCACTTATACTGTTCACCTGGTAACATGTCCCGTGTATATTAAGCCATCAGGGGAACACACTCTCCTCACTTATACTGTTCACCTGGTAACATGTCCCGTCAGTTATTAAACAATCAGGGGAACAAACTCTCCTCACTTATACTGTTCACCTGGTAACATGTCCCGTGTATATTAAACCATCAGGGGAACACATCTCCTCACTTATACTGTTCACCTGGTAACATGTCCCGTGAGTATTAAACAATCAGGGGAACACAGTCTCCTCACTTATACTGTTCACCTGGTAGCATGTCCCTTGCATATTAAACCATCAGGGGAACACACTCTCATCACTTATACTGTTCATCTGGTAACATGTCCCGTGTATATTAAACCATCAGGGGAACACAGTCTCCTCACTTATACTGTTCTCCTGGTAACATGTCCCATGTATATTAAACAATCAGGGGAACACATTCCCCTCACTTATACTGTTAACCTGGTAACATGTCCCTTGCATATTAAACCATCAGGGGAACAAACTCTCCTCACTTATACTGTTCACCTGGTGTCATGTCCCATGTGTATTAAACCATCAGGGGAACACACTCTCCTCACTTACACTGTTCACCTGGTGACATGTCCCATGTATATTAAACCATCAGGGGAACACACTCTCCTCACTTATACCGTTCACCTGGTAACATGACCCGTCAGTATTAAACAATCAGGGGAACACACTCTCCTCACTTACACTGTTCACCTGGTGAAATGTCCTGTGTATATTAAACCATCAGGGGAACACACTCTCATCACATATACTGTTCACCTGGTAACATGTCCCGTGTATATTAAACCATCAGGGGAACACACTCTCCTCACTTATACTGTTCACCTGGTGTCATGTCCCATGTGTATTAAACCATCAGCGGAACACACTCTCCTCACTTATACTGTTCATGTGGTAACATGTCCCATGTGTATTAAACCATCAGGGGAACACACTCTCCTCACTTACACTGTTCACCTGGTAACATGTCCCATGTGTATTAAACCATCAGGGGAACACACTCTCCTCACTTATACTGTTCACCTGGTAACATGTCCCGTGTATATTAAACCATCAGGGGAACACACTCTCCTCACTTATACTGTTCACCTGGTGTCATGTCCCATGTGTATTAAACCATCAGCGGAACACACTCTCCTCACTTATACTGTTCACCTGGTAACATGTCCCATGTGTATTAAACCATCAGGGGAACACACTCTCCTCACATATACTGTTCATGTGGTAACATGTCCCATGTGTATTAAACCATCAGGGGAACACACTCTCCTCACTTACACTGTTCACCTGGTGACATGTCCCGTGTATATTAAACGATCAGGGGAACACAATCCCCTCACTTATACTGTTCACCTGGTAACATGTCCTGTGCGTATTAAACCATCTGGGAACACATTCTCCTCACTTATACTGTTCACCTGGTAACATGTCCCGTGTATATTAAACCATCAGGGGAACACACTCTCCTCACTTATACTGTTCACCTGGTAACATGTCCCATGTATATTAAACCATCAGGGGAACACACTCTCCTCACTTATACCGTTCACCTGGTAACATGTCCCGTGTATATTAAACCATCAGCGGAACACACTCTCCTCACTTATACTTTTCATCTGGTAACATGTCCCATGTGTATTAAACCATCAGGGGAACACACTCTCCTCACATATACTGTTCATGTGGTAACATGTCCCATGTGTATTAAACCATCAGGGGAACACACTCTCCTCACTTACACTGTTCACCTGGTAACATGTCCCATGTGTATTAAACCATCAGGGGAACACACTCTCCTCACTTACACTGTTCACCTGGTGACATGTCCCGTGTATATTAAACCATCAGGGGAACACAATCTCCTCACTTATACTGTTCACCTGGTAACATGTCCTGTGCGTATTAAACCATCTGGGGAACACATTCTCCTCACTTATACTGTTCACCTGGTAACATGTCCCGTGTATATTAAACCATCAGGGGAACACACTCTCCTCACTTATACTGTTCACCTGGTAACATGTCCCATGTATATTAAACCATCAGGGGAACACACTCTCCTCACTTATACCGTTCACCTCGTAACATGTCCCGTGTATATTAAACCATCAGGGGAACACACTCTCTTCAATTATACTGTTCACCTGGCAATATGTCCTGTGTATATTAAACCGTCAGGGGAAAACACTCTCCTCACTTATACTTTTCACCAGGTAACATGCCCTGTATGTTTTAAACAATCAGGGGAACACACTCTCCTCACTTATACTGTTCACCTGGTAACATGTCCCGTGTATATTAAGCCATCAGGGGAACACACTCTCCTCACTTATACTGTTCACCTGCAAACATGTCCTGTGTGCATTGAACAATCAGGGGAACACACTCTCCTCACTTATACTGTTCACCTGGTAACATGTCCCGTGTGTATTAAACCATCAGGGGAACACACTCTCCTCACTTATACTGTTCACCTGGAAACCTGTCCCGTGTATATTAAACCATCAGGGGAACACACTCTCTTCAATTATACTGTTCACCTGGAAACCTGTCCCGTGTATATTAAACCATCAGGGGAACACACTCTGCTCTCTTAAACTGTTCACCTGGTAACATGTCCCATGTATATTAAACCATCAGGGGAACACACTCTCCTCACTTAAACTTTTCACCTGCTGACATGTCCCGTGTGTATTAAACAATCAGGGGAACACAGTCTCCTCACTTACACTGTTAACCTGGTAACATGTCCCGTGTATATTAAACAATCAGGGGAACACACTCTCCTCACTTATACTGTTCACCTGTTAACAATTCCTGTCTATATTAAACCAACAATGGAACACACTCTCCTCACTTCTACTGTTCACCTGGTAACATGTCCCGTGTATATTAAACCATCAGGGGAACACACTCTCCTCACTTATACTGTTCAGCTGGTAACATGTCCCGTGTATATTAAGCCATTAGGGGAAAACTCTCTCCTCACTTATACTGTTCACCTGGTAACATGTCCCGTGTGCATTAAACAATCAGGGGAACACACTCTCCTCACATATACTGTTCACCTGGAAACATGTCCCATGTATATTAAACCATCAGGGGAACACACTCTCCTCACTTATACTGTTCACCTGGTAACATGTCCCATGTATATTAAACCATCAGGGGAACACACTCTCCTCACTTCTCCCGTTCACCTGGTAACATGTCCCGTGTATATTAAACCATCAGGGGAACACACTCTCCTCACTTATACTGTTCACCTGGTAACATGTCCCGTGTGTATTAAACCATCAGGGGAACACACTCTCCTCACTTATACTGTTCACCTGGAAACCTGTCCCGTGTATATTAAACCATCAGGGGAACACACTCTCTTCAATTATACTGTTCACCTGGCAATATGTCCCGTGTATATTAAACCGTCAGGGGAAAACACTCTCCTCACTTATACTGTTCACCTGGTAACATGTCCCGTGTATATTAAGCCATCAGGGGAACACACTCTCCTCACTTATACTGTTCACCTGCAAACATGTCCTGTGTGCATTGAACAATCAGGGGAACACACTCTCCTCACTTATACTGTTCACCTGGTAACATGTCCCGTGTATATTAAGCCATCAGGGGAACACACTCTCCTCACTTATACTGTTCACCTGGTAACATGTCCCGTCAGTTATTAAACAATCAGGGGAACAAACTCTCCTCACTTATACTGTTCACCTGGTAACATGTCCCGTGTATATTAAACCATCAGGGGAACACATCTCCTCACTTATACTGTTCACCTGGTAACATGTCCCGTGAGTATTAAACAATCAGGGGAACACAGTCTCCTCACTTATACTGTTCACCTGGTAGCATGTCCCTTGCATATTAAACCATCAGGGGAACACACTCTCATCACTTATACTGTTCATCTGGTAACATGTCCCGTGTATATTAAACCATCAGGGGAACACAGTCTCCTCACTTATACTGTTCTCCTGGTAACATGTCCCATGTATATTAAGCCATCAGGGGAACACACTCTCCTCACTTATACTGTTCACCTGGAAACCTGTCCCGTGTATATTAAACCATCAGGGGAACACACTCTCTTCAATTATACTGTTCACCTGGCAATATGTCCCGTGTATATTAAACCGTCAGGGGAAAACTCTCTCCTCACTTATACTTTTCACCTGGTAACATGCCCCTTGCATAACATGCTCATTTCCCGGCGGAGCAGCAGGAGAAGGTAGCGACTCTTCGGTGGGTAAGTGAAGGCAACAGGAGCTGTGTTTTAAAAGTTGTACTTACTGTTTTCCTTGTGTTCAAGTTACTTTTGGCGCGGGAGGAACCGGAAGCTGGACGGCAGCAAGGACTCCTGGGTAGGTATTTTCTTTAAAGGTGCGGAGCAGAGTTAACCCGAGACACTACACATGTAGTGTCTCCCACCCATCCTGCTCCTCTAACCTAATAATAAGACCCTTTTTACCCTCCTCCTCTAGCCAAAAAGGACTGAGCAGGTAAGCTATTTACTGTTTTTGTTAATATCTATATTTGTACTTAATTAAGGGGTAATTGAATAAAAGAAATGGCAGCCAGTGTAGTGTATTGCTCCTCCTGCAGTATGTTCGAGGTGAGGGGAACCTCCGGTGACCCTGCCGACTTCACCTGCTGGAAGTGCATCCGTCTCCAGCTCCTATCAGACCGTGTTAGGGAATTGGAGCTGGAGCTGGATGAACTGAGGATCATTCGGGAAGCTGAGGGGTTGATAGATAGAAACTACACGGAGGTCGCTACTCCACAAATCAAAGGCAGCTGGGTAACAGTTAGAGGTGGGAAGAGGTCAGTGCAGGGATCTCCTGTGGTCGTTCCCCTCAACAACAAGTATACAGTTTTAGATACTGTTGGGGGGGACGGCCTATCGGGGGCAGGCTGCAGTGACCGGGCCTCTGGCACGGGGTCCTGCACTGTGGCTCAGAAGGGAAGGAGGGAGAATGGGAGAGCACTAGTCATCGGGGACTCGATGGTGAGGAGTACGGACAGGCGGTTCTGTGGGCGCAGGCGAGACGCACGGATGGTTTGTTGCCTCCCTGGTGCCAGGGTCCGTGATGTTTGTGATCGCGTCTTCAGGATCCTTAAAGGGGAGGGGGAGCAGCCAGAGGTCGTGGTGCACATTGGCACCAACGACGTAGGAAGGAAGGGTGGCACAGATGTTAGAAGTGAGTTTAGGGAGTTAGGCTGGAAGCTGAAAGCTCGGACGGACAGAGTTGTTATCTCTGGTTTGTTGCCGGCGCCACGTGATAGTGAGGCTAGGAATAGGGAGAGAGCACAGCTGAACACGTGGCTGCAGGAATGGTGTAGGAGGGAGGGCTTCCAGTTCTTGGATAATTGGACTGCATTCTGGGGAAGATGGGACCTGTTCAAACAGGACGGGCTGCATCTGAACCAGAGGGGCACCAATATCCTGGGAGGGAGGTTTGCTAGTACTGTTCGGGAGGGTTTAAACTAGTTTGGGAGGGGGATGGGAACCGGACTTGTAGTCCAGGGACCAGTGGGTCCACTCAGAAAGACAAAGAGTGTAGTGAGGTATTGGGGAAGGTAGCACTGTCGCAGAGGACAGATGGGCACGGAGAAGGGTTAAAGTGCGTATACTTCAACGCAAGAAGCATCAGGAATAAGGTGAGTGAATTGAAGGCGTGGATGGGCACTTGGGACTACGATGTTGTGGCCATCACTGAAACGTGGATAGGTGAGGGGGAGGAATGGTTCTTGGAGGTACCTGGTTATAGATGTTTTCATAAGATTAGGAATGGTGGTAAAAGAGGTGGGGGGGTGGCATTGTTAGTTAGAAATAGTGTAACAACTGCTGAAAGAATTTTCGAGGAGGATCTGCCGACTGAGGCACTGTGGGTTGAGGTCAGGAACAGGAAAGGAGCAGTCACCTTGATGGGAGTTTTCTATCGGCCCCCCAATAGCAGCAGGGAGGTGGAAGAGCAGATTGGGAAACAGATTTTGGAAAGGAGCAGAAGTCACAGGGTAGTAATTATGGGGGATTTCAACTTCCCAAATATTGATTGGCAACTCTTTAGATCGAATAGTTTGGATGGGGTAGTGTTTGTGCAGTATGTCCAGGAAGCTTTTCTGACTCAGTATGTAGACTGCCCGACCAGAGGGGAGGCAATATTGGATTTGGTACTAGGTAATGAACCAGGGCAAGTGATAGAGCTGTTGGTGGGCGAGCACTTTGGAGATAGTGATCACAATTCTGTAGCATTCACTGTGGTAATGGAGAGGGATAGGTATGTGCAACAGGGCAAGGTTTACAATTGGGGGAAGGGTAGATATGATGCTGTCAGGCAGGAACTGAGGAGCATAAGTTGGGAGCATATGCTGGCAGGGAAGGGCACGGTCGAAATGTGGAACTTTTTCAAGGAGCAGATAGTAGGGGCCATTGATAAGCATGTCCCTGTCAGACAGGGAAGGGATGGTCATGTGAGGGAACCGTGGTTGACAAGAGAGGTTGAGAGTCTTGTTCGGAAGAAGAAGGATGCGTATATAAAGTTGAGGAAAAAGGGCACAGGCATAGCTCTGGAGGGATACAAGATGGCCAGGAAGGATCTGAAGAAAGGGATTAGGAGAGCTAAGAGAGGGCATGAAAAATGCTTGGCGGGTAGGATAAAAGAAAACCCCAAGGCCTTTTACGCGTATGTCAGAAATATGAGGATGACTAGGGGGACCGTAGGTCCGGTCAAGGACAATAGCGGGAGACTGTGTGTTGAGCCGGAAGAGATAAGTGAGGTTTTGAATGAGTACTTCTCTTCGGTATTTACGAATGAGAAGGGGTGTATTACTGAAGAGGACGGTGTGAAACAGACTGGTAAGCTCGAGGAAGTGCTCGTTAGGAGGGAAGATGTGTTGGGGTTTTTGAATAACTTGAAGATAGACAAGTCTCCCGGGCCTGACGGGGTATATCCAAGGATGTTATGGGAAGCAAGGGATGAAATTGCAGAGCCGCTGGCAATGATCTTTTCATCTTCTCTGCTGACGGGGGTGGTACCAGGTGATTGGAGGGTGGCAAATGTTGTGCCCCTGTTCAAGAAAGGGAATAGGAACAACCCTGGGAATTACAGGCCAGTTAGTCTTACTTCAGTGGTAGGCAAGTTGATGGAAAAGGTGCTGAGGGATAGGATTTCTGAGCATCTGGAAAGACACTGCTTGATTCGGGACAGTCAGCACGGTTTTGTGAGGGGTAGGTCTTGCCTCACAAGCCTGATTGAATTCTTTGAGCAGGTGACCAAGCAAGTGGATGAGGGTAAACCAGTGGATGTGGTGTACATGGATTTTAGTAAGGCATTTGATAAGGTCCCCCATGGTAGACTTATGGAGAAAGTCAGGAGGCATGGGATAGTGGGGAATGTGGCCAGTTGGATTAAGAATTGGCTAACTGATAGAAGGCAGAGAGTGGTCTTAGATGGTAAATACTCAGCCTGGAGCCCAGTTACCAGTGGCGTGCCACAGGGATCAGTTCTGGGTCCTCTCCTGTTTGTGATTTTTATTAACGACTTGGATGAGGAAGTCGAAGGGTGGGTCAGTAAATTTGCAGATGATACAAAGGTTGGTGGAGTTGTGGATACCGAGGAGGGCTATTGTCGTCTGCAAAGGGACTTGGATAGGTTGCAGTGCTGGGCTGAAAAGTGGCAGATGGAGTTTAACCCTGAAAAGTGTGAGGTCGTCCATTTTGGAAGGACAAACATGAATGCAAAATACTGGGTTAACGGTAGGGTTCTTGGGCATGTGGAGGAGCAGAGAGACCTTGGGGTCTATGTGCATAGATCATTGAAAGTTGCAACTCAAGTGGATAGGGCTGTGAAGAAGGCATATGGGGTGTTAGCGTTCATTAGCAGAGGGATTGAATTTAAGAGCCGTGAGGTGATGATGCAGCTGTACAGGAACTTGGTAAGGCCTCATTTGGAGTACTGTGTGCAGTTCTGGTCGCCTCATTTTAGGAAGGATGTGGAAGCCTTGGAGAGGGTGCAGAGGAGATTTACCAGGATGTTGCCTGGAATGGAGAATAAGTCTTACGAGGAAAGGCTGAACATTCTAGGCCTCTTCTCATTAGAACGGAGAAGGATGAGGGGTGACATGATAGAGGTTTATAAGATGATCAGGGGAATAGATAGGGTAGACAGTCAGAAACTTTTTCCCCGGGTGGAGCAAAGCGTTACAAGGGGTCATAAATTTAAGGTGAAGGGTGGGAGATATAAGGGGGATGTCAGGGGAAGGTTCTTTACCCAGAGAGTGGTCGGGGCATGGAATGCCTTGCCCGGGGAAGTTGTTGAGTCAGAAACTTTAGGGACTTTCAAAAGGCTTTTGGATAGGTATATGGATAAAGGAGAATGATGGGGTATAGATTAAATTGTCCTTGACAGAGGACAAAGGATCGGCACAACATTGTGGGCCGAAGGGCCTGTTCTGTGCTGTATGTTCTATGTTCTATGTTCTATCAGGGGAACTCACTCTCCTCACTGACACTGTTCACCTGGCAACATGTCCCGTGCGTATTAAACCATCAGGGGAACACACTATCCTCACTTATACTGTTCACCTGGTAACATATCCCGTGTGTATTAAACAATCAGGGGAACACACTCTCCTCACTTACACTGTTCACCTGGTAACATGTCCCGAGTGTATTAAACAATCAGGGGAACACACTCTCTTCACTTACACTGTTCACCTGGTAACATGTCCCGTGTGTATTAAACAATCAGGGGAACACACTCTCCTCACCTATACTGTTCACCTGGTAACATGTCCCGTGCGTATTAAACCATCAGGGGAACACACTCTCCTCACTTATACTGTTCACCTGGTAACATGTCCTGTGTGTATTAAACAATCAGGGGAACACACTCTCCTCACATATACTGTTCACCTGGTAACATGTCCTGTGTGTATTAAACCATCAGGGGAACACACTCTCCTCACTTACACTGTTCACCTGGTAACATGCCCCGTTTGTATTAAACCATCAGGGGAACACACTCACCTCACCTATACTGTTCACCTGGTAACATGTCCTGGGTGTATTAAACAATCAGGGGAACACACTCTCCTCACTTATACTGTTCACCTGGTGACATGTCCTGGGTGTATTAAACAATCAGGGGAACACACACTCCTCACTTACACTGTTCACCTGGTAACATGTCCTGTGTATATTAAACCATCAGGCGAACACACTCTCCTCACTTATACTGTTCACCTGGTGACATGTCCTGTGTGTATTAAACAATCAGGGGAACACACTCTCCTCACTTATACTGTTCACCTGGTAACATGTCCCGTGTATATTAAACCATCAGGGGAACACACTCTCCTCACTTATACTGTTCACCTGGTAACATGTCCTGTGTGTGTTAAACAATCAAGGGAACACACTCTCCTCACTTATACTGTTCACCTGGTAAAATGTCCCGTGTATATTAAACCATCAGGGGAACAAACTCTCCTCACTTATACTGTTCACCTGGTAACATGTCCCGTGTATATTAAACCATCAGGGGAACACACTCTCCTCACTTATACTGTTCACCGGGTAACATGTCCTGTGTATATTAAACAATCAGGGGAACACACTCTCCTCACTTATACTGTTCACCAGGTAACATGTCCCATGTATATTAAACCCTCCGGGGAACACACGCCGCTCACTTATATAGTTCACTGGTAACATGTCCCATGTATATTAAACCCTCAGGGGAATACACTCCCCTCAATTATACTATTCACCAGGTAACATGTCCCGTGTGTATTAAACAATCAGGGGATCACACTCTCCTCAATTACACTGTTCACCTGGCGACATGTCCTGTGTATATTCAACAATCAGTGGAACACACTCTCCTCACTTATACAGTTCACCTGGTAACATGTCCAGTGTATATTAAACCATCAGGGGAACACACTCTCCTCACTTATCCTGTTCACCTGGTAACATGTCCCATGTATATTACACCATGAGGGGAACACATTCTCCTCACTTATACTGTTCACCTGGTAACATGTCCCGTGTATATTAAACCATCAGGGGAACACACTCTCCTCACTTATACTGTTCACCTGGTAACATGTCCCTTTTATATTAAACCATCAGGGGAAAGCCCTCTCTTCACTTATTCTGTTCACCTTGTAATAAGTCCCCTGTATATTAAACCATCTGGGGAACACACTCTCCTCACTTATACTGTTCACCTGGTAACATGTCCCGTGTATATTTAACAATCAGGGGAACACACTCTCCTCACTTATACTGTTCAACTGGAAACATGTCCCGTGTATATTAAACCATCAGGGGAAAGCCCTCTCTTCACTTATTCTGTTCACCTTGTAATAAGTCCCCTGTATATTAAACCATCAGGGGAACACACTCTCCTCACTTATACTATTCACCTGGTTGCATGGCCCGTGTATATTAAACCATCAGGGGAAAACACTCTCCTCACTTATACTCGTCACCTTGTAACATGTCCCACGTATATTAAGCAATCAGGGGAACAGGCTCTCTTCACTTATACTGTTCACCTGGTAACATGTCCCAAGTATATTAAACCATCAGGGGAACTCACTCTCTTCACATATACTGTTCACCTGGTAACATGTCCCGTGTATATTAGACCATCAGGGGAACACACTCCTCCTCACTTCTACACTTCACCTGGTGACACGTCCCGTGCGTGTTAAACCATCAAGGGAACACACTCTCCTCATTTATACTGCTCACCTGGTAACATGTCCCGTGAGTATTAAACAATCAGGGGAACAAACTCTCCTCACTTATACTTTTCACCTGGTAACATGTCCCGTGTATATTAAACCATCAGGGAAACACATTCCCCTCACTTATACTGTTCACCTGGTAACATGTCCTGTGTATATTAAACCATCAGGGGAACACACTCTCCTCACTTATACTGTTCACCTGGTAACATGTCCCGTGTATATTAAACCATCAGGGGAATAAATTCTCCTCACTTATGCTGTTCACCTGCTAACATGTCCCGTGTATATTAAACCATCAGGGGAACACACTCTCCTCACTAATACTGTTCACCTGGTAACATGTCCCGTGTATATTAAACCATCAGGGCAAAGCCCTCTCCTCACTTATACTGTTCACCTGGTAACATGTCCCGTGCATATTAAACCATCAGGGGAACACACTCTCCTCACTTATACTGTTCAGCTGGTAACATGTCCCGTGTATATTAAACCATCAGGGGAACACACTCTCCTCACTTATACTGTTCACCTGGTAACATGTCCCGTGCATATTAAACCATCAGGGGAACACAATCTCCTCACTTATACTGTTCACCTGGTAACATGTCCCGTGCATATTAAACCATCAGGGGAACACACTCTCCTCACTTATACTGTTCACCTGGTAACATGTCCCGTGTATATTAAACCATCAGGGGAAAGCACTCTCATCACTTATACTGTTCACCTGGTAACATGTCCCGTGTATATTAAACCATCAGGGGAAAGCACTCTCCTCACTTATACTGTTCACCTGGTAACATGTCCCGTGTATATTAAACCATCAGGGGAACACACTCTCCTCACTTATACTGTTCACCTGGTAACATGTCCTGTGTATATTAAACCATCAGGGGAACACATTCTCCTCACTTATACTGTTCACCTGGTAACATGTCCCGTGTAGATTAAACCATCGGGGGAAAGCCCTCTCCTCACTTATACTGTTCAGCTGGTAACATGTCCCGTGTATATTATACCATCAGGGGAACACACTGTCCTCACTTATACTGTTCACCTGGTAACATGTCCCGTGTATATTAAACCATCAGGGGAAAGCACTCTCCTCACTTATACTGTTCACCTGGTAACATGTCCCGTGTATATTAAACCATCAGGGGAACACACTCTCCACACTTATACTGTTCACCTGGTATCATGTCCTGTGCCTGTTAAACCATCAGGGGAACACACTCTCCTCACTTCTACTGTTCACCTGTTGACATGTCGTGCGTTTTAAACCATCAGGGGAACACACTCTCCTCACTTATACTGTTCACCTGGGGAAATGTCCCGTCAGTATTAAACCATCAGGGGAACTCACTCTCCTCACTTACACTGTTCACCTGGTATCATGACCTGTGTATATTAAACCATCAGGGGAACACACTATCCTCACTTATACTGTTCACCTGGTCACATGTCCTGTGCTTGTTAATCCATCAGGGGAACACACTCTCCTCACTTATACTGTTCACCTGGTAATGAGTCCCGTGTATATTAAACCATCTGGGGAAAACACTCTCCTCACTTATACTGTTCACCTGGCAACATGTCCCGTGTGTATTAAACCATCAGGGGAACACACTCTCCTCACTTATACTGTTCACCTGGTAACATGTCCCGTGTATATTTAACAATCAGGGGAACACACTCTCCTCACTTATACTGTTCACCTGTTTACATGTCCCGTGTATATGAAACCATCAGGGGAACACACTCTCCTCACTTATACTGTTCACCTGGTAACATGTCCTGTGTATATTAAACAATGAGGGGAACACACTCTCCTCACTTATACTCGTCACCTGGTAACATGTCCCGTGCGTATTAAACCATCAGGGGAACACACTCTCTTCATTTATACTGTTCACCTGGTAACATGTCCCGTGTGTATTGAACAATCAGGGGAACACACTCTCCTCACTTCTACTCTTCACCTGCTGAAACGTCCCGTGCGTGTTAAACCATCAGGGGAACAAACTCTCCTCACTGATACTGTTCACCTGGTAACATGTGCCGTGTATATTGAACCATCAGGGGAACACACTCTCCTCACTTATACTGTTCTCCTGGTAACATGTCCCGTGTATATTGAACCATCAGGGGAACACACTCTTCTCACTTATACTGTTCTCCTGGTAACATGTCCCGTGTATATTATACCATCAGGGGAACACACTCTTCTCACTTATACTGTTCTCCTGGTAACATGTCCCGTGTATATTAAACCATCAGTGGAACACACTCTCGTCACTTATACTGTTCACCTGATGACATGTCCTGTGTATAATAAACCATCAGGGGAACACACTCTCCTCACTTATACTGTTCACCTGGGAACATGTCCCGTGTATATTAAACCATCATGGGTAAGCCCTCTCCTCACTTATACAGTTCAACTGGTAACATGTCCCGTCCGTATTTAACCATCAGGGGAACTCACTCTCCTCACTTGCACTGTTCACCTGGTAACATGTCCTGTTTGTATTAAACCATCAGGGGAACACACTCTCTTCACTTATACTCTTCACCTGGCAACATGTCCCGTGTGTATTAAACAATCAGGGGAACACACTCTCTTCACTTATACTGTTCACCTGGTTACATGTCCCGTGTATATTAAACCATCAGGGGAACACCCTGTCCTCACTTATACTGTTCACCTGTTAACATGTCCCGTCTATATTAAACCATCAGGGGAACTCACTCTCCTCACTTACACTGTTCACCTGGTATCATGACCTGTGTATATTAAACCATCAGGGGAACACACTATCCTCACTTATACTGTTCACCTGGTCACATGTCCTGTGCTTGTTAAACCATCAGGGGAACACACTCTCCTCACTTATACTGTTCACTGGTAACATGTCCCGTGTATATTAAACAATCAGGGGAAAGCACTCTCCTCACTTATACTGTTCACCTGGTAACATGTCCTGTGTATATTAAACCATCAGGGGAACACAATCTCCTCACTTATACTGTTCACCTGGTAACATGTCCCGTGTGTGTTAAACCATTAGGGGAACACTCTCTCCTCACTTGTACTGTTCACCTGGTGACATGTCCCGTCTGTATTTAACAATCAGGGGAACACACTCTCCTCACTTACACTGTTCACCTGGTAACATGTCCTGTTTGTATTAAACCATCAGGGGAACTCACTCTCCTCACTTACACTGTTTACCTGGTTTCATGTCCCATGTATATTAAACCATCAGGGGAACACACTCTCTTCACTTATACTCTTCACCTGGCAACATGTCCCGTGTGTATTAAACCATCAGGGGAACACACTCTCTTCACTTATACTCTTCACCTGGCAACATGTCCTGTGTATATTAAACCATCAGGGGAACTACTCTCCTCACTTATACTGTTCACCTGGTAACATGTCCCATGTATATTAAACCATGAGGGGAACACGCTCTCCTCACTTATACTGTTCACCTGCTAACATGTCCCGTGTATATTGAACCATCAGGGGAATACAGTCTCCTCACTTATACTGTTCACCTGGTAACATGTCCCGTGTATATTACCCCATCAGGGGAACACGCTCTCCTCACTTATACTGTTCACCTGCTAACATGTCCCGTGTATATAGAACCATCAGGGGAATACAGTCTCCTCACTTATTCTGTTCACCTTGTAATAAGTCCCGTGTATATTAAACCATCAGGGGAACACACTCTCCTCACTTACACTGTTCACCTGGTAACATGTCCCGTGTATATTAAACCATCAGGGGAAAACACTCTCCTCACTTATACTGTTCACCTGGAAACATGTCCCGTGTATATTAAACCATCAGGGGAACACAATCTCCACACTGATACTGTTCACCTGCTAACATGTCCCGTGTATATTAAACAATGAGGGGAACACATTCTCCGCACTTATACTCGTCACCTTGTAACATGTCCCACGTGTATTAAGCAATCAGGGGAACAGGCTCTCTTCACTTTCCTGTTCACCTGGTAACATGTCCCATGTATATTAAACCATCAGGGGAACACACTCTCTTCACATATACTGTTCACCTGGTAACATGTCCCGTGTGTATTAGACCATCAGGGGAACAGACTCCTCCTCACTTCTACTCTTCACCTGGTGACACGTCCCGTGCGTGTTCAACCATCAGGGGAACACACTCTCCTCACTTATACTGATCACCTGGTAACATGTCCCGTGAGTATTAAACAATCAGGGGAAAACACTCTCCTCACTGATACTTTTCACCTGGTAACATGTCCCCTGTATATTAAACCATCAGGGGAACACATTCCCCACACTTATACTGTTCACCTGGTAACATGTCCTGTGTATATTAAACCATCAGGGGAACACATTCTCCTCACTTATACTGTTCACCTGCTAACATGTCCCGTGTATATTAAATCATCAGGGGAACACACTCTCCTCACTTATACTGTTCACCTGGTAACATGTCCCGTGTATATTAAACCATCAGGGGAAAGCCCTCTCCTCACTTATACTGTTCAGCTGGTAACATGTCCCGTGTATATTATACCATCAGGGGAACACACTCTCCTCACTTATACTGTTCACCTGGTAACATGTCCCGTGTATATTAAACCTTCAGGGGAAAGCCCTCTCCTCACTTATACTGTTCACCTGGTAACATGTCCCGTGTATATTAAGCCATCAGGGGAACACATTTTCCTCACTGATACTGTTCACCTGCTAACATGTCCCGTGTATATTAAACAATGAGGGGAACACACTCTCCTCACTTATACTGTTCACATTGTAACATGTCCCGTGAGTTTTAAACAATCAGGCGAACACACTCTCCTCACTTATACTGTTCACCTGGTAACATGTCCCGTGTATATTAAACAATCAGGGGAACACACTCTCCTCACTGAGACTGTTCACCTGGTAACATGTCTCGTGTGTATTAAACCATCAGGGGAACACATTCTCCTCACTTATACTGTTCACCAGGTAACATGTCCCGTGTATATTAATCCATCAGGGGAACACACTGTCCTCAATTATACTGTTCACCTGGTAACATGTCCCCTGTATATTAAACCATCAGGGGAAAACACTCGCCTCACTTATACTGTTCACCTGGTAACATTTCCAGTGTATATTAAACCATCAGGGGAACACACTCTCCTCACTTATACTGTTCACCTGGTAACATTTCCAGTGTATATTAAACCATCAGGGGAAAACACTCTCCTCACTTATACTGTTCACCTGGTAACATGTCCCGTGTATATTAAACCATTAGGGGAACACACTCTCCTCACTTATACTGTTCACCTGGTAACATGTCCCGTGTGTATTAAACCATCAGGGGAAAACACTCTCCTCACTTATACTGTTCACCTGGTAACATGTCCCGTGTATATTTAACAATCAGGGGAACACACTCTCCTCACTTATACTGCTCACCTGCTACCATGTCCCGTGTATATTAAACCATCAGGGGAACACATTCTCCTCACTTATACTGTTCACCTGCTACCATGTCCCGTGTATATTAAACCATCAGGGGAACACATTCTCCTCACTTATACTGTTCACCTGCTAACTTGTCCCGTGTATATTAAACCATCAGGGGAACACATTCTCCTCACTTATACTGTTCACCTGGTAACATGTCCCGTGTATATTTAACAATCAGGGGAACACACTCTCCTCACTTATACTGTTCACCTGGTAACATGTACCGTGTATATTATACCATCAGGGGAACACACTCTCCTCACTTATACTGTTCACCTGGTAACATTTCCAGTGTATATTAAACCATCAGGGGAAAACACTCTCCTCACTTATACTGTTCACCTGGTAACATGTCCCGTGTATATTAAACCATCAGGGGAAAACACTCTCCTCACTTATACTGTTCACCTCGTAACATGTCCCGTGTATATTATATCATCAGGGGAACACACTCTCCTCACTTATACTGTTCACCTGGTAACATTTCCAGTGTATATTAAACCATCAGGGGAAAACACTCTCCTCACTTATACTGTTCACCTGGTAACATGTCCCGTGTATATTAAACCATCAGGGGAACACACTCTCCTCACTTATACTGTTCACCTGGTAACATGTCCCGTGTATATTAAACCATCAGGGGAAAACACTCTCCTCACTTATACTGTTCACCTCGTAACATGTCCCGTGTATATTTAACAATCAGGGGAACACACTCTCCTCACTTATACTGTTCACCTGGTAACATTTCCAGTGTATATTAAACCATCAGGGGAACACACTCTCCTCACTTATACTGTTCACCTGGTAACATGTCCCGTGTATATTAAACCATCAGGGGAACACACTCTCCTCACTTATACTGTTCACCTGGTAACATGTCCCGTGTGTATTAAACCATCAGGGGAAAACACTCTCCTCACTTATACTGTTCACCTGGTAACATGTCCCGTGTATATTAAACCATCAGGGGAAAACACTCTCCTCACTTATACTGTTCACCTGGTAACATGTCCCGTGTATATTAAACCTTCAGGGTAACACATTCTCCTCACTTATACTGTTCACCTGCTAACTTGTCCCGTGTATATTAAACCATCAGGGGAACACATTCTCCTCACTTATACTGTTCACCTGGTAACATGTCCCCTGTATATTAAACCTTCAGGGGAACACATTCTCCTCACTTATACTGTTCACCTGCTAACATGTCCCGTGTATATTAAACCATCAGTGGAACACACTCTCCTCACTTATACTGTTCACCTGTTGACATGTCCTGTTTGTATTAAACGATCAGGGGAACTCTCTCTCCTCACTTACACTGTTTACCTGGTAACATGTCCCATGTATATTAAACCATCAGGGGAAAACACTCTCCTCACTTATACTGTTCACCTGGTAACATGTCCCATGTATATTAAACCATCAGGGGAAAACACTCTCTTCACTTATACTGTTCACCTGGTAACATGTCCCGGGTGTATTAAACCATCAGGGGAACACACTCTCCTCACTGATACTGTTCACCTGGTAATATGTCCCGTGTATATTAAATCATCAGGGGAACACACTCTCCTCACTTATCCTGTTCACCTGGTAACATGTCCCGGGTGTATTAAACCATCAGGGGAACACACTCTCCTCACTGATACTGTTCACCTGGTAATATGTCCCGTGTATATTAAATCATCAGGGGAACACACTCTCCTCACTTATCCTGTTCACCTGGTAACATGTCCCGGGTGTATTAAACCATCAGGGGAACACACTCTCCTCACTTATCCTGTTCACCTGGTAACATGTCCCGGGTGTATTCAACCATCAGGGGAACACATTCTCCTCACTTATACTGTTCACCTGCTAACATGTCCCGTGTATATTGAACCATCAGGGGAATACAGTCTCCTCACTTATTCTGTTCACCTTGTAATAAGTCCCGTGTATATTAAACCATCAGGGGAACACACTCTCCTCACTTATACTGTTCACCTGGTAACATGTCCCGTGTATATTAAACCATCAGGGGAAAGCCCTCTCCTCACTTATACTGTTCACCTGGTAACATGTCCCGTGTATATTAAACCATCAGGGGAAAGCCCTCTCCTCACTTATACTGTTCACCTGCTAACATGTCCCACGTGTATTAAGCAATCAGGGGAACAGGCTCTCTTCACTTATACTGTTCACCTGGTAACATGTCCCGTGTATATTAGACCATCAGGGGAACACACTCCTCCTCACTTCTACTCTTCACCTGGTGACACGTCCCGTGCGTGTTAAACCATCAGGGGAACACACTCTCCTCACTTATACTGCTCACCTGGTAACATGTCCCGTGAGTATTAAACAATCAGGGGAACACACTCTCCTCACTTATACTGTTCACCTGGTAAAATGTCCTGTGTATATTAAACCATCAGGGGAAAGCCCTCTCCTCACTTATACTGATCAGCTGGTAACATGTCCCGTGTATATTAAACCATCAGGGGAACACATTCTCCTCACTTATACTGTTCACCTGGTAACATGTCCTGTGTATATTAAACCATCAGGGGAACACACTCTCCTCACTTATACTGTTCACCTGGTAACATGTCCAGTGTATATTAAACGATCAGGGGAACACATTCTCCTCACTTACACTGTTCACCTGGGAACATGTCCCGTGTATATTAAACCATCAGTGGAACACACTCTCCTCACTTACACTGTTCACCTGGTAACATGTCCCGTGTATATTCAACCATCATGGGTAAGCCCTCTCCTCACTTATACTGTTCACCTGGTAACATGTCCCATGTATATTATACCATCAGGGGAACACACTCTCCTCACTTATACTGTTCACCTGGTGACATGTCCCGTGTATATTAAACCATCAGGGGAAAGCACTCTCCTCACTTATACAGTTCACCTGGTAACATGTCCCGTGTGTGTTAAACCATCAGGGGAACACACTCTCCTCACTTATACTGTTCACCTGGTAACATGTCCCGTGTATTTTTAACAATCAGGGGAACACACTCTCCTCACTTATACTGTTCACCTGCTAACATGTCCCATGTATATTGAACCATCAGGGAAACACACTCTCCTCACTTATACTGTTCACCTGGTAACATGTACCGTGTATATTAAACCATCAGGGGAAAGCCCTCTCCTCACTTATTCTGTTCACCTGGTAATAAGTCCCGTGTATATTAAACCATCAGGGGAACACACTCTCCTCACTTATACTGTTCACCTGGTAACATGTACCGTGTATATTAAACCATCAGGGGAAAGCCCTCTCCTCACTTATTCTGTTCACCTGGTAATAAGTCCCGTGTATATTAAACCATCAGGGGAACACACTCTCCTCACTTATACTGTTCACCTGGTAACATGTCCCGTGTATTTTTAACAATCAGGGGAACACACTCTCCTCACTTATACTGTTCACCTGGTAACATGTCCCGTGTATATTAAACCATCAGGGGAACACATTCTCCTCACTGATACTGTTCACCTGGTAACATGTCCCGTGTATTTTTAACCATCAGGGGAACACACTCTCTTCACATATACTGTTCACCTGGTAACATGTCCCGTGTATATTAGACCATCAGGGGAACACACTCTCCTCACTTCTGCTCTTCACCTGGTGACACGTCCCCTGCGTGTAAAGCCATCAGGGGAACACACTCTCCTCACTTATACTGTTCACCTGGTAACATGTCTCGTGTATATTATACCATCAGGGGAACACACTGTCCTCACTTATACTGTTCACCTGGTAACATGTCCCGTGTGTATTAAAACATCAGGGGAACACACTCTCCTCACTTAAACTGTTCACCTGGTAACATGTCCCGTGTATATTAAAACATCAGGGGAACACACTCTCCTCACTTAAACTGTTCACCTGGTAACATGTCCCGTGTATATTAAAATATCAGGGGAACACACTCTCCTCATTTAAACTGTTCACCTGGTAACATGTCCCGTGTATATTAAACCATCAGGGGAACACACTCTACTCACTTATAATGTTGACCTGGTAACATGTCCCGTGTATATTAAACCATCAAGGGAACACACTCTCCTCACTTATACTGTTGACCTGGTAACATGTCCCGCGCATGTTAAACCATCAGGGGAACTACTCTCCTCACTTATACTGTTCACCTGGTAACATGTCCCGTGTATATTGAACCATCAGGGGAACACATTCTCCTCACTTATACTGTTCACCTGCTAACATGTCCCGTGTGTATTGAACCATCAGGAGAATACAGTCTCATCACTTATACTGTTCACCTGGTAACATGTCCCGTGTATATTAAACCATCAGGGGAACACACTCTCCTCACTTATTCTGTTCACCTGGTAACATGTCCCATGTATATTAAACCATGAGGGGAACACATTCTCCTCACTTATACTGTTCACCTGGTAAAATGTCCCGTGTATATTAAACCATCAGGGGAAGACACTCTCCTCACTTATACTGTTCACCTGGTAAAATGTCCCGTGTATATTAAACCATCAGGGGAAGACACTCTCCTCACTTATACTGTTCACCTGGTAACATGTCCCGTGTATATTAAACCATCAGGGGAAAGCCCTCTAGTCACTTATTCTGTTCACCTGGTAATAAGTCCCGTGTATATTAAACCATCAGGGGAACACACTCTCCTCACTTATACTGTTCACCTGGTAACATGTCTCGTGTATATTAAACCATCTGGGGAACACACTCTCCTCACTTATACTTTTCATCTGGTAACATGTCCCGTGTATATTTAACAATTAGGGGAATACACTCTCCTCACTTATACTGTTCACCTGGTGACATGTCCCGTGTATATTAAACCATCAGGGGAAAGCCCTCTCCTCACTTATACTGTTCAGCTGGTAACATGTCCCGTGTATATTAAACCATCAGGGGAACACACTCTCCTCACTTATACTGTTCACCTGGTAACATGTCCCGTGTATATTAAACCATCAGGGGAAAGCCCTCTCCTCACTTATACTGTTCAGCTGGTAACATGTCCCGTGTATATTATACCATCAGGGGAACACACTCTCCTCACTTATACTGTTCACCTGCCAACATGTCCCGTGTATATTTTACCATCAGGGGATAGCCCTCTCCTCACTTCTGCTGTTCAGCTGGTAACATGTCCCGTGTATATTTAACAATTAGGGGAACACACTCTACTCACTTATACTGTTCACCTGGTAACATGTCCCGTGTGTATTCAACCATCAGGGGAACACACTCTCTTCACATATACTGTTCACCTGGTAACATGTCCCGTGTATATTAAAACATCAGGGGAAAGCACTCTCCTCACTTATAATGTTCACCTGGTAACATGTCCCGTGTATATTAAACCATCAGGGGAACTCACTCTCCTCACCTATACTGTTCACCTGGTAACATGTCCCGTGTATATTAAACCATCAGGGGTAAGCCCTCTCCTCACTTATACTGTTCACCTGGTAACATGTCCCGTGTGTATTAAACAATCAGGGGAACACACTCTCCTCACTTATACTGTTCACCTGGTAACATGTCCCGTGTATATTAAACCATCAGGGGTAAGCCCTCTCCTCACTTATACTGTTCACCTGGTAACATGTCCCGTGTATATTAAACAATCAGGGGAACACACTCTCCTCACTTATACTGTTCACCTGGTAACATGTCCCGTGTATATTAAACCATCAGGGGAAAGCCCTCTCCTCACTTATACTGTTCAGCTGGTAACATGTCCCGTGTATATTATACCATCAGGGGAACACACTCTCCTCACTTATACTGTTCACCTGCCAACATGTCCCGTGTATATTTTACCATCAGGGGATAGCCCTCTCCTCACTTCTGCTGTTCAGCTGGTAACATGTCCCGTGTATATTTAACAATTAGGGGAACACACTCTACTCACTTATACTGTTCACCTGGTAACATGTCCCGTGTGTATTCAACCATCAGGGGAACACACTCTCTTCACATATACTGTTCACCTGGTAACATGTCCCGTGTATATTAAAACATCAGGGGAAAGCACTCTGCTCACTTATAATGTTCACCTGGTAACATGTCCCGTGTATATTAAACCATCAGGGGAACTCACTCTCCTCACCTATACTGTTCACCTGGTAACATGTCCCGTGTATATTAAACCATCAGGGGTAAGCCCTCTCCTCACTTATACTGTTCACCTGGTAACATGTCCCGTGTATATTAAACCATCAGGGGTAAGCCCTCTCCTCACTTATACTGTTCACCTGGTAACATGTCCCGTGTATATTAAACAATCAGGGGAACACACTCTCCTCACTTATACTGTTCACCTGGTAACATGTCCCGTGTATATTATACCATCAGGGGAACACACTCTCCTCACTTATACTGTTCAACTGGTAACATGTCCCGTGTATATTAAACCATCAGGGGAACATAGTCTTCTCACTTATACTGTTCACCTGATGACATGTCCCGGGTATATTAAACCATCAGGGGAACACACTCTCCTCACCTATACTGTTCACCTGGTAACATGTCCTGTGTATATTAAACCATCAGGGGTAAGCCCTCTCCTCACTTATACTGTTCACCTGTTAACATGTCCCGTGTATATTAAACCATCAGGGGAACACACTCTCCTCACTTATACTGTTCACCTGGTATCATGTCCTGTGTATATTAAACCATCAGGGGAACACACTCTCCTCTCTTTTACTATTCACCTGTTGACATGTCCCGTGTATATTAAACCATCAGGGGATCACACTCTCCTCACTTACACTGTTCACCTGGTAACATGTCCCGTGTGCATTAAACCATCAGGGGAACACACTCTCCTCACTTATACTGTTCACCTGCTAACATGTCCCGTGTATATTAAACCATCAGGGGAACACACTCTCCTCACTTATACTGTTCACCTGCTAACATGTCCCGTGTATATTAAACCATCAGGGGAACACACTCTCCTCACTTATACTGTTCACCTGCTAACATGTCCCGTGTATATTAAACCATCAGGGGAACACACTCTCCTCACTTATACTGTTCACCTGCTAACATGTCCCGTGTATATTAAACCATCAGGGGAAAGCCCTCTCCTCACTTATACTGTTCAGCTGGTAACATGTCCCGTGTATATTAAACCATCAGGGGAAAGCCCTCTCCTCACTTATGCTGTTCAGCTGGTAAAATGTCCCGTGTATATTAAACCATCAGGGGAACACATTCTCCTCACTTATACTGTTCACCTGGTAATATGTCCCTTGTATATTAAACTTTCAGGGGAAAGCCCTCTCCTCACTTATACTGTTCAGCTGGTAAGATGTCCCGTGTATATTATACCATCAGGGGAACACACTGTCCTCACTTATACTGTTCACCTGGTAACATGTCCCGTGTATATTAAACCATCAGGGGAAAGCCCTCTCCTCACTTATGCTGTTCAGCTGGTAAAATGTCCCGTGTATATTAAACCATCAGGGGAACACATTCTCCTCACTTATACTGTTCACCTGGTAATATGTCCCTTGTATATTAAACTTTCAGGGGAAAGCCCTCTCCTCACTTATACTGTTCAGCTGGTAAGATGTCCCGTGTATATTATACCATCAGGGGAACACACTGTCCTCACTTATACTGTTCACCTGGTAACATGTCCCGTGTATATTAAACCATCAGGGGAACACACTCTCCTCACTTATACTGTTCACGTGGTAACATGTCCCGTGCATATTAAACCATCAGGGGAATACATTCTCCTCACTTATACTGTTCACCTGCTAACATGTCCCGTGTATATTAAACCATCAGGGGAATACATTCTCCTCACTTATACTGTTCACCTGCTAACATGTCCCGTGTATATTAAACAATCAGCGGAACTCACTCTACTCACTTGCACTGTTCACCTGGTAACATATCCTGTTTGTATTAAACCATCAGGGGAACTCACTCTCCTCACTTCCACTGTTTACCTGGTTAAATGTCCCGTGTGTATTAAACCATCAGGGGAACACACTCTCTTCACTTATACTCTTCACCTGGTAACATGTCCTGTGTATATTAAACCATCAAGGGAACACACTCTCCACACTTATACTGTTCACCTGGTAACATGTCCCGTGTGTATTAAACCATCGGGGGAACACACTCTCTTCACTTATACTGTTCACCTGGTAACATGTCCCGTCTATATTATACCATCAGGGGAACACACTCTCCTCACTTATACTGTTCACCTGCTAACATGTCCCGTGTATATTAAACCCTAAGGGGAAAGCCCTCTCCTCACTTATACTGTTCAGCTGGTAACATGTCCTTTGTGTATTAAACAATCAGGGGAACACACTCTCCTCACTTATACTGTTCAGCTGGTAACATGTCCTTTGTGTATTAAACAATCAGGGGAACACACTCTCCTCACTTATACTGTTCACCTGGTATCATGTCCTGTGTATATTAAACCATCAGGGGAACACTCTCTCCTCACTTATGCTGTTCACCTGGGGAAATGTCCCGTCAGTATTAAACCATCAGGGGAACACACTCTCCTCACTTATACTGTTCACCTGGGGAAATGTCCCGTCAGTATTAAACCATCAGGGGAATACATTCTCCTCACTTATACTGTTCACCTGCTAACATGTCCCGTGTATATTAAACCATCAGGGGAATACACTCTCCTCACTTATACTGTTCACCTGGGGAAATGTCCCGTGTGTATTAAACAATCAGGGGAACACACTCTCCTCACTTATACTGTTCACCTGCTGACATATCCCGTCAGTATTAAACCATCAGGGGAAAGCCCTCTCCTCACTTATTCTGTTCGCCTGGTAATAAGTCCCGTGTATATTAAACCATCAGGGGAACACACTCTCCTCACTTAGACTGTTCACCTGGCAACATGTCCCGTGTATATTAAACCATGAGGGGAACACACTTTCCTCACTTATACAGTTCACCTGGTAACATGTCCCGTGTATTTTTAACAATCAGGGGAACACACTTTCCTCACTTATACAGTTCACCTGGTAACATGTACCGTGTATTTTTAACAATCAGGGGAACACACTCTCCTCACTTATACTCGTCACCTGGTAACATGTCCCACGTATATTAAACAATCTGGGGAACACACTCTCCTCACTTATACTGTTCACCTGGTAACATGTCCCGTGTATATTAAACCATCTGGGGAACACACACTCCTCACTTATACAGCTCACCTGGTAACATCTCCCGTGAGTATTAAACAATCAGGGGAACACACTCTCCTCACTTATACTGTTCACCTGGTAACATGTCCCGTGTATATTAAACCATCTGGGGAACACACTCTCCTCACTTATACTTTTCACCTGGTAACATGTCCCTTTTATATTTAACAATCAGGGGAACACACTCTCCTCAATTATACTGTTTACCTGGTAACATGTCCCGTGTATATTAAACCATCAGGTGAACACATTCTCCTCACTGATACTGTTCACCTGCTCCCATGTCCCGTGTATATTAAACCATCAGTGGAACACATTCTCCTCACTTATACTGTTCACCTGGTAACATGTCCCTTGTATATTAAACCATCAGGGGAAAGCCCTCTCCTCACTTATACTTTTCAGCTGGTAAGATGTCCCGTGTATATTATACCATCAGGGGAACACACTGGCCTCACTTATACTGTTCACCTGGTAACATGTCCCGTATATATTAAAACATCAGGGGAAAGCACTCTCCTCACTTATACTGTTCACCTGGTAACATGTCCCGTGTATATTAAACCATCAGGGGAATACATTCTCCTCACTTATACTGTTCACCTGCTAACATGTCCCGTGTATATTAAACCATCAGGGGAATACATTCTCCTCACTTATACTGTTCACCTGCTAACATGTCCCGTGTATATTAAACCATCAGGGGAATACATTCTCCTCACTTATACTGTTCACCTGCTAACATGTCCCGTGTATATTAAACAATCAGGGGAACTCACTCTCCTCACTTACACTGTTCACCTGGTAACATGTCCCGTGTATATTAAACCATCAGGGGAATACATTCTCCTCACTTATACTGTTCACCTGCTAACATGTCCCGTGTATATTAAACAATCAGGGGAACTCACTCTCCTCACTTACACTGTTCACCTGCTAACATGTCCCGTGTATATTAAACCATCAGGGGAACTCACTCTCCTCACTTACACTGTTCACCTGCTAACATGTCCCGTGTGTATTAAACCATCAGGGGAACACAATCTCTTCACTTATACTCTTCACCTGGTAACATGTCCTGTGTATATTAAACCATCAGGGGAACACACTCTCCTCACTTATACTGTTCACCTGGTAACATGTCCCGTGTATATTAAACCATCAGGGGAACACAATCTCCTCACTTACACTGTTCACGTTGTAACATGTCCTGTTTATATTAAACCATCAGGGGAACACACTCTCCTCACATATACTGTTCACCTGGTAACATGTCCCGTGTATATTAAACCATCAGGGGAATACAATATCCTCACTTATACTGTTCCCCTGGTAACATGTCCCGTGTATATTAAACCATCAGGGGAACATACTCTCCTCTCTTATACTGTTCAGCTGGTAACATGTCCCGTGTATATTATACCATCAGGGGAACACACTCTCCTCACTTATACTGTTCACCTGGTAACATGTCCCCTGTATATTAAACCATCAGGGGAATACATTCTCCTCACTTATACTGTTCACCAGCTAACATGTCCCGTGTATATTGAACCATCAGGGGAATACAGTATCCTCACTTATACTGTTCACGTGGTAACATATCCCGTGTGTATCAAACCATCAGGGGAACACATTCTCCTCACTTATACTGTTCACCTGGTAACATGTCCCTTGTATATTAAACCATCAGGGGAAAGCCGTCTCCTCACTTATACTGTTCACCTGCTAACATGTCCCGTGTATATTAAACCATCAGGGGAATACATTCTCCTCACTTATACTGTTCACCTGCTAACATGTCCCGTGTATATTAAACCATCAGGGGAACACACTCTCCTCACTTATACTGTTCACCTGGGGAAATGTCCCGTCAGTATTAAACCATCAGGGGAATACATTCTCCTCACTTATTCTGTTCACCTGGTAATAAGTCCCGTGTATATTAAACCATCAGGGGAATACATTCTCCTCACTTATACTGTTCACCTGCTAACATGTCCCGTGTATATTAAACCATCAGGGGAATACATTCTCCTCACTTCTCCTGTTCACCTGCTAACATGTCCCGTGTTTTTTAAACAATCAGGGGAACTCACTCTCCTCATTACACTGTTCACCTGGTAACATGTCCTGTTTGTATTAAACCATCAGGGGAACTCACTCTCCTCACTTACACTGTTTACCTGGTAACATGTCCCGTGTGTATTAAACCATCAGGGGAACACACTCTCCTCACTTATACTGTTCACCTGGTAACATGTCCCGTGTATATTAAAACATCAGGGGAAAGCACTCTCCTCACTTATACTGTTCACCTGCTAACATGTCCCGTGTATATTAAACCATCAGGGGAATACATTCTCCTCACTTATACTGTTCACCTGCTAAAATGTCCCGTGTATATTAAACAATCATGGGAACACACTCTCCTCACTTACACTGTTTACGTGGCAACATGTCCCGTGTGTATTAAACCATCAGGGGAACACACTCTCCCCACTTATACTGTTCACCTGGTAACATGTCCCGTGTATATTAAACAATCAGTGGAACACACTCTCCTCACTTATACTGTTCACCTGGTAACATGTCCCGTGTATATTAAACAATCAGGGGAACTCACTCTCCTCACTTACACTGTTCACGTTGTAACATGTCCCGTTTATATTAAACCATCAGGGGAACACACTCTCCTCACTTATACTGTTCACCTGGTAACATGTCCCGTTTATATTAAACCATCAGGGGAACACACTCTCCTCACATATACTGTTCACCTGGTAACATGTCCCGTGTATATTAAACAATCAGGGGAACTCACTCTCCTCACTTACACTGTTCACGTTGTAACATGTCCCGTTTATATTAAACCATCAGGGGAACACACTCTCCTCACATATACTGTTCACCTGGTAACATGTCCCGTGTGTATTAAACCATCAGGGGAACACACTCTCCTCACATATACTGTTCACCTGGTAACATGTCCCGTTTATATTAAACCATCAGGGGAACACACTCTCCTCACATATACTGTTCACCTGGTAACATGTCCCGTGTATATTAAACAATCAGGGGAACTCACTCTCCTCACTTACACTGTTCACGTTGTAACATGTCCCGTTTATATTAAACCATCAGGGGAACACACTCTCCTCACATATACTGTTCACCTGGTAACATGTCCCGTGTGTATTAAACCATCAGGGGAACACACTCTCTTCACTTATACTCTTCACCTGGTAACATGTCCTGTGTATATTAAACCATCAGGGGAACACAATCTCCTCACTTATACTGTTCACCTGGTAACATGTCCCGTGTATATTAAACAATCAGGGGAACTCACTCTCCTCACTTACACTGTTCACGTTGTAACATGTCCCGTTTATATTAAACCATCAGGGGAACACACTCTCCTCACTTATACTGTTCACCTGGTAACATGTCCCGTGCGTGTTAAACCATCAGGGGAACACACTCTCCTCACTTATACTGTTCACCTGGTAACATGTCCCGTGTATATTAAACCATCAGGGGAATACATTCTCCTCACTTATACTGTTCACCAGCTAACATGTCCCGTGTATATTGAACCATCAGGGGAATACAATATCCTCACTTATGCTATTCACCTGGTAACATGTCCCGTGTATATCAAACCATCAGGGGAACACATTCTCCTCACTTATACTGTTCAACTGGTAACATGTCCCTTGTATATTAAGCCATCAGGGGAAAGCCCTCTCCTCACTTATACTGTTCAGCTGGTACCATGTCCCGTGTATATTATACCATCAGGGGAACACACTCTCCTCACTTATACTGTTCACCTGGTAACATGTCCCGTGTATATTGAACCATCAGGGGAATACAGTATCCTCACTTATACTGTTCACCTGGTAACATGTCCCGTGTGTATCAAACCATCAGGGGAACACATTCTCCTCACTTATACTGTTCACCTGGTAACATGTCCCTTGTATATTAAACCATCAGGGGAACACACTCTCCTCACTTATACTGTTCACCTGGTATCATGTCCTGTGTATATTAAACCATCAGGGGAACACACTCTCCTCACTTATGCTGTTCACCTGGGGAAATGTCCCGTCAGTATTAAACCATCAGGCGTACACACTCTCCTCACTTATCCTGTTCACCTGGGGAAATGTCCCGTCAGTATTAAACCATCAGGGGAACACACTCTCCTCACTTATACTGTTCACCTGGTATCATGTCCTGTGTATATTAAACCATCAGGGGAACACACTCTCCTCACTTATGCTGTTCACCTGGGGAAATGTCCCGTCAGTATTAAACCATCAGGCGTACACACTCTCCTCACTTATCCTGTTCACCTGGGGAAATGTCCCCTCAGTATTAAACCATCAGGGGAATACATTCTCCTCACTTATTCTGTTCTCCTGGTAATAAGTCCCGTGTGTATTAAACCATCAGGGGAATACATTCTCCTCAGTTAACTGTTCACCTGCTAACATGTCCCGTGTATATTAAACCGTCAGGGGAATACATTCTCCTCACTTCTCCTGTTCACCTGCTAACATGTCCCGTGTATATTAAACAATCAGGGGAACTCACTCTCCTCACTTATGCTGTTCACCTGTTTACATGTCGCGTGTATATTAAACCATCAGGGGAACAAATTCTCCTCACGGATACTGTTCACCTGCTAAAATGTCCCGTGTATATTAAACAATGAGGGGAACACGCTCTCTTCACTTATAATGTTCACCTGGTAACATGTCCCGTGTATATTAAACAATCAGGGGAACACACTCTCTTCACATATACTGTTCACCTGGTAACATGTCCCGTGTGTATTAAACAATCAGGGGAACAGACACTCCTCACTTCTACTCTTCACCTGGTGACACGTCCCGTGCGTGTTAAACCATCAGGGGAACACACTCTCCTCACTTATACTGTTCACGTTGTAACATGTCCCGTGTATATTAAACCATCAGGGGAACACACTCTCCTCACTTATACTGTTCACCTGTTAACATGTCCTGTGTATATTAAACCATCAGGGGAACACATTCTCCTGACTTATACTTTTCACCTGGTAACATGTCCTGTGTATATTAAACCATCAGGGGAACACATTCCCCTCACTTATACTGTTCACCTGGTAACATGTCCTGTGTATATTAAACCATCAGGGGAACACACTCTCCTCACTTATACTGTTCACCTGGTAACATGTCCCGTGTATATTAAACCATCAGGGGAACAAACTCTCCTCACTTATACTGTTCACCTGGTAACATGTCCCGTGTATATTAAACCATCAGGGGAAAGCCTTCTCCTCACTTATGCTGTTCAGCTGGTAACATGTCCCGTGTATATTATACCATCAGGGGAAGACACTCTCTTCACATATACTGTTCACCTGGTATCATGTCCCGTGTGTATTATACCATCAGGGGAACACACTCTCCTCACTTATACTGTTCACCTGGTAACATGTCCCGTGTATATTAAACCATCAGGGGAAAGCCTTCTCCTCACTTATGCTGTTCAGCTGGTAACATGTCCCGTGTATATTATACCATCAGGGGAAGACACTCTCTTCACATATACTGTTCACCTGGTATCATGTCCCGTGTGTATTATACCATCAGGGGAACACACTCTCCTCACTTATACTGTTCACCTGGTAACATGTCCCGTCTATATTAAACCATCAGGGAAACACACTCTCCTCAAATATACTTTTCACCTGGTAACATGTCCTGCGTATATTAAACCATCAGGGGAACACATTCTCCTCACTTATACTGTTCACCTGGTAGCATGTCCTGTGTATATTAAACCATCAGGGGAACACATTCTCCTCACTTATACTGTTCACCTGGTAACATGTCCCGTGTATATTAAACCATTAGGGGAACACACTCTCTTCACATATATTGTTCACCAGGTAACATGCCCCGTGTGTATTAAACAATCAGGGGAACACACTCTCCTCACTTCTACTCTTCACCTGTTGACACGTCCCGTGCGTGTTAAACCATCAGGGGAACACACTCTCCTCACTTATCCTGCTCACCTGGTAACATCTCCCGTGAGTATTAAACAATCAGGGGAACACACTCTCCTCACATATACTGTTCACGTTGTAACATGTCCTGTGAAAATTAAACCATCAGGGCAACACACTCTCCTCACTTATACTGTTCACCTGGTAACATGTCCCATGTATATTAAACCATCAGGGGAATACATTCTCCTCACTTATACTGTTCACCTGGTAACATGTCCCGTGTATATTAAACCATCAGGGGAACACACTCTCCTCACTTATGCTGTTCAGCTGGTAACATGTCCCGTGTATATTATACCATCAGGGGAACACACACTCCTCACTTATACTGTTCACCTGGTAACATGTCCCGTGTATATTATACCATCAGGGGAACACACTCTCCTCACTTATACTGTTCACCTGGTGACATGTCCCGTGTATATTAAACCATCAGGGGAACACACTCTCCTCAATTATACTGTTCACCTGGTAACATGTCCCGTGTATATTAAACCATCAGGGGAATAAACTCTCCTCACTTATACTGTTCACCTGGTAACATGTCCCGTGTATATTAAACCATCAGGGGAATAAACTCTCCTCACTTATACTGTTCAGCTGGTAACATGTCCCGTGTATATTATACCATCAGGGGAACACACTCTCCTCACTTATACTGTTCACCTGGTAACATGTCCCGTGTATATTAAACCATCAGGGGAATAAACTCTCCTCACTTATACTGTTCACCTGGTAACATGTCCCGTGTATATTAAACCATCAGGGGAAAGCCTTCTCTTCACTTATGCTGTTCAGCTGGTAACATGTCCTGTGTATATTAAACCATCAGGGGAACACACTCTCCTCACTTATACTGTTCACCTGGTAACATGTCCTGTGTATATTAAACCATCAGGGGAACACATTCTCCTCACTTACACTGTTCACCTGGTAACATTTCCTGTGTATATTAAACCATCAGGGGAACACATTCTCCTCACTTACACTGTTCACCTGGTAACATTTCCTGTGTATATTAAACAATCAGGGGAACACAATCTCCTCACTTGTACAGTTCACCTGGTAACATGTCCCGTGTATATTAAACCATCAGGGGAATACATTCTCCTCACTTATACTGTTCACCTGGTAACATGTCCCGTGTATATTAAACCATCAGGGGAAAGCCTTCTCCTCACTTATGCTGTTCAGCTGGTAACATGTCCCGTGTATATTATACCATCAGGGGAACACACACTCCTCACTTATACTGTTCACCTGGTAACATGTCCCGTGTATATTATACCATCAGGGGAACACACTCTCCTCACTTATACTGTTCACCTGGTGACATGTCCCGTGTATATTAAACCATCAGGGGAACACACACTCCTCACTTATACTGTTCACCTGGTAACATGTCCCGTGTATATTAAACCATCAGGGGAATAAACTCTCCTCACTTATACTGTTCACCTGGTAACATGTCCCGTGTATATTAAACCATCAGGGGAATAAACTCTCCTCACTTATACTGTTCAGCTGGTAACATGTCCCGTGTATATTATACCATCAGGGGAACACACTCTCCTCACTTATACTGTTCACCTGGTAACATGTCCCGTGTATATTAAACCATCAGGGGAATAAACTCTCCTCACTTATACTGTTCACCTGGTAACATGTCCCGTGTATATTAAACCATCAGGGGAAAGCCTTCTCCTCACTTATGCTGTTCAGCGGGTAACATGTCCCGTGTATATTATACCATCAGGGGAAGACACTCTCTTCACATATACTGTTCACCTGGTAACATGTCCCGTGTGTATTATACCATCAGGGGAACACACTCTCCTCACTTATACTGTTCACCTGGTAACATGTCCCGTGTATATTAAACCATCAGGGGAACACACTCTCCTCACTTATACTGTTCACCTGGTGACATGTCCCGTGTATATTAAACCATCAGGGGAACACACTCTCCTCACTTATACTGTTCACCAGGTAACATGTCCCGTGAGTATTAAACTATCAGGGGAACACACTCTCCTCACTTATACTGTTCACCTGGTAACATGTCCTGCGTATATTAAACCATCAGGGGAACACACTCTCCTCACTTATACTGTTCACCTGGTAGCATGTCCTGTGTATATTAAACCATCAGGGGAACACACTCTCCTCACTTATACTGTTCACCTGGTAACATGTCCCGTGTATATTAAACCATTAGGGGAACACACTCTCTTCACATATATTGTTCACCAGGTAACATGCCCCGTGTGTATTAAACAATCAGGGGAACACACTCTCCTCACTTCTACTCTTCACCTGTTGACACGTCCCGTGCGTGTTAAACCATCAGGGGAACACACTCTCCTCACTTATACTGCTCACCTGGTAACATCTCCCGTGAGTATTAAACAATCAGGGGAACACACTCTCCTCACATATACTGTTCACGTTGTAACATGTCCTGTGTATATTAAACCATCAGGGCAACACACTCTCCTCACTTATACTGTTCACCTGGTAACATGTCCCGTGTATATTAAACCATCTGGGGAACACACTCTCCTCACTTATACTGTTCACCTGGTAACATGTCCTGTGTATATTAAACCATCAGGGGAACACACTCTCCTCACTTATACTGTTCACCTGTTAACATGTCCTGTGTATATTAAACCATCAGGGGAACACATTCTCCTGACTTATACTTTTCACCTGGTAACATGTCCTGTGTATATTAAACCATCAGGGGAACACACTCCCTTACTTTTTCTGTTCACCTGGTAACATGTCCCGTGTATATTAAACCATCAGGGGAACACACTCTCTTCACATATACTGTTCACCAGGTAACATTTCCCGTGTGTATTAAACAATCAGGGGAACAAACTCTCCTCACTTATACTGTTCACCTGGTAACATGTCCTGTGTATATTAAACCATCAGCGGAACACACTCTCCTCACTTATACTGTTCACCTGGTAACATGTAAGGTTTATATTTAACAATCAGGGGAACACACTCTCCTCACTTATACTGTTCACCTGGTAACATGTCCCGTGTATATTAAACCATCAGGGGAACACATTCTCCTCACTGATACTGTTCATCTGCTAACATGTCCCGTGTATATTAAACATTGAGGGGAAAACACTCTCCTCACTTATACTCGTCACCTTGTAACATGTCCCACGTATATTAAGCAATCAGGGGAACAGGCTCTCTTCACTTATACTGTTCACCTGGTAACCTGTCCCATGTATATTAAACCATCAGGGGAAAGCCTTCTCCTCACTTATGCTGTTCACCTGGTAACATGTCCCGTGAGTATTAAACAATCAGGGGAACTCACTCTCCTCACTTATACTGTTCACCTGGGAACATGTCCCGTGTATATTAAACCATCAGGGGAACACACTCTCCTCACTTATACTGTTCACCTGGTAACATGTCCTGTGTATATTAAACCATCAGGGGAACACATTCTCCTCACTTACTCTGTTCACCTGGTAACATTTCCTGTGTATATTAAACCATCAGGGGAACACAATCTCCTCACTTATACAGTTCACCTGGTAACATGTCCCGTGTATATTAAACCATCAGGGGAATACATTCTCCTCACTTATACTGTTCACCTGGTAACATGTCCCGTGTATATTAAACCATCAGGGGAAAGCCTTCTCCTCACTTATGCTGTTCAGCTGGTAACATGTCCCGTGTATATTATACCATCAGGGGAACACACTCTCCTCACTTATACTGTTCACCTGGTGACATGTCCCGTGTATATTAAACCATCAGGGGAACACACTCTCTTCACTTATACTGTTCACCTGGTAACATGTCCCGTGTGTATTAAACCATCAGGGGAACACACTCTCCTCACTTATACTGTTCACCTGGTAACATGTCCCGTGTATATTAAACCATCAGGGGAAAGCCTTCTCCTCACTTATGCTGTTCAGCGGGTAACATGTCCCGTGTATATTATACCATCAGGGGAACACACTCTCCTCACTTATACTGTTCACCTGGTAACATGTCCCGTGTATATTAAACCATCAGTGGAACACATTCTCCTCACTTATACTGTTCACCTGGTAACATGTCCCGTGTATATTAAACCATCAGGGGAACACATTCTCCTCACTTATACTGTTCACCTGGTAACATGTCCCGTGTGTATTAAACCATCAGGGGAATGCAGTATCCTCACTTATACTGTTCACCTGGTAACATGTCCCGTGTATATTAAACCATCAGGGGAATACATTCTGCTCACTTATACTGTTCACCTGGTAACATGTCCCGTGTATATTAAACCATCAGTGGAACACATTCTCCTCACTTATACAATTCACCTGGTAACATGTCCCGTGTATATTATACCGTCAGGGGAACACAATGTCCTCACTTATACTGTTCACCTGGTAACATGTCCCGTGTATATTGAAACATCAGGGGAATGCAGTATCCTCACTTATACTGTTCACCTGGTAACATGTCCCGTGTATATTAAACCATCAGGGGAACACACTCTCCTCACTTATACTGTTCACCTGGTAACATGTCCCGTGTATATTAAACCATCAGTGGAACACATTCACCTCCCTTATACTGTTCACCTGGTAACATGTCCCTTGTATATTAAACCATCAGGGGAAAGCCCTCTCCTCACTTATACTGTTCAGCTGGTAACATGTCCCGTGTATATTATACCATCAGGGGAACACACTGTCCTCACTTATACTGTTCACCTGGTAACATGTCCCGTGTATAATAAAACATCAGGGGAAAGCACTCTCCTCACCTACACTGTTCACCTGGTGACATGTCCCGTGTATATTAAACCATCAGGGGAACTCACTCTCCTCACTTCTACTGTTCACCTGCTATCATGTCCTGTGTATATTAAACCATCAGGGGAACACACTCTCCTCACTTATACTGTTCATCTGGTAACATGTCCCGTGAGTATTAAACCATCAGGGGAACACACTCTCCTCACTTATACTCTTCATCTGGGAGCATTTCCCGTGTGTATTAAACCATCAGGGGAACACAATCTCCTCACTTATACTGTTCATCTGGTAACATGTCCCGTGTATATTAAGCCATCAGGGGAACACACTCTCCTCACTTATACTGTTCACCTGGTAACATGTCCCGTGTGTATTAAAGCATCAGGGGAACACACTCTCCTCACTTATACTCTTCATCTGGGAGCATTTCCCGTGTGTATTAAACCATCAGGGGAACACAATCTCCTCACTTATACTGTTCATCTGGTAACATGTCCCGTGTATATTAAGCCATCAGGGGAACACACTCTCCTCACTTATACTGTTCATCTGGTAACATGTCCCGTGTATATTAAGCCATCAGGGGAACACACTCTCCTCACTTATACTGTTCACCTGGTAAATTGTCCCGTGTGTATTAAAGCATCAGGGGAACACACTCTCCTCACTTATACTCTTCATCTGGGAGCATTTCCCGTGTGTATTAAACCATCAGGGGAACACACTCTCCTCACTTATACAGTTCACCTGGTAACATATCCCGTCAGTATTAAACCATCCAGCGAACACACTCTCCTCACTTTTACTGTTCACCTGGGAACATTTATCGTGTACATTAAACCATCAGGGGAACACAATCTCCTCACTTATACTGTTCATCTGGTAACATGTCCCGTGTGTATTAAAGCATCAGGGAAACACACTCTCCTCACTTATACTGTTCATCTGGTAACATGTCCCGTGTATATTAAACCATCAGGGGAACACACTCTCCTCACTTATAATGTTCACCTGGTAACATGTCCCGTGTGTATTAAACAATCCGGGGAGAACACTCTCCTCACTTATACTGTTCATCTGGTAACATGTCCTGTGTATATTAAACCATCAGGGGAACACACTCTCCTCACTTATACTGTTCATCTGGTAACATGTCCCGTGTGTATTGAACAATCAGGGGAACACACTCTCCTCAGTTATACTGTTCACCTGGTAACATGTCCCGTGTGCATGAAACAAACAGGGGAAAACATTCACATCACTTATACTGTTCACCTGGTAACATGTCGCGTGTATATTAAACCATCAGGGGAACACATTCTCCTCACTTATACTGCTCACCTGGTAACATGTCCCATGTGTATTAAACCATCAGGGGAACACACTCACCTCACTTATACTGTTCACCTGGTAACATGTCCCGTGTGTATTAAACCATCAGGGGAACACACTCACCTCACTTATACTGTTCACCTGGTAACATGTCCCGTGTATATTAAACAATCAGGGGAACACACTCTCCTCACTTATACTGTTCACCTGGTGACATGTCCCGTGTATATTCAACCATCAGGGGAACACACTCTCCTCACTTATACTGTTCACCTGGTAACATGTCCTGTGTGTATTAAACCATCAGGGGAACACACTCTCCTCACTTATACTGTTCACCTGGTGACATGTCCCATGCATATTAAACCATCAGGGGAACACACTCTCCTCACTTATACTGTTCACCTGGTGACATGTCCCATGCATATTAAACCATCAGGGGAACGCACTCTCCTCACTTAAACTTTTCACCTGGTAACATGTCCCGTGTATATTTAACCATCAGGGGAACACACTCTCCTCACTTACACTGTTCACCTGGGAACATGTCCCATGTATATTAAACCATCAGGGGAACACACTCTCCTCACTTATACTGTTCAC
Organism: Heterodontus francisci; assembly: GCF_036365525.1. Taxonomy (NCBI): domain Eukaryota; kingdom Metazoa; phylum Chordata; class Chondrichthyes; order Heterodontiformes; family Heterodontidae; genus Heterodontus; species Heterodontus francisci. Next base: position 254,314 of record NW_027140452.1, on the reverse strand, counting down.
CTGGTAACATGTCCTGTGTATATTAAACCATCAGGGGAACACACTCTCCTCACTTATACTGTTCACCTGGTAACATGTCCCGTGTATATTAAACCATCAGGGGAACACACTCTCCTCACTTATGCTGTTCACCTGGTAACATATCCCGTGCGTATTAAACAATCAGGGGAACATACTCTCCTCACTGATGCAGTTCACCTGGTAACATGTCCTGTGTATATTAAACCATCAGGGGAACACACTCTCCTCTCTTTTACTGTTCACCTGGTAACATGTCCTGTGTGTATTAAACACTCAGGGGAACACACTCTCCTCACTTATACTGTACGCTTGGAAACATGTCCCGTGTATATTAAACCATCAGGGGAACACACTCTCCTCACTTATACAGTTCACCTGGTAACATATCCCGTGTGTATTAAAGCATCAGGGGAACACACTCTCCTCACTTATACTGTTCATCTGGTAACATGTCCCGTGTGTATTAAAGCATCAGGGGAACACACTCTCCTCACTTATACTGTTCATCTGGTAACATGTCCCGTGTGTATTAAACCATCAGGGGAAGACACTCTTCTCACTTATACTGTTCACCTGGTAACATGTCCCGTGTGTATTAAACAATCCGGGGAGAACACTCTCCTCACTTATACAGTTCACTTGGTGACATGTCCTGTGTATATTAAACCATCAGGGGAACACACTCTCCTCACTTTTACTGTTCACCTGGGAACATTTCCCGTGTACATTAAACCATCAGGGGAACACAATCTCCTCACTTATACTGTTCATCTGGTAACATGTCCCGTGTGTATTAAAGCATCAGGGGAACACACTCTCCTCACTTATACTGTTCATCTGGTAACATGTCCCGTGTGTATTAAACCATCAGGGGAAGACACTCTTCTCACTTATACTGTTCACCTGGTAACATGTCCCGTGTGTATTAAACAATCCGGGGAGAACACTCTCCTCACTTATACAGTTCACTTGGTGACATGTCCTGTGTATATTAAACCATCAGGGGAACACACTCTCCTCAGTTATACTGTTCACCTGGTAACATGTCCCGTGTATATTAAACAATCATGGGAACACACTCTCCTCACTTATACTGTTCACCTGGTGACATGTCCCGTGAAGATTCAACCATCAGGGGAACACACTCTGCTCACTTATACTGTTCATCTGGTAAAATGTCCCATGCATATTAAACCATCAGGGGAACGCACTCTCCTCTCTTAAACTTTTCACCTGTTGACATGTCCCGTGTGTATTAAACAATCAGGGGAACACACTCTCCTCACTTATGCTGTTCACCTGGTAACATGTCCCGTGTATATTCAACCATCAGGGGAACACACTCTGCTCACTTATACTGTTCACCTGGTAACATGTCCCGTGTATATTAAACAATCTGGGGAACATACTCTCCTCACTGATACAGTTCACCTGGTAACATGTCCTGTGCATATTAAACCATCAGGGGAACACACTCTCCTCTCTTTTACTGTTCACCTGGTAACATGTCCTGTGTGTATTAAACACTCAGGGGAACACACTCTCCTCACTTATACTGTACGCTTGGAAACATGTCCCGTGTATATTAAACCATCAGGGGAACACACTCTCCTGACTTGTACTGTTCATCTGGTAACATGTCCCGTGTGTATTAAACACTCAGGGGAACACACGCTCCTCACTTATACTGTTCGCCTGGAAACATGTCCCGTGTATATTAAACCATCAGGGGAACACACTCTCCTCACTTATAATGTTCATCTGGTAACATGTCCCGTGTGTATTAAACCATCAGGGGAACACACTCTCCTCACTTATACTGTTCATCTGGTAACATGTCCCGTGTGTATTAAACAATCAGGGGAACACACTCTCCTCACTGTTCCAGTTCACCTGGTAACATGTCCCGTGTGTATTAAACCATCAGGGGAACACACTCTCCTCACTTATAATGTTCATCTGGTAACATGTCCCGTGTGTATTAAACCATCAGGGGAACACACTCTCCTCACTTATACTGTTCATCTGGTAACATGTCCCGTGTGTATTAAACAATCAGGGGAACACACTCTCCTCACTGTTCCAGTTCATCTGGTAACATGTCCCGTGTGTATTAAACCATCAGGGGAACACACTCTCCTCACTTATACTGTTCATCTGGTAACATGTCCCGTGTGTATTAAACCATCAGGGGAACACACTCTCCTCACTTATAATGTTCATCTGGTAACATGTCCCGTGTGTATTAAACCATCAGGGGAACACACTCTCCTCACTTATACTGTTCACCTGGTAACATGTCCCGTCTGCATGAAACAAACAGGGGAAAACATTCTCCTCACTTATACTGTTCACCTGGTAACATGTCCCGTGCGTATTAAACCATCAGGGGAACACACTCTCCTCACGTATACTGTTCACCTGGTAAAATGTCCGGTGTTTATTAAACCATCAGGGGAACACACTCTCCTCACTTATACTGTTCACCTGGTAACATGTCCTGTGCATATCAAACCATCAGGGGAACACACTCTCCTCACATATACTGTTCAACTGTTGACATGTCCTGTGTGTTTTTAATCATCAGGGGAACACACTCTCCTCACTTATACTGTTCACCTGGTAACATGTCCCGTGCGTATTAAACAATCAGGGGAACATACTGTCCTCTCTTATACAGTTCACCTGGTAACATGTCCTGTGTACATTAAACCATCAGGGGAACACACTTTCCTCACTTATACTGTTCACCTGGTAACATGTCCCGTGCGTATTAAACCATCAGGGGAACACACTCTCCTCACTTATATTGTTCACCTGTTGACTTGTCCGTGTATATAAAACAATCAGGGGAACACATTCTCCTCACTTATACTGTTCATCTGGTAACACGTCCCGTGTGTATTAAACCATCAGGGGAACACACTCTCCTCACTTATACTGTTCACCTGGTGACATGTCCCATGTATATTAAACAATCAGGGAAACACAATCTCCTCACTTATACTGTTCACCTGGTAATATGTCCCGTTTGTATTAAACCATCAGGGGAACACACTCTCCTCACTTATACTGTTCATCTGGTAACATGTCCCCTGTGTATTAAACCATCAGGGGAACACACTCTCCTCACTTATACTGTTCATCTGGTAACATGTCCCGTGTGTATTAAAGCATCAGGGGAACACACTCTCCTCACTTATACTGTTCATCTGGGAGCATGTCCCGTGTGTATTAAACCATCAGGGGAACACACTCTCCTCACTTATACTTTTCATCTGGTAACATGTCCCGTGTGTATTAAACCATCAGGGGAAAACAATCTCCTCACTTATACTGTTCACCTGGTAACATGTCCCATGTATATTAAACCATCAGGGGAAAACAATCTACTCACTTCTACTGTTCATCTGGTAACATGTCCCGTGTGTATTAAACCATCAGGGGAACACCATCTCGTCACTTCTACTGTTCATCTGGTAACATGTCCCATGTATATTAAACCATCAGGGGAAAACAATCTACTCACTTATACTGTTCACCTGGTAACATGTCCCGTGACTATTAAACCATCAGGGGAACACACTCTCCTCACTTATACTGTTCATCTGGTAACATGTCCCGTGTATATTAAACCATCAGGGGAACACAATCTCCTCACTTATACTGTTCACCTGGTAACATGTCCCGAGCGTATTAAACCATCTGGGGAACACATTCTCCTCACTTACACTGTTCACCTGTTGACATGTCCCATGTGTATTAAACCATCAGGGGAACACACTCTGCTCTCTTAAACTTTTCACCTGGTAACATGTCCCATGTATATTAAACCATCAGGGGAACACACTCTCCTCACTTAAACTTTTCACCTGTTGAAATGTCCCGTGTGTATTAAACAATCAGGGGAACACACTCTCCTCATTTATACTGTTCATCTGGAAACATGTCCCGTGTATATTAAACCATCAGGGGAACACAATCTACTCACTTCTACTGTTCATCTGGAAACATGTCCCGTGTATATTAAACCATCAGGGGAACACACTCTGCTCTCTTAAACACTTCACCTGGTAACATGTCCCATGTATATTAAACCATCAGGGGAACACACTCTCCTCACTTAAACTTTTCACCTGTTGACATGCCCCGTGTATATTAATCAATCAGGGGAACACACTCTCCTCACTTATACTGTTCACCTGGTGACATGTCCCGTGTGTATTAAACCATCAGGGGAACACACTCTGCTCTCTTAAACACTTCACCTGGTAACATGTCCCATGTATATTAAACCATCAGGGGAACACACTCTCCTCACTTATACTGTTCATCTGGTAACATGTCCCGTGTGTATTAAACAATCAGGGGAACACACTCTCCTCACTTATACTGTTCACCTGGTGACATGTCCCGTGTGTATTAAACAATCAGGGGAACACCCTCTCCTCACTTACACTTTTCACCTGCTAACATGTCCCATGCATATTAAACCATCAGGGGAACGCACTCTCCTCACTTAAACTTTTCACCTGTTGACATGTCCCGTGTGTATTAAACAATCAGTGGAACACCCTCTCCTCACTTACACTTTTCACCTGCTAACATGTCCCATGTATATTTAACCATCAGGGGAACACACTCTCCTAACTTACCCTGTTCACCTGGGAACATGTCCCATGTATATTAAACCATCAGGGGAACACACTCTCCTCACTTATGCTGTTCACCTGGTAACATATCCCGTGCGTATTAAACAATCAGGGGAACACACTCTCCTCACTTATACTGTTCACCTGGTAACATGTCCTGTGTGTATTAAACACTCAGGGGAACACACTCTCCTCACTTATACTGTACGCTTGGAAACATGTCCCGTGTATATTAAACCATCAGGGGAACACACTTTCCTCACTTGTACTGTTCATCTGGTAACATGTCCCGTGTGTATTAAACACTCAGGGGAACACACGCTCCTCACTTATACTGTTCGCCTGGAAACATGTCCCGTGTATATTAAACCATCAGGGGAACACACTCTCCTCACTTATACTGTTCATCTGGTAACATGTCCCGTGTGTATTAAACCATCAGGGGAACACACTCTCCTCACTTATACTGTTCATCTGGTAACATGTCCCGTGTGTATTAAACAATCAGGGGAACACACTCTCCTCACTGTTCCAGTTCACCTGGTAACATGTCCCGTGCGTATTAAACCATCAGGGGAACACACTCTCCTCACTTATACTGTTCACCTGGTAAAATGTCCGGTGTATATTAAACCATCAGGGGAACACACTCTCCTCACTTATACTGTTCACCTGGTAACATGTCCTGTGTATATCAAACCATCAGGGGAACACACTCTCCTCACATATACTGTTCAAATGGTGACAAGTCCTGTGTGTATTTAACCATCAGGGGAACACACTCTCCTCACTTATACTGTTCAACTGTTGACATGTCCTGTGTGTTTTTAATCATCAGGGGAACACACTCTCCTCACTTATACTGTTCACCTGGTAACATGTCCCGTGCGTATTAAACAATCAGGGGAACATACTGTCCTCACTTATACAGTTCAGCTGGTAACATGTCCTGTGTACATTAAACCATCAGGGGAACACACTCTCCTCACTTATACTGTTCATCAGGTAACATGTCCTGTGTATATTAAACCATCAGGGGAACACACTCTCCTCACTTATACTGTTCACCTGGTAATATGTCCCGTTTGTATTAAACCATCAGGGGAACACACTCTCCTCACTTATACTGTTCATCTGGTAACATGTCCCGTGTGTATTAAACCATCAGGGGAACACACTCTCCTCACTTATACTGTTCATCTGGGAGCATGTCCCGTGTGTATTAAACCATCAGGGGAACACACTCTCCTCACTTATACTGTTCATCTGGTAACATGTCCCGTGTGTATTAAACCATCAGGGGAACACAATCTCCTCACTTATACTGTTCACCTGGAAACATGTCCCATGTATATTAAACAATCAGGGCAACACACTCTCCTCAATTATACTGTTCACCTGGTGACATGTCCCGTGAATATTAAACCATCAGGGGAACACACTCTCCTCACTTATACTGTTCACCTGGTAACATGTCCCGTGCGTATTAAACAATCAGGGGAACACACTCTCCTCACTTATACTGTTCACCTGGTAACATGTCCCGTGCGTATTAAACAATCAGGGGAACACACTCTCCTCACTTATACTGTTCACCTGGTAACATATCCCGTGTATATTAAACAATCAGGGGAACACATTCTCCTCACTTATACTGTTCACCTGGTAACATATCCCGTGTATATTAAACCATCAGGGGAACACAATCTCCTCACTTATTCTGTTCTCCTGGTAACATGTCCCGTGTGTATTAAACAATCAGGGGAACACATTCTCCTCACTTATACTGTTCACCTGGTTACATGACCCGTCAGTGTTAAACAATCAGGGTAACAAACTCTCCTCACTTATACTGTTCGCCTGGTAACATGTCCCGTGTGTATTAAACCATCAGGGGAACACATTCTCCTCACTTATACAGTTCACCTGGTTACATGACCCGTCAGTGTTAAACAATCAGGGTAACAAACTCTCCTCACTTATACTGTTCGCCTGGTAACATGTCCCATGTATATTTTACAATCAGGGGAACATACTCTCCTCACTTATACTGTTCACCTGGTGACATGTCCTGTGTATATTTATCAATCAGGAGAACACACTCTCCTCACTTATACTGTTCACCTTGTGACATGTCCCATGTGTATTAAACCATCAGGGGAACACACTCTCCTCACTTATACTGTTCACCTGGTGACATGTCCCGAAAATATTAAACCATGAGGGGAACACATTCTCCTCACTTATACTGTTCACCTGGTGACATGTCCCGTAAATATTAAACCATGAGGGGAACACACTCTCCTCATTTATACTTTTCTCCTGGTGACATGTCCCATGTATATTAAACAATCAGTGGAACACACTCTCCTCACTTATACTGTTCACCTGGTAACATGTCCCGTGTGTATTAAACCATCAGGGGAACACACTCTCCTCACTTATACTGTTCACCTGTTAACATGTCCCGTGTGTATTAAACAATCAGGGGAACACACTCTCCTCACTTATACTGTTCACTTGGTCACATGTCCTGTGTACATTAAACCATCAGGGGAAAACACTCTCCTCACTTATACTGTTCACCTGTTAACATGTCCCGTGTGTATTAAACAATCAGGGGAACACACTCTCCTCACTTATACTGTTCACCTGGTGACATGTCCCGTGTGTATTTAACCATCAAGGGAACACATTCTCCTCACATATACTGTTCAAATGGTGACATGTCCTGTGTGTATTAAACCATCAGGGGAACACACTCTCCTCACTTATTCTGTTCGCCTGGTAACATGTCCCGTGCGTATTAAACAATCAGGGGAAAATACTCTCCTCACTGATACATTTCACCTGGTAACATGTCCTGTGTATATTAAACCATCAGGTGAACACAATCTCCTCACTTATCCTGTTCATCTGGTAACATGTCCCGTGTGTATTAAACCATCAGGGGAACACACTCTCCTCACTTATACTGTTCACCTGGTGACATGTCCCGTGTGTATTAAACAATCAGGGGAACACAATCTCCTCACTTATACTGTTCATCTGGTAACATGTCCCGTGTGTATTAAACCATCAGGGGAACACACTCTCCTCACTTATACTGTTCATCTGGTAACATGTCCCGTGTGTATTAAACCATCAGGGGAGCACAATCTCCTCACTTATACTGTTCATCTGGTAACATGTCCCGTGTGTATTAAACCATCAGGGGAACACACTCTCCTCACTTATACTGTTCACCTGGTAACATGTCCCGTGTGTATTAAACCATCAGGGGAGCACAATCTCCTCACTTATACTGTTCATCTGGTAACATGTCCCGTGTGTATTAAACCATCAGGGGAACACACTCTCCTCACTTATACTGTTCATCTGGTAACATGTCCCGTGTGTATTAAACCATCAGGGGAGCACAATCTCCTCACTTATACTGTTCATCTGGTAACATGTCCCGTGTGTATTAAACCATCAGGGGAACACACTCTCCTCACTTATACTGTTCATCTGGTAACATGTCCCGTGTGTATTAAACCATCAGGGGAGCACAATCTCCTCACTTATACTGTTCATCTGGTAACATGTCCCGTGTGTATTAAACCATCAGGGGAACACATTCTCCTCACTTATACTGTTCATCTGGTAACATGTCCCGTGTACATTAAACAATCAGGGGAACACACTCTCCTCACTTATACTGTTCACCTGGTAACATGTCCCGTGTATATTAAACCAACAATGGAACACACTCTCCTCACTTATTCTGTTCACCTGGTAACATGTCCCGTGTATATTAAACCATCAGGGGAACACACTCTCCTCACTTATACTGTTCACCTGGTAACATGTCCCGTGTATATTAGGCCGTCAGGGGAACACACTCTCCTCACTTCTCCTGTTCACCTGGTAACATGTCCCGTGTGCATTAAACAATCAGGGGAACACACTCTCCTCACTTATACTGTTCACCTGGTAACATGTCCCGTGCGTATTAAACAATCAGGGGAACACACATTCCTCACTTATACTGTTCACCTGCTAACATGTCCCGTGTATTTTAAACCATCAGGGGAACACACTCTCCTCACTTATACTGTTCACCTGCTAACATGTCCCGTGTATTTTAAACCATCAGGGGAACACACTCTCCTCACTTATACTGTTCACCTGGTGACATGTCCCGTCAGTATTAAACAATCAGGGGAACATACTCTCCTCACTTATACTGTTCACCTGGTAACATGTCCCGTGCGTATTAAACAATCAGGGGAACACACACTCCTCACTTATACTGTTCACCTGGTAACATGTCCCGTGTATTTTAAACCATCAGGGGAACACACTCTCCTCACTTATACTGTTCACCTGGTAACATGTCCCGTGTATATTAAACCATCAGGGGAACACACTCTCCTCACTTATACTGTTCACCTGGTAACATGTCCCGTGTATATTAAACCATCAGGGGAACACACTCTCCTCATTTATACTGTTCACCTGGTAACATGTCCTGTGTGCATTAAACCATAAGGGGAAAACACTCTCCTCACTTATACTGTTCACCTGGCAATATGTCCCGTGTATATTAAACAATCAGGGGAACACACTCTCCTCACTTATACTGTTCCCCTGGTAACATATCCCGTGTATATAAAACCATCAGGGGAACACACTCTCCTCACTTATTCTGTTCTCCTGGTAACATGTCCCGTGTGTATTAAACAATCAGGGGAACACATTCTCCTCACTTATACTGTTCACCTGGTTACATGACCCGTCAGTGTTAAACAATCAGGGGAACAAACTCTCCTCAGTTATACTGTTCGCATGGTAACATGTCCCGTGTGTATTAAACCATCAGGGGAACACATTCTCCTCACTTATACTGTTCACCTGGTTACATGACCCGTCAGTGTTAAACAATCAGGGGAACAAACTCTCCTCACTTATACTGTTCGCCTGGTAACATGTCCCGTGTATATTAAACCATCAGGGGAACACATTCTCCTCACTTATACTGTTCACCTGGTAACATGTCCCGTGTGTATTAAACCATCAGGGGAACACACTCTCCTCACTTCTTCTGTTCATCTGGTCATATGTCCCGTCGATATTAAACCATAAGGCGAACACACTCTCCTCACTTAGACTGTTCCCTTGGTGACCTGTCCCGTGTGCATTAAACAATCAGGGGAACACACTCTCCTCACTAATACTGTTCATCTGGTAACATGTCCCGTGTTTATTAAACCATCAGGGGAACACACTCTCCTCACTTATACTGTTCACCTGGTGACATGTCCCGTGTGTATTAAACAATCAGGGGAACACCCTCTCCTCACTTATACTGTTCACCTGGTAACATGTCCTGTGTATATTTAACCATCAGGGGAACACACTCTCTTCACTTATACTGTTCACCTGGTAACATGTCCCGTGTATATGAAACCATCAGGGGAACACACTCTCCTCACTTCTACTATTCACCAGGTAACATGTCCCGTGTGCATTAAAAAATCGGGGGAACACACTCTCCTCACTTATACTGTTCATCTGGTAACATGTCCCGTGTATATTAAACAATCAGGGGAATACATTCTCCTCACTTATACTGTTCACCTGGTAACATGTCCTGTGTATATTAAACCATCAGGGGAACACACTCTCCTCACTTATACTGTTCACCTCGTAACATGTCACGTGTGTATTAAACAATCAGGGTAACACACTCTCCTCACTTATACTGTTCACCTCGTAACATGTCGTGTGTGTATTAAACAATCAGGGGAACACATTCTCCTCACTTATACTGTTCACCTGGTAACATGTCCCGTGTGTATTAAACAATCAGGGGAATACACTCTCCTCACTTATACTGTTCACCTCGTAACATGTCACGTGTGTATTAAACAATCAGGGTAACACACTCTCCTCACTTATACTGTTCACCTCGTAACATGTCGTGTGTGTATTAAACAATCAGGGGAACACACTCTCCTCACTTATACTGTTCACCTGGTAACATGTCGCATGTGTATTAAACAATCAGGGGAACATACTCTCCTCACTTATCCTGTTCACCTGGTAACATGTCCCGTGCGTATTAAACAATCAGGGTAACACACTCTCCTCACTTATACTGTTCACCTCGTAACATGTCGCGTGTGTATTAAACAATCAGGGGAATACACTCTCCTCACTTATACTGTTCACCTCGTAACATGTCGCGTGTGTATTAAACAATCAGGGTAACACACTCTCCTCACTTATACTGTTCACCTCGTAACATGTCGTGTGTGTATTAAACAATCAGGGGAACACACTCTCCTCACTTATACTGTTCACCTGGTAACATGTCGCGTGTGTATTAAACAATCAGGGGAACATACTCTCCTCACTTATCCTGTTCACCTGGTAACATGTCCCGTGCGTATTAAACAATCAGGGGAACACACTCTCCTCACTTATACTGTTCTCCTCGTAACATGTCGCGCGTGTATTAAACAATCAGGGGAACACACTCTCCTCACTTATACTGTTCACCTGGTAACATGTCCCGTGTGCATTAAGCCATCAGGGGAACACACTCTCCTCACTTATGCTGTTCACGTGGTGACATGTCCGGTGTATATTAAACCATCAGGGGAACACACTCTCCTCACTTATAATGTTCAGCTTGTCACATGTCCCGTGTGCATTAAACAATCAGGGGAACACTTCTCCCCTCACATACACTGTTCACCTGGTGACATGTCCCGTGTGTATTAAACAATCATTGGATCACACTCTCCTCACTTATACTGTTCACCTGGTAACATGTCCTGTGTATATTAAACCATCAGGGGAACACACTCTCTTCACTTATACTGTTCACCTGGTAACATGTCCTGTGTATATTAAACCATCAGGGGAACACACTCTCCTCACTTATACTGTTCATTTGGTAACATGTCCCGTGTGCATTAAACCATCAGGGGAACACACTCTCCTCACTTATACTGTTCACCTGGTAACATGTCCTGTGTATATTAAACCATCAGGGGAACGCACTCTCCTCACTTCTACTGTTCACCTGGTAACATGTCCCGTGTGCATTAAAAAATCAGGGGAACACACTCTCCTCACTTATACTGTTCATCTGGTAACGTGTCCCGTGTATATTAAACCATCAGGGGAACACACTCTCCTCACTTATACTGTTCACCTGGTAACATGTCCTGTGTATATTAAACCATTAGGGGAACACACTCTCTTCACTTATACTGTTCACCTGGTAACATGTCCCGTGCATATGAAACCATCATGGGAACATACTCTGCTCACTTCTACTGTTCACCTGGTAACATGTCCCGTGTGCATTAAAAAATCAGGGGAACACACTCACCTCGCTTACTCTGTTCATCTGGTAACGTGTCCCGTGTATATTAAACCATCAGGGGAACACACTCTCCTCACTTCTTCTGTTCATCTGGTCATGTGTCCCGTCGATATTAAACCATAAGGGGAACACACTCTCCTCACTTAGACTGTTCCCTTGGTGACCTGTCCCGTGTGCATTAAACAATCAGGGGAACACACTCTCCTCACTTATACTGGTCACCTGGTAACATGTCCCATGTATTTTAAACCATCAGGGGAACACACTCTCCTCACTTATACTGTTCACCTGGTAACATGTCCCGTGTATATTAAACAATCAGGGGAACACACTCTCCTCGCTTATACTGTTCACCTGGTAACATGTCCCATGTATATTAAACCATCAGGGGAACACACTCTCCTCACTTATACTGTTCACCTGGTAACATGTCCCGTGTATGTTAAACCATCAGGGGAACACACTCTCCTCACTTATACTGTTCACCTGGTAACATGTCCCATGTATATTAAACCATCAGGGGAACACACTCTACTCACTTATACTCTTCACCTGGTAACATGTCCTGTGTATATTAAACCTTCAGGGGAACACACTCTCCTCACTTATACTGTTCACCTGGTAACATGTCCCGTGTATATTAAACCATCAGGGGAACACACTCTCCTCACTTATACTGTTCACCTGGTAACATGTCCCGTGTATGTTAAACCATCAGGGGAACACACTCTCCTCACTTATACTGTTCACCTGGTAACATGTCCCGTGTATGTTAAAGCATCAGGGGAACACACTCTCCTCACTTATACTCTTCACCTGGTGACATGTCCCGTGTATATTAAACCATCAGGGGAACACACTCTCCTCACTTATACTGTTCACCTGGTGACATTTCCCGTGTGCATTAAACAATCAGGGGAACACACTCTCCTCACTTCTACTGTTCACCTGGTAACATGTCCCGTGTGCATTAAAAAATCAGGGGAACAGACTCTCCTCACTTATACTGTTCATCTGGTAACGTGTCCCGTGTATATGAAACCAACATGGGAACACACTCCCCTCACTTAGACTGTTCCCCTGGTGACCTGTCCCGTGTGCATTAAACAATCAGGGGAACACACTCTCCTCACTTATACTGTTCATCTGGTAACATGTCCCGTGCATATTAAACCATTAGGGGAACACACTCTCCTCACTTATACTGTTCATCTGGTAACATGTCCCGTGCATATTAAACCATTAGGGGAACACTCTCTCCTCACTTATACTGTTCACCTGGTGAAATGTCCCGTGCGTATTAAACAATCAGGGTAACACACTCTCCTCACTTATACTGTTCACCTCGTAACATGTCGCGTGTGTATTAAACAATCAGGGTAACACACTCTCCTCACTTATACTGTTCACCTCGTAACATGTCGTGTGTGTATTAAACAATCAGGGGAACACACTCTCCTCACTTATACTGTTCACCTGGTAACATGTCCCGTGTGCATTAAGCCATCAGGGGAACACACTCTCCTCACTTATACTGTTCACGTGGTGACATGTCCGGTGTATATTAAACCATCAGGGGAACACACTCTCCTCACTTATAATGTTCAGCTTGTCACATGTCCCGTGTGCATTAAACAATCAGGGGAACACACTCCCCTCACTTATACTGTTCACCTGGTAACATGTCCTGTGTATATTAAACAATCAGGGGAACACACTCTCTTCACTTATTCTGTTCACCTGGTAACATGTCCCGTGTATATGAAACCATCAGGGGAACACACTCTCCTCACTTATACTGTTCACCTGGTAACATGTCCCGTGTGTATTAAACCATCTGGGGAACACACTCTCCTCACTTCTACTGTTCACCTGGTAACATGTCCCGTGTGCATTAAAAAATCAGGGGAACACACTCTCCTCACTTATACTGTTCATCTGGTAACGTGTCCCGTGTATATTAAACCATCAGGGGAACACACTCTCCTCACTTATACTGTTGACCTGGTAACGTGTCCCGTGTATATTAAACCATCAGGGGAACACACTCTCCTCACTTATACTGTTCACCTCGTGACATGTCCCGGGTGTATTAAACCATCAGGGGAACACACTCTCCTCACTTATACTGTTTACCTGGTGACATGTCCCGTGTGTATTAAACCATCAGGGGAACACACTCTCCTCACTTATACTGTTTACCTGGTAACATGTCCTGTGTATATTAAACAATCAGGGGAACACACTCACCTCACTTATACTCTTCACCTGGTAACATGTCCCGTGCATATTAAACAATCAGGGGAACACACTCTCCTCACTTAAACTGTTCACCTGTTGACATGTCCTGTGTGTATTAAACCATCAGGGGAACTCACTCTGCTCACTTATACTCTTCACCTGGTAACATGTCCCGTGTGTATTAAACCATCAGGTGAACACGCTCTCCTCATTTATACTGTTGACCTGGTAACATGTCCCGTGCCTGTTAAACCATCATGGGAACACACTCTCCTCACTTATACTGTTCACCTGGTAACATGTCCCATGTATATTAAACCATCAGGGGAACACACTCTCCTCACTTATACTGTTCACCTGGTAATAAGTCCCGTGTATATTAAACCATCAGGGGAACACACTCTCCTCACTTATACTGTTCACCTGGTAATAAGTCCCGTGTATATTAAACCATCAGGGGAACACACTCTCCTCACTTATACTGTTCACCTGGTAATAAGTCCCGTGTATATTAAACAATCAGGGGAACACACTCCCCTCACTTATAATAAAAGCAATATACTGCGGATGCTGGAAATCTGAAACAAAAACAAGAAATGCTGGATTCACTCAGCAGGTCTGGCAGCATCTGTGGAAAGGGAAGCAGAGTTAACGTTTCGGGTCAGTGACCCTTCTTCGGAACTGACAAATATTAGAAAAGTCACAGATTATAAACAAGTGAGGTGGGGGTTGGGCAAGAGATAACAAAGGAGAAGGTGCAGATTGGATCAGGCCACATAGCTGACCAAAAGGTCACGGAGCAAAGGCAAACAATATGTTAATGGTGTGTTGAAAGACAAAGCATTAGTACAGATTAGGTGTGAATACACTGAATATTGAACATCAGCAAGTGCAAAGCTGAAGAAAAACAACCTGAAAAAAACAGTGGGTAAGCAAACTGAACAAACTAAGATGAAATGAAATAAATGCAAAAAAAGATTGCAAAAAATGTAAAAAGGAATGCAAAAAAAAAGGAAGAAAAAATAACTAAAAATGACTAAAAATGAAAGTAAAGTGGGGGGCTGTCATGCTCTGAAATTATTGAACTCAATGTTCAGTCCGGCAGGCTGTAGTGTGCCTAATCGGTAGATGAGATGCTGTTCCTCGAGCTTGCGTTGATGTTCACTGGAACACTGCAGCAATCCCAGGACAGAGATGTGAGCATGAGAGCAGGGGGGAGTGTTGAAATGGCAAGCAACCGGAAGCTCAGGGTCCTGCTTGCGGACTGAGCGGAGATGTTCCGCAAAGCGGTCACCCAGTCTGCGCTTGGTCTCCCCAATGTAGAGGAGACCACACTGTGAGCAGCGAATACAGTATACTACATTGAAAGAAGTACAAGTAAATCGCTGCTTCACCTGAAAGGAGTGTTTGGGGCCTGGGATAGTGAGGAGAGAGGAGGTAAATGGGCAGGTATTACACCTCCTGCGATTGCAAGGGAAGGTGCCCTGGGACGGGGACGAGGTGGTGGGGGTAATGGAGGAGTGGACCAGGGTGTCGCGGAGGGAACGATCCCTTCGGAATGCTGACAGGGGAAGGGAGGGGAAGATGCGACTGGTAGTGGCATCACGCTGGAGGTGGCGAAAATGGCGGAGGATGATCCTTTGGATATGGAGGCTGGTGGGATGAAAAGTGAGGACAAGGGGAACCCTGTCACGGTTCTGGGAGGGAGGGGAAGGGGTGAGGGTAGAGGTGCGGGGAATGGGTCGGACACGGTTGAGGGCCCTGTCAACCACAGTGGGGGGAAATCCTCGGTTGAGGAAAAAGGAGGTCATATCAGAAGCACCGTCATGGAAGGTAGCATCATCAGAGCAGATGCGTCGGAGACGGAGAAACTGGGAGAATGGAATGGAGTCCTTACAGGAGGTAGGGTGTGAAGAAGTGTAGTCGAGGTAGCTGTGGGAGTCAGTGGGCTTATAATGGATATTGGTAGACAACCTATCCCCAGAGATGGAGACAGAGAAGTCGAGGAAGGGAAGGGAAGTGTCAGAGATGGACCATGTAAAGGTGAGAGAAGGGTGGAAATTGGAAGCAAAGTTGATAAAGTTTTCTAGTTCGGGGCGGGAGCAGGAGACGGCACCGATACAGTCATCAATGTACCGGAAAAAGAGTTGGGGGAGGGAGCCTGAGTAGGACTGGAACAAAGAATGCTCGACATATCCCACAAAAAGACAGGTATAACTAGGACCCATGCGGGTACCCATAGCGACACCTTTTACTTGAAGGAAGTGCGTGGAGTTGAAGGAGAAGTTGTTCAATGTGAGAACAAGTTCAACCAGGCGGAGGAGGGTGGTGGTGGATGGGGACTGGTTGGGCCTCTGTTCCAGGAAGAAGCGGAGAGCCCTCAAACCATCCTGGTGGGGGATGGAGGTGTAGAGCGATTGGACGTCCATAGTGAAGAGGAGGCGGTTGGGACCAGGAAACTGGAAATTGTCAAAATGACGTAGGGTGTCAGAAGAGTCACGGATGTAGGTGGGAAGAGACTGGACCAGCGGAGAAAAGATAGAGTCTAGATAGGAAGAAATAAGTTCAGTTGGGCAGGAGCAGGCTGACACAATGGGTCTGCCAGGACAGTCCCGTTTGTGGATTTTGGGAAGGAGGTAGAAGCGGGCTGTCCGGGGTTGCGGGACTATGAGGTTGGAAGCTGTAGAGGGAAGATCTCCAGAGGAGATGAGGTCAGTGACAGTCCTTTGGACGGTGGCTTGATGTTCGGTGGTGGGGTCATGGTCCAGAGGGAGGTAGGAAGAGGTGTCTGTGAGTTGGCGTTGAGCTTCTGCAAGGTAGAGGTCAGTACGCCATACAACAACAGCACCACCCTTGTCTGCAGGTTTGATGACCATGTCGGGGTTAGACCTGAGAGAACGGAGTGCCTCAAGTTCAGAGGGGGACAGGTGAGGAGATTGTGTTCCCCTGATGGTTTAATATACACGGGACATGTTACCAGGTGAACAGTATAAGTGAGGAGAGTGTGTTCCCCTGATGGTTTAATATACACAGGACATGTTACCAGGTGAACAGTATAAGTGAGGAGAGTGTGTTCCCCTGATGGTTTAATATACACGGGACATGTTACCAGGTGAACAGTATAAGTGAGGAGAGTGTGTTCCCCTGATGGTTTAAAATACACAGGACATGTTACCAGGTGAACAGTATAAGTGAGGAGAGTGTGTTCCCCTGATGGTTTAATATACATGGGACATGTTAGCAGATGAACAGTATAAGTGAGGAGAGTGTGTTCCCCTGATGGTTTAATACACACGGGACATGTTACCAGGTGAACAGTATAAGTGAGGAGAATGTGTTCCCCTGATTGTTTTATATACACGGACATGTCAACAGGTGAACAGTATAAGTGAGGAGAATGTGTTCCCCTGATTGTTTAATATACACAGGACATGTTACCAGGTGAACAGTATAAGTGAGGAGAGTGTGTTCCCCTGATTGTTTAATATACACAGGACATGTTACCAGGTGAACAGTATAAGTGAGGAGAGCGTGTTCCCTTGATGGTTTAATATACACGGGACATGTTACCAGGTGAACAGCATAAGTGAGGAGAGTGTGTTCCCCTGATTGTTTAATATACACAGGACATGTTACCAGGTGAACAGTATAAGTGAGGAGAGTGTGTTCCCCTGATTGTTTAATATACACAGGACATGTTACCAGGTGAACAGTATAAGTGAGGAGAGTGTGTTCCCTTGATGGTTTAATACACACGGGAGATGTTACCGGGTGAACAGTATAAGTGAGGAGAGTGTGTTCCCCTGATTGTTTAATATACACGGGACATGTTACCAGGTGAACAGTATAAGTGAGGAGAGTGTGTTCCCTTGATGGTTTAAAAGACACGGGACATATTGCCAGGTGAACAGTATAATTGAAGAGAGTGTGTTCCCCTGATGGTTTAATGCACACAGGACATGTTACCAGGTGAACAGTATAAGTGAGTAGAGTGTGTTCCCCTGATGGTTTAATATACACGGGACATGTTACCAGGTGAACAGTATAAGTGAGGAGAGTGTGTTCCCCTGATGGTTTAATATACATGGGACATGTTACCAGGTGAACAGTATAAGTGAGGAGAGTGTGTTCCCCTGATGGTTTAATATACACGGGACATGTTACCAGGTGAACAGTATAAGTGAGGAGAGTGTGTTCCCCTGATTGTTTAATACACACAGGGCATGTTACCAGGTGAACAGTATAAGTGAGGAGAGTGTTTTCCCCTGATGGTTTAAGAGACACGGGACATGTTACCAGGTGAACAGTATAATTGAAGACAGTGTGTTCCCCTGATGGTTTAATATACACGGGACATGTTACCAGGTGAACGGTTTAAGTGAGGAGAGTGTGTTCCCCTGATGGTTTAATATACATGGGACATGTTACCAGGTGAACAGTATAAGTGAGGAGAGTGTGTTCCCCTGATTGTTTAATATACACAGGACATGTTTCCAGGTGAACAGTATAAGTGAGGAGAGTTTGTTCCCCTGATTGTTTTATACTGACGGGACATGTCACCAGGTGAACAGTATATGTCAGGAGAGTGTGTTCCCTGATTGTTTAATATACACGGGACATGTCACCAGGTGAACAGTGTAAGTGAGGAGAGTGTGTTCCCCTGATTGTTTAATATACACGGGACATGTCACCAGGTGAACAGTGTAAGTGAGGAGAGTGTGTTCCCCTGATTGTTTAATATACACGGGACATGTCACCAGGTGAACAGAATAAGTGAGGAGAGTGTGTTCCCCTGATTGTTTAATATACACGGGACATGTTACCAGGTGAACAGTATAAGTGAGGAGAGTGTGTTCCCCTGATGGTTTAATATACACGGGACATGTTACCAGGTGAACAGTATAAGTGAGGAGAGTGTGTTCCCCTGATTGTTCAATGCACACGGGACATGTTACCAGGTGAACAGTATAAGAGAGGAGAGTGTGTTCCCCTGATTGTTTAATACACACGGGACATGTTAACAAGTGAACAGCATAAGTGAGGAGAATGTGTTCCCCAGATGGTTTAATACGCACGGGACATGTTACCAGGTGAACAGTATAAGTGAGGAGAGTGTGTTCCCCTGATGGTTTAATATACATGGGACATGTTAGCAGATGAACAGTATAAGTGAGGAGAGTGTGTTCCCCTGATGGTTTAATACACACGGGATATGTTACCAGGTGAACAGTATAAGTGAGGAGAATGTGTTCCCCTGATTGTTTTATATACACGGACATGTCAACAGGTGAACAGTATAAGTGAAGAGAGTGTGTTCCCCTGATTGTTTAATACACACAGGACATGTTACCAGGTGAACAGTATAAGAGAGGAGAGAGTGTTCCACTGATGGTTTAATATGAATGGGACATGTTACCAGGTGAACAGTATAAATGAGGAGAGTGTGTTCCCCTGATGGTTTAATATACACGGGACATGTTACCAGGTGAACAGTATAAGTGAGGAGAGTGTTTTCCCCTGATGGTTTAAGAGACACGGGACATGTTACCAGGTGAACAGTATAATTGAAGAGAGTGTGTTCCCCTGATGGTTTAATATACACGGGACATGTTACCAGGTGAACAGTATAAGTGAGGAGAATGTGTTCCCCTGATTGTTTAATATACACAGGACATGTTACCAGGTGAACAGTATAAGTGAGGAGAGTGTGTTCCCCTGATTGTTTAATATACACAGGACATGTTACCAGGTGAACAGTATAAGTGAGGAGAGCGTGTTCCCTTGATGGTTTAATATACACGGGACATGTTACCAGGTGAACAGCATAAGTGAGGAGAGTGTGTTCCCCTGATTGTTTAATATACACAGGACATGTTACCAGGTGAACAGTATAAGTGAGGAGAGTGTGTTCCCCTGATTGTTTAATATACACAGGACATGTTACCAGGTGAACAGTATAAGTGAGGAGAGTGTGTTCCCTTGATGGTTTAATACACACGGGAGATGTTACCGGGTGAACAGTATAAGTGAGGAGAGTGTGTTCCCCTGATTGTTTAATATACACAGGACATGTTACCAGGTGAACAGTATAAGTGAGGAGAGTGTGTTCCCTTGATGGTTTAATACACACGGGACATGTTACCAGGTGAACAGTATAAGTGAGGAGAGTGTGTTCCGCTGATGGTTTAATATGCATGGGACATGTTACCAGGTGAACAGTATAAGTGAGGAGACTGTGTTCCCCTGATGTTTTAATATACACGGGACATGTTACCAGGTGAACAGTATAAGTGAGGAGAGTGTGTTCCCCTGATGGCTTAATATACACGGGACATGTTACGAGGTGAACAGTATAAGTGAGGAGAGAGTGTTCCCCTGATGGTTTAAGAGACACGGGACATGTTACCAGGTGAACAGTATAAGTGAGCAGAGTGTGTTCCCCTGATGGTTTAAAAGACACGGGACATATTGCCAGGTGAACAGTATAATTGAAGAGAGTGTGTTCCCCTGATGGTTTAATGCACACAGGACATGTTACCAGGTGAACAGTATAAGTGAGTAGAGTGTGTTCCCCTGATGGTTTAATATACACGGGACATGTTACCAGGTGAACAGTATAAGTGAGGAGAGTGTGTTCCCCTGATGGTTTAATATACATGGGACATGTTACCAGGTGAACAGTATAAGTGAGGAGAGTGTGTTCCCCTGATGGTTTAATATACACGGGACATGTTACCAGGTGAACAGTATAAGTGAGGAGAGTGTGTTCCCCTGATTGTTTAATACACACAGGGCATGTTACCAGGTGAACAGTATAAGTGAGGAGAGTGTTTTCCCCTGATGGTTTAAGAGACACGGGACATGTTACCAGGTGAACAGTATAATTGAAGAGAGTGTGTTCCCCTGATGGTTTAATATACACGGGACATGTTACCAGGTGAACGGTTTAAGTGAGGAGAGTGTGTTCCCCTGATGGTTTAATATACATGGGACATGTTACCAGGTGAACAGTATAAGTGAGGAGAGTGTGTTCCCCTGATTGTTTAATATACACAGGACATGTTTCCAGGTGAACAGTATAAGTGAGGAGAGTTTGTTCCCCTGATTGTTTTATACTGACGGGACATGTCACCAGGTGAACAGTATATGTCAGGAGAGTGTGTTCCCTGATTGTTTAATATACACGGGACATGTCACCAGGTGAACAGTGTAAGTGAGGAGAGTGTGTTCCCCTGATTGTTTAATATACACGGGACATGTCACCAGGTGAACAGAATAAGTGAGGAGAGTGTGTTCCCCTGATTGTTTAATATACACGGGACATGTTACCAGGTGAACAGTATAAGTGAGGAGAGTGTGTTCCCCTGATGGTTTAATATACACGGGACATGTTACCAGGTGAACAGTATAAGTGAGGAGAGTGTGTTCCCCTGATTGTTCAATGCACACGGGACATGTTACCAGGTGAACAGTATAAGAGAGGAGAGTGTGTTCCCCTGATTGTTTAATACACACGGGACATGTTAACAAGTGAACAGCATAAGTGAGGAGAATGTGTTCCCCAGATGGTTTAATACGCACGGGACATGTTACCAGGTGAACAGTATAAGTGAGGAGAGTGTGTTCCCCTGATGGTTTAATATACATGGGACATGTTAGCAGATGAACAGTATAAGTGAGGAGAGTGTGTTCCCCTGATGGTTTAATACACACGGGATATGTTACCAGGTGAACAGTATAAGTGAGGAGAATGTGTTCCCCTGATTGTTTTATATACACGGACATGTCAACAGGTGAACAGTATAAGTGAAGAGAGTGTGTTCCCCTGATTGTTTAATACACACAGGACATGTTACCAGGTGAACAGTATAAGAGAGGAGAGAGTGTTCCACTGATGGTTTAATATGAATGGGACATGTTACCAGGTGAACAGTATAAATGAGGAGAGTGTGTTCCCCTGATGGTTTAATATACACGGGACATGTTACCAGGTGAACAGTATAAGTGAGGAGAGTGTTTTCCCCTGATGGTTTAAGAGACACGGGACATGTTACCAGGTGAACAGTATAATTGAAGAGAGTGTGTTCCCCTGATGGTTTAATATACACGGGACATGTTACCAGGTGAACAGTATAAGTGAGGAGAGTGTGTTCCCCTGATGGTTTAATATACACGGGACATGTTACCAGGTGAACAGTATAAGTGAGGAGAGTGTGTTCCCCTGATTGTTTAATACACACAGGGCATGTTACCAGGTGAACAGTATAAGTGAGGAGAGTGTTTTCCCCTGATGGTTTAAGAGACACGGGACATGTTACCAGGTGAACAGTATAATTGAAGAGAGTGTGTTCCCCTGATGGTTTAATATACACGGGACATGTTACCAGGTGAACAGTATAATTGAAGAGAGTGTGTTCCCCTGATGGTTTCATATACACGGGACATGTTACCAGGTGAACAGTATAAGTGAGGAGAGTGTGTTCCCTGATGGTTTAATACACACGGGACATGTTATCAGGTGAAGAGTATAAGTGAGGAGAGTGTGTTCCCCTGATGCTTTAATATACACGGGACATGTTACCAGGTGAACAGTATAAGTGAGGAGAGCGTGTTCCCCTGATGGTTTAATATACACAGGACATGTTACAAGGTGAACAGGATAAGTGAGGAGAGTGTGTTCCCCTGATTGTTTAATATACACGGGACATGTTACCAGGTGAACAGTATAAGTGAGGAGAGTGTGTTCCCCTGATGCTTTAATATACACGGGACATGTTACCAGGTGAACAGTATAAGTGAGGAGAGCGTGTTCCCCTGATGGTTTAATATACACAGGACATGTTACAAGGTGAACAGGATAAGTGAGGAGAGTGTGTTCCCCTGATTGTTTAATATACACGGGACATGTTACCAGGTGAACAGTATAAGTGAGGAGAGCGTGTTCCCCTGATGGTTTAATATACACGGGACATGTTACCAGGTGAACAGTATAAGTGAGGAGAGTGTGTTCCCCTGATTGTTTAATCTCCACAGGACATGTTACAAGGTGAACAGTATAAGTGAGGAGAGTGTGTTCCCCTGATTGTTTAATATACACGGGACATGTTACCAGGTGAACAGTATAAGTGAGGAGAGCGTGTTCCCCTGATGGTTTAATATACACGGGACATGTTACCAGGTGAACAGTATAAGTGAGGAGAGTGTGTTCCCCTGATTGTTTAATATACACGGGACATGTTACCAGGTGAACAGTATAAGTGAGGAGAGCGTGTTCCCCTGATGGTTTAATATACACGGGACATGTTACCAGGTGAACAGTATAAGTGAGGAGAGTGTGTTCCCCTGATTGTTTAATATACACAGGACATGTTACAAGGTGAACAGTATAAGTGAGGAGAGTGTGTTCCCCTGATTGTTTAATATACACAGGACATGTTACAAGGTGAACAGGATAAGTGAGGAGAGTGTGTTCCCCTGATTGTTTAATATACACGGGACATGTTACCAGGTGAACAGTATAAGTGAGGAGAGCGTGTTCCCCTGATGGTTTAATATACACAGGACATGTTAGCAGGTGAACAGTATAAGTGAGGAGAGTGTGTTCCCCTGATTGTTTAATACTCACGGGACATGTTACCAGGTGAACAGTATAAGTGAGGAGAGTGTGTTCCCCTGATTGTTTAGTACACACGGGACATGTTACCAGATGAACAGTATAAGTGAGGAGATTGTGTTCTCCTGATTGTTTAATATACACGGGACATGTCACCAGGTGAACAGTATAAGTGAGGAGAGTGTGTTCCCCTGATGGTTTAATACACATGGGACATGTTACTTGATGAAAAGTATAAGTGAGGAGAGTGTGTTCCCCTGATTGTTTTATATACACGGACATGTCAACAGGTGAACAGTATAAGTGAGGAGAGTGTGTTCCCCTGATGGTTTAATATATACGGGACATGTTTCCAGGTGAACAGTATAAGTGAGGAGCGTGTTTTCCCCTGATGGTTTAATACACGCGGGACATGTTACCACATGAACAGTAGAAGTGAGGAGAGTGTGTTCCCCTGATGGTTTAATACTCACGGGACATGTTACCAGATGAACAGTATAAGTGAGGAGAGTGTGTTCCCCTGATGGTTTAGTACACACGGGACATGTTACCAGATGAACAGTATAAGTGAGGAGATTGTGTTCTCCTGATTGTTTAATATACACGGGACATGTCACCAGGTGAACAGTATAAGTGAGGAGAGTGTGTTCCCCTGATGGTTTAATACACATGGGACATGTTACCAGGTGAAAAGTATAAGTGAGGAGAGTGTTTTCCCCTGATGGTTTAAGAGACACGGGACATGTTACCAGGTGAACAGTATAAGTGAGGAGAGCGTTTTCCCCTGATGGTTTAATATACACGGGACATATTGCCAGGTGAACAGTATAATTGAAGAGAGTGTGTTCCCCTGATGTTTTAATGCACACAGGACATGTTACCAGGTGAACAGTATAAGAGAGGAGAGAGTGTTCCACTGATGGTTTAATATGAATGGGACATGTTACCAGGTGAACAGTATAAGTGAGGAGAGTGTGTTCCCCTGATGGTTTAATATACACGGGACATGTTACCAGGTGAACAGTATAAGTGAGGAGAGTGTGTTCCCCTGATTGTTTAATACACACAGGGCATGTTACCAGGTGAACAGTATAAGTGAGGAGAGTGTTTTCCCCTGATGGTTTAAGAGACACGGGACATGTTACCAGGTGAACAGTATAATTGAAGAGAGTGTGTTCCCCTGATGGTTTAATATACACGGGACATGTTACCAGGTGAACGGTTTAAGTGAGGAGAGTGTGTTCCCCTGATGGTTTAATATACATGGGACATGTTACCAGGTGAACAGTATAAGTGAGGAGAGTGTGTTCCCCTGATTGTTTAATATACACAGGACATGTTTCCAGGTGAACAGTATAAGTGAGGAGAGTTTGTTCCCCTGATTGTTTTATACTGACGGGACATGTCACCAGGTGAACAGTATATGTGAGGAGAGTGTGTTCCCTGATTGTTTAATATACACGGGACATGTTACCAGGTGAACAGTATAAGTGAGGAGACTGTGTTCCCCTGATGGTTTAATATACACGGGACATGTTACCAGGTGAACAGTATAAGAGAGGAGAGTGTGTTCCCCTGATTGTTTAATACACACGGGACATGTTAACAAGTGAACAGCATAAGTGAGGAGAATGTGTTCCCCAGATGGTTTAATACGCACGGGACATGTTACCAGGTGAACAGTATAAGTGAGGAGAGTGTGTTCCCCTGATGGTTTAATATACATGGGACATGTTAGCAGATGAACAGTATAAGTGAGGAGAGTGTGTTCCCCTGATGGTTTAATACACACGGGACATGTTACCAGGTGAACAGTATAAGTGAGGAGAATGTGTTCCCCTGATTGTTTTATATACACGGACATGTCAACAGATGAACAGTATAAGTGAGGAGAGTGTGTTCCCCTGATGGTTTAATACGCACGGGACGTGTTACCAGGTGAACAGTATAAGTGAGGAGAGTGTGTTCCCCTGATTGTTTAATATACACAGGACATGTTACAAGGTGAACAGGATAAGTGAGGAGAGTGTGTTCCCCTGATTGTTTAATACACACGGGACATGTCACCAGGTGAACAGTATAAGTGCGGAGAGCGTGTTCCCCTGATGGTTTAATATACACGGGACATGTTACCAGGTGAACAGTATAAGTGAGGAGAGCGTGTTCCCCTGATGGTTTAATATACACAGGACATGTTACAAGGTGAACAGGATAAGTGAGGAGAGTGTGTTCCCCTGATTGTTTAATATACACGGGACATTTTACCAGGTGAACAGTATAAGTGAGGAGAGCGTGTTCCCCTGATGGTTTAATATACACGGGACATGTTACCAGGTGAACAGTATAAGTGAGGAGAGTGTGTTCCCCTGATTGTTTAATCTCCACAGGACATGTTACAAGGTGAACAGTATAAGTGAGGAGAGTGTGTTCCCCTGATTGTTTAATATACACGGGACATGTTACCAGGTGAACAGTATAAGTGAGGAGAGCGTGTTCCCCTGATGGTTTAATATACACGGGACATGTTACCAGGTGAACAGTATAAGTGAGGAGAGTGTGTTCCCCTGATTGTTTAATATACACGGGACATGTTACCAGGTGAACAGTATAAGTGAGGAGAGCGTGTTCCCCTGATGGTTTAATATACACGGGACATGTTACCAGGTGAACAGTATAAGTGAGGAGAGTGTGTTCCCCTGATTGTTTAATATACACAGGACATGTTACAAGGTGAACAGTATAAGTGAGGAGAGTGTGTTCCCCTGATTGTTTAATATACACAGGACATGTTACAAGGTGAACAGGATAAGTGAGGAGAGTGTGTTCCCCTGATTGTTTAATATACACGGGACATGTTACCAGGTGAACAGTATAAGTGAGGAGAGCATGTTCCCCTGATGGTTTAATATACACAGGACATGTTAGCAGGTGAACAGTATAAGTGAGGAGAGTGTGTTCCCCTGATTGTTTAATACTCACGGGACATGTTACCAGGTGAACAGTATAAGTGAGGAGAGTGTGTTCCCCTGATTGTTTAGTACACACGGGACATGTTACCAGATGAACAGTATAAGTGAGGAGATTGTGTTCTCCTGATTATTTAATATACACGGGACATGTCACCAGGTGAACAGTATAAGTGAGGAGAGTGTGTTCCCCTGATGGTTTAATACACATGGGACATGTTACTTGATGAAAAGTATAAGTGAGGAGAGTGTATTCCCCTGATTGTTTTATATACACGGACATGTCAACAGGTGAACAGTATAAGTGAGGAGAGTGTGTTCCCCTGATGGTTTAATATATACGGGACATGTTTCCAGGTGAACAGTATAAGTGAGGAGCGTGTTTTCCCCTGATGGTTTAATACACGCGGGACATGTTACCACATGAACAGTAGAAGTGAGGAGAGTGTGTTCCCCTGATGGTTTAATACTCACGGGACATGTTACCAGATGAACAGTATAAGTGAGGAGAGTGTGTTCCCCTGATGGTTTAGTACACACGGGACATGTTACCAGATGAACAGTATAAGTGAGGAGATTGTGTTCTCCTGATTGTTTAATATACACGGGACATGTCACCAGGTGAACAGTATAAGTGAGGAGAGTGTGTTCCCCTGATGGTTTAATACACATGGGACATGTTACCAGGTGAAAAGTATAAGTGAGGAGAGTGTTTTCCCCTGATGGTTTAAGAGACACGGGACATGTTACCAGGTGAACAGTATAAGTGAGGAGAGCGTTTTCCCCTGATGGTTTAATATACACGGGACATATTGCCAGGTGAACAGTATAATTGAAGAGAGTGTGTTCCCCTGATGTTTTAATGCACACAGGACATGTTACCAGGTGAACAGTATAAGAGAGGAGAGAGTGTTCCACTGATGGTTTAATATGAATGGGACATGTTACCAGGTGAACAGTATAAGTGAGGAGAGTGTGTTCCCCTGATGGTTTAATATACACGGGACATGTTACCAGGTGAACAGTATAAGTGAGGAGAGCGTGTTCCCCTGATGGTTTAATATACACAGGACATGTTACAAGGTGAACAGGATAAGTGAGGAGAGTGTGTTCCCCTGATTGTTTAATATACACGGGACATGTTACCAGGTGAACAGTATAAGTGAGGAGAGTGTGTTCCCCTGATGCTTTAATATACACGGGACATGTTACCAGGTGAACAGTATAAGTGAGGAGAGCGTGTTCCCCTGATGGTTTAATATACACAGGACATGTTACAAGGTGAACAGGATAAGTGAGGAGAGTGTGTTCCCCTGATTGTTTAATATACACGGGACATGTTACCAGGTGAACAGTATAAGTGAGGAGAGCGTGTTCCCCTGATGGTTTAATATACACGGGACATGTTACCAGGTGAACAGTATAAGTGAGGAGAGTGTGTTCCCCTGATTGTTTAATCTCCACAGGACATGTTACAAGGTGAACAGTATAAGTGAGGAGAGTGTGTTCCCCTGATTGTTTAATATACACGGGACATGTTACCAGGTGAACAGTATAAGTGAGGAGAGCGTGTTCCCCTGATGGTTTAATATACACGGGACATGTTACCAGGTGAACAGTATAAGTGAGGAGAGTGTGTTCCCCTGATTGTTTAATATACACGGGACATGTTACCAGGTGAACAGTATAAGTGAGGAGAGCGTGTTCCCCTGATGGTTTAATATACACGGGACATGTTACCAGGTGAACAGTATAAGTGAGGAGAGTGTGTTCCCCTGATTGTTTAATATACACAGGACATGTTACAAGGTGAACAGTATAAGTGAGGAGAGTGTGTTCCCCTGATTGTTTAATATACACAGGACATGTTACAAGGTGAACAGGATAAGTGAGGAGAGTGTGTTCCCCTGATTGTTTAATATACACGGGACATGTTACCAGGTGAACAGTATAAGTGAGGAGAGCGTGTTCCCCTGATGGTTTAATATACACAGGACATGTTAGCAGGTGAACAGTATAAGTGAGGAGAGTGTGTTCCCCTGATTGTTTAATACTCACGGGACATGTTACCAGGTGAACAGTATAAGTGAGGAGAGTGTGTTCCCCTGATTGTTTAGTACACACGGGACATGTTACCAGATGAACAGTATAAGTGAGGAGATTGTGTTCTCCTGATTGTTTAATATACACGGGACATGTCACCAGGTGAACAGTATAAGTGAGGAGAGTGTGTTCCCCTGATGGTTTAATACACATGGGACATGTTACTTGATGAAAAGTATAAGTGAGGAGAGTGTGTTCCCCTGATTGTTTTATATACACGGACATGTCAACAGGTGAACAGTATAAGTGAGGAGAGTGTGTTCCCCTGATGGTTTAATATATACGGGACATGTTTCCAGGTGAACAGTATAAGTGAGGAGCGTGTTTTCCCCTGATGGTTTAATACACGCGGGACATGTTACCACATGAACAGTAGAAGTGAGGAGAGTGTGTTCCCCTGATGGTTTAATACTCACGGGACATGTTACCAGATGAACAGTATAAGTGAGGAGAGTGTGTTCCCCTGATGGTTTAGTACACACGGGACATGTTACCAGATGAACAGTATAAGTGAGGAGATTGTGTTCTCCTGATTGTTTAATATACACGGGACATGTCACCAGGTGAACAGTATAAGTGAGGAGAGTGTGTTCCCCTGATGGTTTAATACACATGGGACATGTTACCAGGTGAAAAGTATAAGTGAGGAGAGTGTTTTCCCCTGATGGTTTAAGAGACACGGGACATGTTACCAGGTGAACAGTATAAGTGAGGAGAGCGTTTTCCCCTGATGGTTTAATATACACGGGACATATTGCCAGGTGAACAGTATAATTGAAGAGAGTGTGTTCCCCTGATGTTTTAATGCACACAGGACATGTTACCAGGTGAACAGTATAAGAGAGGAGAGAGTGTTCCACTGATGGTTTAATATGAATGGGACATGTTACCAGGTGAACAGTATAAGTGAGGAGAGTGTGTTCCCCTGATGGTTTAATATACACGGGACATGTTACCAGGTGAACAGTATAAGTGAGGAGAGTGTGTTCCCCTGATTGTTTAATACACACAGGGCATGTTACCAGGTGAACAGTATAAGTGAGGAGAGTGTTTTCCCCTGATGGTTTAAGAGACACGGGACATGTTACCAGGTGAACAGTATAATTGAAGAGAGTGTGTTCCCCTGATGGTTTAATATACACGGGACATGTTACCAGGTGAACGGTTTAAGTGAGGAGAGTGTGTTCCCCTGATGGTTTAATATACATGGGACATGTTACCAGGTGAACAGTATAAGTGAGGAGAGTGTGTTCCCCTGATTGTTTAATATACACAGGACATGTTTCCAGGTGAACAGTATAAGTGAGGAGAGTTTGTTCCCCTGATTGTTTTATACTGACGGGACATGTCACCAGGTGAACAGTATATGTGAGGAGAGTGTGTTCCCTGATTGTTTAATATACACGGGACATGTTACCAGGTGAACAGTATAAGTGAGGAGACTGTGTTCCCCTGATGGTTTAATATACACGGGACATGTTACCAGGTGAACAGTATAAGAGAGGAGAGTGTGTTCCCCTGATTGTTTAATACACACGGGACATGTTAACAAGTGAACAGCATAAGTGAGGAGAATGTGTTCCCCAGATGGTTTAATACGCACGGGACATGTTACCAGGTGAACAGTATAAGTGAGGAGAGTGTGTTCCCCTGATGGTTTAATATACATGGGACATGTTAGCAGATGAACAGTATAAGTGAGGAGAGTGTGTTCCCCTGATGGTTTAATACACACGGGACATGTTACCAGGTGAACAGTATAAGTGAGGAGAATGTGTTCCCCTGATTGTTTTATATACACGGACATGTCAACAGATGAACAGTATAAGTGAGGAGAGTGTGTTCCCCTGATGGTTTAATACGCACGGGACGTGTTACCAGGTGAACAGTATAAGTGAGGAGAGTGTGTTCCCCTGATTGTTTAATATACACAGGACATGTTACAAGGTGAACAGGATAAGTGAGGAGAGTGTGTTCCCCTGATTGTTTAATACACACGGGACATGTCACCAGGTGAACAGTATAAGTGCGGAGAGCGTGTTCCCCTGATGGTTTAATATACACGGGACATGTTACCAGGTGAACAGTATAAGTGAGGAGAGCGTGTTCCCCTGATGGTTTAATATACACAGGACATGTTACAAGGTGAACAGGATAAGTGAGGAGAGTGTGTTCCCCTGATTGTTTAATATACACGGGACATTTTACCAGGTGAACAGTATAAGTGAGGAGAGCGTGTTCCCCTGATGGTTTAATATACACGGGACATGTTACCAGGTGAACAGTATAAGTGAGGAGAGTGTGTTCCCCTGATTGTTTAATCTCCACAGGACATGTTACAAGGTGAACAGTATAAGTGAGGAGAGTGTGTTCCCCTGATTGTTTAATATACACGGGACATGTTACCAGGTGAACAGTATAAGTGAGGAGAGCGTGTTCCCCTGATGGTTTAATATACACGGGACATGTTACCAGGTGAACAGTATAAGTGAGGAGAGTGTGTTCCCCTGATTGTTTAATATACACGGGACATGTTACCAGGTGAACAGTATAAGTGAGGAGAGCGTGTTCCCCTGATGGTTTAATATACACGGGACATGTTACCAGGTGAACAGTATAAGTGAGGAGAGTGTGTTCCCCTGATTGTTTAATATACACAGGACATGTTACAAGGTGAACAGTATAAGTGAGGAGAGTGTGTTCCCCTGATTGTTTAATATACACAGGACATGTTACAAGGTGAACAGGATAAGTGAGGAGAGTGTGTTCCCCTGATTGTTTAATATACACGGGACATGTTACCAGGTGAACAGTATAAGTGAGGAGAGCATGTTCCCCTGATGGTTTAATATACACAGGACATGTTAGCAGGTGAACAGTATAAGTGAGGAGAGTGTGTTCCCCTGATTGTTTAATACTCACGGGACATGTTACCAGGTGAACAGTATAAGTGAGGAGAGTGTGTTCCCCTGATTGTTTAGTACACACGGGACATGTTACCAGATGAACAGTATAAGTGAGGAGATTGTGTTCTCCTGATTATTTAATATACACGGGACATGTCACCAGGTGAACAGTATAAGTGAGGAGAGTGTGTTCCCCTGATGGTTTAATACACATGGGACATGTTACTTGATGAAAAGTATAAGTGAGGAGAGTGTGTTCCCCTGATTGTTTTATATACACGGACATGTCAACAGGTGAACAGTATAAGTGAGGAGAGTGTGTTCCCCTGATGGTTTAATATATACGGGACATGTTTCCAGGTGAACAGTATAAGTGAGGAGCGTGTTTTCCCCTGATGGTTTAATACACGCGGGACATGTTACCACATGAACAGTAGAAGTGAGGAGAGTGTGTTCCCCTGATGGTTTAATACTCACGGGACATGTTACCAGATGAACAGTATAAGTGAGGAGAGTGTGTTCCCCTGATGGTTTAGTACACACGGGACATGTTACCAGATGAACAGTATAAGTGAGGAGATTGTGTTCTCCTGATTGTTTAATATACACGGGACATGTCACCAGGTGAACAGTATAAGTGAGGAGAGTGTGTTCCCCTGATGGTTTAATACACATGGGACATGTTACCAGGTGAAAAGTATAAGTGAGGAGAGTGTTTTCCCCTGATGGTTTAAGAGACACGGGACATGTTACCAGGTGAACAGTATAAGTGAGGAGAGCGTTTTCCCCTGATGGTTTAATATACACGGGACATATTGCCAGGTGAACAGTATAATTGAAGAGAGTGTGTTCCCCTGATGTTTTAATGCACACAGGACATGTTACCAGGTGAACAGTATAAGAGAGGAGAGAGTGTTCCACTGATGGTTTAATATGAATGGGACATGTTACCAGGTGAACAGTATAAGTGAGGAGAGTGTGTTCCCCTGATGGTTTAATATACACGGGACATGTTACCAGGTGAACAGTATAAGTGAGGAGAGTGTGTTCCCCTGATTGTTTAATACACACAGGGCATGTTACCAGGTGAACAGTATAAGTGAGGAGAGTGTTTTCCCCTGATGGTTTAAGAGACACGGGACATGTTACCAGGTGAACAGTATAATTGAAGAGAGTGTGTTCCCCTGATGGTTTAATATACACGGGACATGTTACCAGGTGAACGGTTTAAGTGAGGAGAGTGTGTTCCCCTGATGGTTTAATATACATGGGACATGTTACCAGGTGAACAGTATAAGTGAGGAGAGTGTGTTCCCCTGATTGTTTAATATACACAGGACATGTTTCCAGGTGAACAGTATAAGTGAGGAGAGTTTGTTCCCCTGATTGTTTTATACTGACGGGACATGTCACCAGGTGAACAGTATATGTGAGGAGAGTGTGTTCCCTGATTGTTTAATATACACGGGACATGTTACCAGGTGAACAGTATAAGTGAGGAGACTGTGTTCCCCTGATGGTTTAATATACACGGGACATGTTACCAGGTGAACAGTATAAGAGAGGAGAGTGTGTTCCCCTGATTGTTTAATACACACGGGACATGTTAACAAGTGAACAGCATAAGTGAGGAGAATGTGTTCCCCAGATGGTTTAATACGCACGGGACATGTTACCAGGTGAACAGTATAAGTGAGGAGAGTGTGTTCCCCTGATGGTTTAATATACATGGGACATGTTAGCAGATGAACAGTATAAGTGAGGAGAGTGTGTTCCCCTGATGGTTTAATACACACGGGACATGTTACCAGGTGAACAGTATAAGTGAGGAGAATGTGTTCCCCTGATTGTTTTATATACACGGACATGTCAACAGATGAACAGTATAAGTGAGGAGAGTGTGTTCCCCTGATGGTTTAATACGCACGGGACGTGTTACCAGGTGAACAGTATAAGTGAGGAGAGTGTGTTCCCCTGATTGTTTAATATACACAGGACATGTTACCAGGTGAACAGTATAAGTGCGGAGAGCGTGTTCCCCTGATGGTTTAATATACAAGGGACATGTCACCAGGTGAACAGTATAAGTGAGGAGAGTGTGTTCCCCTGATTGTTTAATATACACGGGACATGTTACCAGGTGAACAGTATAAGTGAGGAGAGCGTGTTCCCCTGATGGTTTAATATACACGGGACATGTTACCAGGTGAACAGTATAAGTGAGGAGAGTGTGTTCCCCTGATGGTTTAATATACACGGGACATGTTACCAGGTGAACAGGAGAAGTGAGGAGAGTGTGTTCCCCTGATTGTTTAATACACACGGGACATGTTACCAGGTGAACAGGAGAAGTGAGGAGAGTGTGTTCTCCTGATTGTTTAATATACACGGGACATGTCACCAGGTGAACAGTATAAGTGAGGAGAGTGTGTTCCCCTGATGGTTTAATACACATGGGACATGTTACTTGATGAAAAGTATAAGTGAGGAGAGTGTGTTCCCCTGATTGTTTTATATACACGGACATGTCAACAGGTGAACAGTATAAGTGAGGAGAGTGTGTTCCCCTGATGGTTTAATATATACGGGACATGTTTCCAGGTGAACAGTATAAGTGAGGAGCGTGTTTTCCCCTGATGGTTTAATACACGCGGGACATGTTACCACATGAACAGTATAAGTGAGGAGAGTGTGTTCCCCTGATGGTTTAATACTCACGGGACATGTTACCAGATGAACAGTATAAGTGAGGAGAGTGTGTTCCCTGATGGTTTAATACACACGGGACATGTTACCAGATGAACAGTATAAGTGAGGAGAGTGTGTTCCCCTGATGGTTTAATACTCACGGGACATGTTACCAGGTGAACAGTATAAGTGAGGAGAGTGTGTTCCCCTGATGGTTTAATACACGCGGGACATGTTACCACATGAACAGTATAAGTGAGGAGAGTGTGTTCCCCTGATGGTTTAATACTCACGGGACATGTTACCAGATGAACAGTATAAGTGAGGAGAGTGTGTTCCCCTGATGGTTTAGTACACACGGGACATGTTACCAGATGAACAGTATAAGTGAGGAGATTGTGTTCTCCTGATTGTTTAATATACACGGGACATGTCACCAGGTGAACAGTATAAGTGAGGAGAGTGTGTTCCCCTGATGGTTTAATACACATGGGACATGTTACTTGATGAAAAGTATAAGTGAGGAGAGTGTGTTCCCCTGATTGTTTTATATACACGGACATGTCAACAGGTGAACAGTATAAGTGAGGAGAGTGTGTTCCCCTGATGGTTTAATACGCACGGGACATGTTACCCGGTGAACAGTATAAGTGAGGAGAGTGTGTTCCCCTGATTGTTTAATATACACAGGACATGTCACCAGGTGAACAGTGTAAGTGAGGAGAGTGTGTTCCCCTGATGGTTTAATATACACAGGACATGTCACCACATGAACAGTATAAGTGATGAGAGTGTGTTCCCCTGATGGTTTAGTACACACGGGACATGTTACCAGATGAACAGTATAAGTGAGGGGCATGTTTTCCCCTGATTGTTTAATATACACGGGACATGTTACCAGGAGAACAGTATAAGTGAGGAGAGTGTGTTCCCCTGATTGTTTAATACTGACGGGACATGTTACCAGGTGAACAGGATAAGTGAGGAGAGTGTGTTCCCCTGATGGTTTAATATACACGGGACATGTCACCAGGTGAACAGTATAAGTGAGGAGAGTGTGTTCCCCTGATGGTTTAATACACATGGAACATGTTACCAGGTGAACAGTATAAGTGAGGAGAGTGTGTTGCCCTGATGGTTTAATATACACGGGACATGTCACCAGGTGAACAGTATAAGTGAGGAGAGTGTGTTCCCCTGATGGTTTAATATACACGGGACATATCACCAGGTGAACAGTATAAGTGAGGAGAGTGTGTTCCCCTGATGGTTTAATACACATGGGACATGTTACCACATGAACAGTATAAGTGAGGAGAGTGTGTTCCCCTGATGGTTTAGTACACACGGGACATGTTGCCAGATGAACAGTATAAGTGAGGAGATTGTGTTCTCCTGATTGTTTAATATACACGGGACATGTCACCAGGTGAACAGTATAAGTGAGGAGAGTGTGTTCCCCTGATGGTTTAATACACATGGGACATGTTACTTGATGAAAAGTATAAGTGAGGAGAGTGTGTTCCCCTGATTGTTTTATATACACGGACATGTCAACAGGTGAACAGTATAAGTGAGGAGAGTGTGTTCCCCTGATGGTTTAATACGCACGGGACATGTTACCCGGTGAACAGTATAAGTGAGGAGAGTGTGTTCCCCTGATTGTTTAATATACACAGGACATGTCACCAGGTGAACAGTGTAAGTGAGGAGAGTGTGTTCCCCTGATGGTTTAATATACACAGGACATGTCACCACATGAACAGTATAAGTGATGAGAGTGTGTTCCCCTGATGGTTTAGTACACACGGGACATGTTACCAGATGAACAGTATAAGTGAGGGGCATGTTTTCCCCTGATTGTTTAATATACACGGGACATGTTACCAGGAGAACAGTATAAGTGAGGAGAGTGTGTTCCCCTGATTGTTCAATGCACACGGGACATGTTTG
Source organism: Heterodontus francisci (assembly GCF_036365525.1). Classification (NCBI taxonomy): domain Eukaryota; kingdom Metazoa; phylum Chordata; class Chondrichthyes; order Heterodontiformes; family Heterodontidae; genus Heterodontus; species Heterodontus francisci. Next base: position 217,790 of record NW_027140452.1, on the reverse strand, counting down.
CAAGTGAACAGCATAAGTGAGGAGAGTGTGTTCCCCTGATGGCTTAATATACACGGGACATGTTACCAGGTGAACAGTATAAGTGAGGAGAGTGTGTTCCCCTGATTGTTCAATGCACACGGGACATGTTTGCAGGTGAACAGTATAAGTGAGGAGAGTGTGTTCCCTTGATTGTTTAATACACACAGGGCATGTTACCAGGTGAAAAGTATAAGTGAGGAGAGTGTTTTCCCCTGACGGTTTAATATACATGGGACATATTGCCAGGTGAACGGTATAAGTGAGGAGAGTGTGTTCCCCTGATGGTTTAATACACATGGGACATGTTACCAGGTGAACAGTATAAGTGAGGAGAGTGTGTTCCCCTGATGGTTTAATATACACGGGACATGTTTCCAGGTGAACAGGATAAGTGAGGAGAGTTTGTTCCCCTGATTGTTTAATAATGACGGGACATGTCACCAGGTGAACAGTATATGTGAGGAGAGTGTGTTCCCCTGATTGTTTAATGCACACGGGACATGTTACCAGGTGAACAGTATAAGTGAGGAGAGAGTTTTCCCCTGATGGCTTAATATACACGGGACATGTTACCAGCTGAACAGTATAAGTGAGGAGAGTGTGTTCCCCTGATGGTTTAATATACACGGGACATGTTACCAGGTGAACAGTAGAAGTGAGGAGAGTGTGTTCCATTGTTGGTTTAATATACACAGGACTTGTTAACAGGTGAACAGTATAAGTGAGGAGAGTGTGTTCCCCTGATTGTTTAATATACACGGGACATGTTAACAAGTGAACAGTATAAGTGAGGAGAGTGTGTTTCCCTGATGGTTTAATACACACGGGACATTGTACCAGATGAACAGTATAAGTGAGGAGATTGTGTTCCCCTGATGGTTTAATATACACGGGACATGTCAACAGGTGAATAGTATAAGTGAGGAGAATGTGTTCCCCTGATGGTTTAATACACACGGGACATGTTACCAGATGAACAGGATAAGTGAGGAGAGTGTGTTCCCCTGATGGTTTAATACACACGGGACATTGTACCAGATGAACAGTATAAGTGAGGAGATTGTGTTCCCGTGATGGTTTAATATACACGGGGCAGGTTTCCAGGTGAACAGTATAAGTGAGGAGAGTGTGTTCCCCTGATGGTTTAATACACACGGGACATGTTACCACATGAACAGTATAAGTGAGGAGAGTGTGTTCCCCTGATGGTTTAATACACACGGGACATGTTACCAGTTGAACAGCATTAGTGAGGAGAGTGTGTTCCCCTGATGGTTTAATATACACGGGACATGTTACCAGATGAACAGTACAAGTGAGGAGAGTGTGTTCCCCTGATGGTTTAATATACACAGGACATGTTACCAGGTGATCTGTATAAGTGAGGAGAGTGTGTTCCCCTGATTGTTTAATACTCACGGGACATGTTACCAGGTGAACAATATAAGTGAGGAGAGTGTGTTCCCCTGATGGTTTAATATACACGGGACATGTCACCAAGTGAACAGTATAAGTGAGGAGAGTGTGTTCCCCTGATGGTTTAATACACATGGGACATGTTACCAGGTGAACAGTATAAGTGAGGAGAGTGTGTTCCCCTGATGGTTTAATATACACGGGACATGTCACCAGGTGAACACTATAAGTGAGGAGAGTGTGTTCCCCTGATGGTTTAATATACACGGGACATGTTACCAGGTGAACAGTATAAGTGAGGAGAGTGTGTTCCCCTGATGGTTTAATACACATGGGACATGTTACCAGGTGAACAGTATAAGTGAGGAGAGTGTGTTCCCCTGATGGTTTAATACACATGGGACATGTTACCACATGAACAGTATAAGTGAGGAGAGTGTGTTCCCCTGATGGTTTAATATACACGGGACATGTTACCAGGTGAACAGTATAAGTGAGGAGAGTGTGTTCCCCTGATGGTTTAATACACATGGGACATGTTACCACATGAACAGTATAAGTGAGGAGAGTGTGTTCCCCTGATGGTTTAGTACACACAGGCCATGTTACCAGGTGAACAGTATAAGTGAGGAGAGTGTGTTTCCCTGATTGTTTAATACACACAGGCCATGTTACCAGGTGAACAGTATAAGTGAGGAGACTGCGTTCCCCTGATGGTTTAATATACACGGGACATGTCATCACGTGAACTCTATAAGTGAGGAGAGTGTGTTTCCCTGATTGTTTAATACACACAGGCCATGTTACCAGGTGAACAGTATAAGTGAGGAGACTGCGTTCCCCTGATGGTTTAATATACACAGGACATGTTACCAGGTGAACAGTATAAGTGAGGAGAGTGTGTTCCCCTGATTGTTAAATATACACAGGACATGTTACCAGGTGAACAGTATAAGTGAGGAGAGTGTTTTCCCCTGATGGTTTAATATACATGGGACATGTTACCAGGTGAACAGTATAAGTGAGGAGAGTGTGTTCCCCTGATTTTTTAATACACACGGGACATGTTACCAGGTTAACAGTATAAGTGAGGAGAGTGTGTTCCCCTGATGATTGAATATACACGGGACATGTTACCAGGTGAACAGTATAAGTGAGGAGAGTGTGTTCCCCTGATGATTGAATATACACGGGACATGTTACCAGGTGAACAGTATAAGTGAGGAGAGTGTGTTCCCCTGATGATTGAATATACACGGGACATGTTACCAGGTGAACAGTATAAGTGAGGAGAGTGTGTTCCCCTGATTGTTTAATATACACAGGACATGTCACCAGGTGAACAGTTTAAGTGAGGAGAGTGTGTTCCCCTGATTGTTTAACGCTCACGGTACATGTTCCCAGGTGAACAGAATAAGTGAGGAGAGTGTGTTCCCCTGATTGTTTATTATACACGGAAAATGTTACCAGGTGAACAGTATAAGTGAGGAGAGTGTGTTCCCCTGATTGTTTATTATACACGGGACATGTTACCAGGTGAACAGTATAAGTGAGGAGAGTGTGTTCCCCTGATTGTTTATTATACACGGGACATGTCACCAGGTGAACAGAGCAAGTGAGGAGAGTGTGTTCCCCATATTATTTAATATATACGGGACATGTTACCAGGTGAACAGTATAAGTGAGGAGAGTGTGTTCCCCTGATTGTTTAATATACACAGGACATGTCACCAGGTGAACAGTTTAAGTGAGGAGAGTGTGTTCCCCTGATTGTTTAATACACATGGGACATGTTACCAGGTGAACAGTATAATTGAGGAGAGTGTGTTCCCCTGATTGTTTAATATACACGGGACATGTTACCAGGTGAACAGAATAAGTGAGGAGAGTGTGTTCCCCTGATGGTTTAATACACATGGGACATGTCACCAGGTGAACAGACCAAGTGAGGAGAGTGTGTTCCCCTGATTGTTTAATATATACGGGACATGTCACCAGGTGAACAGTATAAGTGAGGAGAGTGTGTTCCCCATATTATTTAATATATACGGGACATGTTACCAGGTAAACAGTATAAGTGAGGAGAGTGTGTTCCCCTGATGGTGTAATATACTCGGGACATGTTACCGGGTGAACAGTATAAGTGAGGAGACTGTGTTCCCCTGATTGTTTAATATACACGGGACATGTTTCCAGGTGAACAGTATAAGTGAGGAGACTGTGTTCCCCTGATTGTTTAATATACACGGGACATGTCACCAGGTGAACAGTATAAGTGAGGAGAGTTTGTTCCCCTGATGGTTTAATACTGACGGGACATGTTGCCAGGTAAACAGTATAAGTGAGGAGAGTGTGTTCCCCTGATTGTTTAATACACACGGGACATGTCACCATGTGAACAGTATTAGTGAGGAGAGAGTGCTCCCCGGATTGTTTAATACTGACGGGACATGTTATCAGGTGAACAGTATAAGTGAGGAGAGTGTGTTCCCCTGATTGTTTAATACACACAGGACATGTTACCAGGTGAACAGTATAAGTGAGGAGAGTGTGTTCCCCTGATTGTTTAATACTGACGGGACATGTCACCATGTGAACAGTATTAGTGAGGAGAGAGTGCTCCCCGGATTGTTTAATACTGACGGGACATGTTATCAGGTGAACAGTATAAGTGAGGAGAGTGTGTTCCCCTGATTGATTAATACACATGGGACATGTTACCAGGCGAAGAGTATAAGTGAGGAGAGTGTGTTCCCCTGATTGTTTAATACACACAGGACATGTTACCAGGTGAACAGTATAAGTGAGGAGAGTGTGTTCCCCTGATTGTTTAATACTGACGGGACATGTCACCATGTGAACAGTATTAGTGAGGAGAGAGTGCTCCCCGGATTGTTTAATACTGACGGGACATGTTATCAGGTGAACAGTATAAGTGAGGAGAGTGTGTTCCCCTGATTGTTTAATACACACAGGACATGTTACCAGGTGAACAGTATAAGTGAGGAGAGTGTGTTCCCCTGATTGTTTAATACTGACGGGACATGTCACCATGTGAACAGTATTAGTGAGGAGAGAGTGCTCCCCGGATTGTTTAATACTGACGGGACATGTTATCAGGTGAACAGTATAAGTGAGGAGAGTGTGTTCCCCTGATTGATTAATACACATGGGACATGTTACCAGGTGAACAGTATAAGTGAGGAGAGTGTGTTCCCCTGATTGATTAATACACATGGGACATGTTACCAGGTGAACAGTATAAGTGAGGAGAGTGTGTTCCCCTGATTGTTTAATACACACAGGACATGTTACCAGGTGAACAGTATAAGTGAGGAGAGTGTGTTCCCCTGATTGTTTAATACTGACGGGACATGTCACCATGTGAACAGTATTAGTGAGGAGAGAGTGCTCCCCGGATTGTTTAATACTGACGGGACATGTTATCAGGTGAACAGTATAAGTGAGGAGAGTGTGTTCCCCTGATTGATTAATACACATGGGACATGTTACCAGGCGAAGAGTATAAGTGAGGAGAGTGTGTTCCCCTGATTGTTTAATACACATGGGACATGTTACCTGGTGAACAGTATAAGTGAGGAGAGTGTGTGCCCCAGATGCTTTAATATACACAGGACATGTTACCAGGCGAACAGTATAAGTGAGGAAAGTGTGTTCCCCTGATTGTTTAATGCACACAGGACATGTCACCAGGCGAACAGTGTAAATGAGGAGAATGTGTTCCCCTGAAGGTTTAATAAGCACGGGACATGTAACCAGGTGAACAGTATAAGTGAGGAGAGTGTGTTCCCCTGATGGTTGAATATACATGGAAAATGTTACCAGGTGAACAGTATAAGTGAGGAGAGTGTGTTCCCCTGATTGTTTAATATACACGGGACATGTTACCAGGTGAAGAGTATAAGTGAGGAGAGTCTGTTCCCCTGATTGTTTAACGCTCACGGGACATGTTACCAGGTGAACAGAATAAGTGAGGAGAGTGTGTTCCCCTGATTGTTTATTATACACGGGGCATGTTACCGGGTGAACAGTATAAGTGAGGAGAGTGTGTTCCCCTGATGGTTTAATATACATGGGACATGTTACCGGGTGAACAGTATAAGTGAGGAGAGTGTGTTCCCCTGATTGTTTAATATACACGGGACATGTCACCAGGTGAACAGTATAAGTGAGGAGAGTGTGTTCCCCTGATGGTTTAATACTGACGGGACATGTTGCCAGGTAAACAGTATAAGTGAGGAGAGTGTGTTCCCCTGATTGTTTAATACTGACGGGACATGTCACCATGTGAACAGTATTAGTGAGGAGAGAGTGTTCCCCGGATTGTTTAATACTGACGGGACATGTTATCAGATGAACAGTATAAGTGAGGAGAGTGTGTTCCCCTGATTGTTTAACGCTCACGGGACATGTTCCCAGGTGAACAGAATAAGTGAGGAGAGTGTGTTCCCCTGATTGTTTATTATACACGGGACATGTTACCAGGTGAACAGGATAAGTGAGGAGAGTGTGTTCCCCTGATTGTTTATTAGACACGGGACATGTTACCAGGTGAACAGCATAAGTGATGAGAGTGTGTTCCCCTGATTGTTTAATATATACGGGACATGTCACCAGGTGAACAGTATAAGTGAGGAGAGTGTGTTCCCCTGATTGTTTAATACACACGGGAAATCTTACCAGGTGAACAGTATAATTGAGGAGAGTGCGTTACCCTGATTGTTTAATGCTCACGGGACATGTTACCAGGTGAACAGAATAAGTGAGGAGAGTGTGTTCCCCTGATGGTTGAATATACACGGAAAATGTTACCAGGTGAACAGTATAAGTGAGGAGAGTGTGTTCCCCTGATTGTTTAATATACACGGGACATGTTACCAGGTGAAGAGTATAAGTGAGGAGAGTCTGTTCCCCTGATTGTTTAACGCTCACGGGACATGTTACCAGGTGAACAGAATAAGTGAGGAGAGTGTGTTCCCCTGATTGTTTATTATACACGGGACATGTTACCAGGTGAACAGTATAAGTGAGGAGAGTGTGTTCCCCTGATGGTTTAATATACACGGGACATGTCACCAGGTGAACAGTATAAGTGAGGAGAGTGTGTTCCGCATATTATTTAATATATACGGGACATGTTACCAGGTGAACAGTATCAGTGAGGAGAGTGTGTTCCCCTGATGGTGTAATATACACGGGACATGTTTCCAGGTGAACAGTATAAGTGAGGAGATTGTGTTCCCCTGATGGTTTAATACACACGGGACATGTTACCAGATGAACAAAAAAAGTGAGGAGAGTGTGTTCCCTTGATAGTTTAATATACACGGGACATGTTACCAGGTGAAGAGTATAAGTGAGGAGAGTCTGTTCCCCTGATTGTTTAACGCTCACGGGACATGTTACCAGGTGAACAGAATAAGTGAGGAGAGTGTGTTCCCCTGATTGTTTATTATACACGGGACATGTTACCGGGTGAACAGTATAAGTGAGGAGACTGTGTTCCCCTGATTGTTTAATATGCACGGGACATGTCACCAGGTGAACAGTATAAGTGAGGAGAGTTTGTTCCCCTGATGGTTTAATACTGACGGGACATGTTGCCAGGTAAACAGTATAAGTGAGGAGAGTGTGTTCCCCTGATTGTTTAATACTGACGGGACATGTCACCATGTGAACAGTATTAGTGAGGAGAGAGTGTTCCCCGGATTGTTTAATACTGACGGGACATGTTATCAGGTGAACAGTATATGTGAGGAGAGTGTGTTCCCCTGATTGTTTAATACACACAGGACATGTTACCAGGTGAACAGTATAAGTGAGGAGAGTGTGTTCCCCTGATTGATTAATACACATGGGACATGTTACCAGGCGAAGAGTATAAGTGAGGAGAGTGTGTGCCCCAGATGCTTTAATATACACAGGACATGTTACCAAGCGAACAGTATAAGTGAGGAAAGTGTGTTCCCCTGATTGTTTAATGCACACAGGACATGTCACCAGGCGAACAGTGTAAATGAGGAGAATGTGTTCCCCTGAAGGTTTAATAAGCACGGGACATGTTACCAGGTGAACAGTGTAAGTGAGGAGAGTGTGTTCCCCTGATGGTTTAATATAAACAGGACTTGTTAACAGGTGAACAGTATAAGTGAGGAGAGTGTGTTCCCCTGATTGTTTAATATACACGGGACATGTTAACAAGTGAACAGTATAAGTGAGGAGAGTGTGTTCCCCTGATGGTTTAATATACATGGGACATGTTACCAGGTGAACAGTTTAAGTGAGGAGAGTGTGTTCCCCTGATGGTTTAATATACATGGGACATGTCAACAGGTGAATAGTAAAAGTGAGGAAAATGTGTTCCCCAGATGGTTTAATACGCACGGGACATGTTACCAGGTGAACAGTATAAGTGAGGAGATTGTGTTCCCCTGATGGTTTAATATACACGGGACATGTTTCCAGGTGAACAGTATAAGTGAGGAGATTGTGTTCCCCTGATGGTTTAATACACACGGGACATGTTACAAGATGAACAAAAAAAGTGAGGAGAGTGTGTTCCCCTGATAGTTTAATACACACAGGCCATGTTACCAGGTGAACAGTATAAGTGAGGAGAGTGTGTTTCCCTGATTGTTTAATACACACAGGCCATGTTACCAGGTGAACAGTATAAGTGAGGAGACTGCGTTCCCCTGATGGTTTAATATACACGGGACATGTCATCAGGTGAACTCTATAAGTGAGGAGAGTGTGTTTCCCTGATTGTTTAATACACACAGGCCATGTTACCAGGTGAACAGTATAAGTGAGGAGACTGCGTTCCCCTGATGGTTTAATATACACGGGACATGTTACCAGATGAACAGTATAAGTGAGGAGATTGTGTTCTCCTGATTGTTTAATATACACGGGACATGTCACCAGGTGAACAGTATAAGTGAGGAGAGTGTGTTCCCCTGATGGTTTAATATACACAGGACATGTTACCAGGTGAACAGGATAAGTGAGGAGAGTGTGTTCCCCTGATTGTTTAATATACATGGGACATGTCACCAGGTGAACAGTGTAAGTGAGGAGATTGTGTTCCCCTGATGGTTTAATACACACGGGACATGTTACCAGGTGAACAGTATAAGTGAGGAGAGTGTGTTCCCCTGATTGTTTAATATACACAGGACATGTTACAAGGTGAACAGGATAAGTGAGGAGAGTGTGTTCCCCTGATTGTTTAATATACATGGGACATGTCACCAGGTGAACAGTGTAAGTGAGGAGAGTGTGTTCCCCTGATGGTTTAATATACATGGGACATGACACCAGGTGAACAGTATAAGTGAGGAGAGTGTGTTCCCCTGATGGTTTAATATACACGGGACATGTTACCAGATGAACAGTAAAAGTGAGGAGATTGTGTTCCCCTGATGGTTTAATACACACGGGACATGTTACCAGGTGAACAGTATAAGTGAGGAGAGTGTGTTCCCCTGATGGTTTAATACACACGGGACATGTTACCAGATGAACAGTATAAGTGAGGAGAGTGTGTTCCCCTGATTGTTAAATATACACAGGACATGTTAGCAGGTGAACAGTATAAGGGAGGAGAGTGTGTTCCCCTGATGGTTTAATATACACAGGACATATCACCATTTGAACAGAATAAGTGAGGAGAGTGTTTTCCCCTGATTGTTTAATACACACGGGACATGTTACCAGGTAAACATTATAAGTGAGAAGAGTATGATCCCCTGATGGTTAAATACACACAGGGCATATCACCATTTGAACAGTATAAGTGAGGAGAGTGTGTTCCCCTGATGGTTTAATATATACAGGACATGTCACCAGGTGAACAGTATAAGTGAGAAGAGTGTGTTCCCCTGATGGTTTAATATACACAGGACATGTTACCAGGTGAACAGTATAAGTGAGGAGAGTGTGTTCCCCTGATTGTTAAATATACACAGGACATGTTACCAGGAGAACAGTATAAGTGAGGAGAGTGTGTTCCCCTGATTGTTAAATATACACAGGACATGTTACCAAGTGAACAGTATAAGTGAGGAGAGTGTGTTCCCCTGATTGTTTAATACACACGGGACATGTTAACAGGTTAACAGTACCAGTGAGGAGAGTGTGTTCCCCTGATGATTGAATATACACGGGCCATGTTGCCAGGTGAACAGTATAAGTGAGGAGAGTGTGTTCCACTGATTGTTTATTATACACGGGACATGTTACCAGGTGAACAGTATAAGTGAGGAGAGTGTGTTCCCCTGATTGTTTATTATACACGGGACATGTTACCAGGTGAACAGTATAAGTGATGAGAGTGTGTTCCCCTGATTGTTTAATATATACGGGACATGTCACCAGGTGAACAGTATAAGTGAGGAGAGTGTGTTCCCCTGATTGTTTAATATATACGGGACATGTCACCAGGTGAACAGTATAAGTGAGGAGAGTGTGTTCCCCTGATTGTTTAATATACACAGGACATGTCACCAGGTGAACAGTTTAAGTGAGGAGAGTGTGTTCCCCTGATTGTTTAATACACACTGGACATGTTACCAGGTGAACAGTATAATTGAGGAGAGTGCGTTACCCTGATTGTTTAATGCTCACGGGACATGTTACCAGGTGAACAGAATAAGTGAGGAGAGTGTGTTCCCCTGATGGTTGAATATACACGGAAAATGTTACCAGGTGAACAGTATAAGTGAGGAGAGTGTGTTCCCCTGATTGTTTAATATACACGGGACATGTTACCAGGTGAAGAGTATAAGTGAGGAGAGTCTGTTCCCCTGATTGTTTAACGCTCACGGGACATGTTACCAGGTGAACAGAATAAGTGAGGAGAGTGTGTTCCCCTGATTGTTTATTATACACGGGACATGTTACCAGGTGAACAGTATAAGTGATGAGAGTGTGTTCCCCTGATGGTTTAATATACATGGGACATGTCACCAGGTGAACAGATCAAGTGAGGAGAATGTGTTCCCCTGATTGTTTAATATATACGGGACATGTCACAAGGTGAACAGTATAAGTGAGGAGAGTGCGTTCCCCATATTATTTAATATATATGGGACATGTTACCAGGTGAACAGTATAAGTGAGGAGAGTGTGTTCCCCTGATGGTGTAATATACACGGGACATGTTACCGGGTGAACAGTATAAGTGAGGAGACTGTGTTCCCCTGATTGTTTAATATACACGGGACATGTCACCAGGTGAACAGTATAAGTGAGGAGAGTTTGTTCCCCTGATGGTTTAATACTGACGGGACATGTTGCCAGATAAACAGTATAAGTGAGGAGAGTGTGTTCCCCTGTTTGTTTAATACTGACGGGACATGTCACCATGTGAACAGTATTAGTGAGGAGAGAATGTTCCCCGGATTGTTTAATACTGACGGGACATGTTACCAGGTGAACAGTATAAGTGAGGAGAGTGTGTTCCCCTGATTGTTTAATACACACAGGACATGTTACCAGGTGAACAGTATAAGTGAGGAGAGTGTGTTCCCCTGATTGTTTAATACACACGGGACATGTTACCAGGCGAAGAGTATAAGTGAGGAGAGTGTGTTCCCCTGATTGTTTAATACACATGGGACATGTTACCTGGTGAACAGTATAAGTGAGGAGAGTGTGTGCCCCAGATGCTTTAATATACACAGGACATGTCACCAGGCGAACAGTGTAAATGAGGAGAATGTGTTCCCCTGAAGGTTTAATAAGCACGGGACATGTTACCAGGTGAACAGTGTAAGTGAGGAGAGTGTGTTCCCCTGATTGTATAATACTGACGGGACATGTAACCAGGTGAACAGTATAAGTGAGGAGAGTGTGTTCCCCTGATTGTTTAATATACACGGGACATGTTACCAGGTGAAGAGTATAAGTGAGGAGAGTCTGTTCCCCTGATTGTTTAACGCTCACGGGACATGTTACCAGGTGAACAGAATAAGTGAGGAGAGTGTGTTCCCCTGATTGTTTATTATACACGGGGCATGTTACCAGGTGAACAGTATAAGTGAGGAGAGTGTGTTCCCCATATTATTTAATATATACGGGACATGTTACCAGGTGAACAGTATAAGTGAGGAGAGTGTGTTCCCCATATTATTTAATATATACGGGACATGTTACCAGGTGAACAGTATAAGTGATGAGAGTGTGTTCCCCTGATGGTTTAATATACATGGGACATGTCACCAGGTGAACAGACCAAGTGAGGAGAGTGTGTTCCCCTGATTGTTTAATATATACGGGACATGTTACCAGGTGAACAGTATAAGTGAGGAGAGTGTGTTCCCCATATTATTTAATATATACGGGACATGTTACCAGGTGAACAGTATAAGTGATGAGAGTGTGTTCCCCTGATGGTTTAATATACATGGGACATGTCACCAGGTGAACAGACCAAGTGAGGAGAGTGTGTTCCCCTGATTGTTTAATATATACGGGACATGTCACCAGGTGAACAGTATAAGTGAGGAGAGTGTGTTCCCCATATTATTTAATATATACGGGACATGTTACCAGGTGAACAGTATAAGTGAGGAGAGTGTGTTCCCCTGATGGTGTAATATACACGGGACATGTTACCGGGTGAACAGTATAAGTGAGGAGACTGTGTTCCCCTGATTGTTTAATATACACGGGACATGTTTCCAGGTGAACAGTATAAGTGAGGAGACTGTGTTCCCCTGATTGTTTAATATACACAGGACATGTCACCAGGTGAACAGTATAAGTGAGGAGAGTTTGTTCCCCTGATGGTTTAGTACTGACGGGACATGTTGCCAGGTAAACAGTATAAGTGAGGAGAGTGTGTTCCCCTGATTGTTTAATACTGACGGGACATGTCACCATGTGAACAGTATTAGTGAGGAGAGAGTGTTCCCCGGATTGTTTAATACTGACGGGACATGTTATCAGATGAACAGTATAAGTGAGGAGAGTGTGTTCCCCTGACTGTTTAATACACACAGGACATGTTACCAGGTGAACAGTATAAGTGAGGAGAGTGTGTTCCCCTGACTGTTTAATACACACGGGACATGTTACCAGGCGAAGAGTATAAGTGAGGACAGTGTGTTCCCCTGATTGTTTAATACACATGGGACATGTTACCTGGTGAACAGTATAAGTGAGGAGAGTGTGTTCCCCTGATGATTGAATATAGACGGGACATGTTACCAGGTGAACAGTATAAGTGAGGAGAGTGTGTTCCCCTGATTGTTTAATATACACAGGACATGTTACCAGGTGAACAGAATAAGTGAGGAGAGTGTGTTCCCCTGATGGTTGAATATACACGGAAAATGTTACCAGGTGAACAGTATAAGTGAGGAGAGTGTGTTTGCCTGATTGTTTAATATACACGGGACATGTTACCAGGTGAAGAGTATAAGTGAGGAGAGTCTGTTCCCCTGATTGTTTAACGCTCACGGGACATGTTCCCAGGTGAACAGAATAAGTGAGGAGAGTGTGTTCCCCTGATTGTTTATTATACACGGAAAATGTTACCAGGTGAACAGTATAAGTGAGGAGAGTGTGTTCCCCTGATGGTTTAATTTTCATGGGACATGTCACCAGGTGAACAGACCAAGTGAGGAGAGTGTGTTCCCCTGATGGTTTAATATATACGGGACATGTTACCAGGTGAACAGTATAAGTGAGGAGAGTGTGTTCCCCTGATGGTGTAATATACACGGGACATGTTACCAGGTGAACAGTATAAATGAGGAGACTGTGTTCCCCTGATTGTTTATTATACACGGGACATGTTTCCAGGTGAACAGTATAAGTGAGGAGACTGTGTTCCCCTGATTGTTTAATATACACGGGACATGTCACCAGGTGAACAGTATAAGTGAGGAGAGTTTGTTCCCCTGATGGTTTAATACTGACGGGACATGTTGCCAGGTAAACAGTATAAGTGAGGAGAGTGTGTTCCCCTGATTGTTAAATACTGACGGGACATGTCACCATGTGAACAGTATTAGTGAGGAGAGAGTGTTCCCCGGATTGTTTAATACTGACGGGACATGTTATCAGGTGAACAGTATAAGTGAGGAGAGTGTGTTCCCCTGATTGTTTAATACACATGGGACATGTTACCTGGTGAACAGTATAAGTGAGGAGAGTGTGTGCCCCAGATGCTTTAATATACACAGGACATGTTACCAGGCGAACAGTATAAGTGAGGAAAGGGTGTTCCCCTGATTGTTTAATGCACACAGGACATGTCACCAGGCGAACAGTGTAAATGAGGAGAGTCTGTTCCCCTGAAGGTTTAATAAGCACGGGACATGTTACCAGGTGAACAGTGTAAGTGAGGAGAGTGTGTTCCCCTGATTGTTTAATATACACGGGACATGTCACGTGGCGAACAGTATAAGTGAGGAGAGTGTGTTCCCCTGATTGTTTAATACAGACGGGACATGTCACAAGGTGAACAGGATAAGTGAGGAGAGTGTGTTCCCCTGATTGTTTAAAGCACACAGGACATGTCACTCGGTGAACAGTATAAGTGAGGAGAGTGTGTTCCCCTGATTGTTTAATACTGACGGGACATGTCACCAGGCGAACAGTATAAGTGAGGAGAGAGTGTTCCCCTGATTGTTTAAAGCACACAGGACATGTCACTCGGTGAACAGTATAAGTGAGGAGAGTGTGCTCCCCTCATGGTTTACAATACACGGGACATGTTACCACGTGAACATCATAAGTGAGGAGAGTGTGTTCCCCTGATGGTTCAATATACACAGGACATGTTACCAGGTGTACAGTATATGTGAGGAGAGTGTGTTCCCCTGATTCTTTAATACACACGGGACATGTTACCAAGTGAACAGTATAAGTGAGGAGAGTGTGTTCCATTGATGGTTTAATACACACGGGACATGTCACCAGGTGAACTGAATAAGTGAGGAGAGTGTGTTCCCCTGATGTTTTAATATACTAAGGACATGTTGCCAGGTGAACAGTAGAAGTGAGGAGAATGTGTTCCCCTGTTTGTTTAATACGGACGGGACATGTTACCAGGTGAACTGTATAAGTGAGGAGAATGTGTTCCCCTGATTGTTTAATACACACGGGACATGTTACCAGGTGAACAGTATAAGTGAGGAGAATGTGTTCCCCTGTTTGTTTAATACACACGGGACATGTTACCAGGTGAACAGTATAAGTGAGGAGAATGTGTTCCCCTGTTTGTTTAATACACACGGGACATGTTACCAGGTGAACAGTATAAGTGAGGAGAGTGTGTTCCCCTGATTGTTTAATACGCACGGGACATGTTACCAAGTGAACAGTATAAGTGAGGAGAGTGTGTTTCCCTGATTGTTTAATGCACACGGGACATGTTACCAGGTGAACAGTATAAGTGAGGAGAATGTGTTCCGCTGTTGGTTTAATACGCACTGGACATGTTACCAAGTGAACAGTATAAGTGAGGAGAGTGTGTTTCCCTGATTGTTTAATACACACGGGACATGTCACCAAGTGAAATGTATAATTGAGGAGAGTGTGTTCCCCTGATGGTTTAATATACACGGGACATGTTACCAGGCGTACAGTATAAGTGAGGAGAGTGTTTTCCCCTGATGGTTTAATATACACGGGACATGTTCCCAGGTGAACTGTATAAGTGAGGAGAGTGTGTTCCCCTGATGGTTTAATACACACGGGACATGTTATCAGGTGAACAGTATAAGTGAGGAGAGTGTGTTCCCCTGATTGTTTAATGCACACGGGAAATGTTACCAGGTGAACAGTATAAGTGAGGAGAGTGTGTTCCCCTGATGGTTTCATATACACGGGACATGTTACCAGGAGAACAGTATAAGTGAGGGGAGTGCTTTCCCCTCATGGTTTAATATTCACGGGACATGTTACCAGGTGAACAGTATAATTGAGAAGAGTGTGTTCCCCTGATGGTTTAATATACACGGGACATGTTACCAGGTGAACAGTATAAGTGAGGAGAGTGTGTTCCCCTGATGGTTTAATATACACATGGCATATTACCAGGTGAACAGTATAAGTGAGGAGAGTATGTTCCCCTGATGGTTTAATATACAAGGGACATGTTCCCAGGTGAACAGTATAAGTGAGGAGAGTGTGTTCCCCTGATGGTTTAATATACACAGGGCATATTACCAGGTGAACAGTATAAGTGAGGAGAGTGTGTTCCCCTGATGGTTTAATATGCACACGGCACATGTTGCCAGGTGAACAGTATAAGTGAGGAGATTGTATTCCCCTGATTGTTTAATACACACAGGACATGTTACCAGGTGAACTGTATAAGTGAGGAGAGTGTGTTCCCCTGATGGTTTAACACGCACGGGACATGTTACCAGGTGAACAGTATAAGTGAGGAGAGTGTGTTCCCCTGATTGTTTAATACTCACGGGACATGTTGCCAGGTGAACAGTATAAGTGAGGAGAGTGTGTTCCCCTGATGGTTTAACACGCACGGGACATGTTACCAGGTGAACGGTATAAGTGAGGAGAGTGTGTTCCCCTGATGGTTTAATATACACGGGACATGTTACCAGGTGAACAGTATAAGTGAGGAGAATGTGTTCCCCTGATTGTTTAATACACACGGGACATGTCACCAAGTGAAATGTATAATTGAGGAGAGTGTGTTCCCCTGATGGTTTAATATACACGGGACATGTTACCAGGTGTACAGTATAAGTGAGGAGAGTGTTTTCCCCAG
This sequence comes from Heterodontus francisci, assembly GCF_036365525.1. Classification (NCBI taxonomy): domain Eukaryota; kingdom Metazoa; phylum Chordata; class Chondrichthyes; order Heterodontiformes; family Heterodontidae; genus Heterodontus; species Heterodontus francisci. The sequence continues at coordinate 201,580 of NW_027140452.1, read as the reverse complement.
ATGGTTTAATATACACGGGACATGTTCCCAGGTGAACCGTATAAGTGAGTAGAGTGTGTTCCCCTGATGGTTTAATATACACAGGGCATATTACCAGGTGAACAGTATAAGTGAGGAGAGTGTGTTCCCCTGATGGTTTCATACACACGGGACATGTTATCAGGTGAACAGTATAAGTGAGGAGAGTGTGTTCCCCTGATTGTTTAATGCACACGGAAAATGTTACCAGGTGAACAGTATAAGTGAGGAGAGTGTGTTCCCCTGATGGTTTCATATACACGGGACATGTTACCAGGAGAACAGTATAAGTGAGGGGAGTGCTTTCCCCTCATGGTTTAATATTCACGGGACATGTTACCAGGTGAACAGTATAATTGAGAAGAGTGTGTTCCCCTGATGGTTTAATATACACGGGACATGTTACCAGGTGAACAGTATAAGTGAGGAGAGTGTGTTCCCCTGATTGTTTAATACACACAGGACATATTACCAGGTGAACAGCATAAGTGAGGCGAGTCTTTTCCCCTGATTGTTTAATACACACGGGACATGTCACCGGGTGAGCAGTATAAGTGAGGAGAGTGTGTTCCCCTGATGGTTTAATACACACGGGACATGTCACCGGGTGAGCAGTATAAGTGAGGAGAGTGTGTTCCCCTGATGGTTTAATACACACGGGACATGTCACCAGGTGAACAGTAGAAGTGAGCAGATTGTTTTCCCCTGATGGTTAAATATGCAAAGGACATGTTACCAGGTGAACAGTATAAGTGAGGAGAGTGTGTTCCCCTGATGGTTTAATACTGACGGGACATGTTACCAGATGAACAGTATAAGTGAGGAGAGTGTGTTCCCCTGATGGTTTAATGTACACAGGAAATGTTACCAGGTGAACAGTATAAGTGAGGAGAGTGTGTTCCCCTGATGGTTTAATATACACGGGACATGTTACCAGGTGAACAGAATAAGTGAGGAGAGTGTGTTCCCCTGATGGTTTAATATACACGGGACATGTTACCAGATGAACAGTATAAGTGAGGCGAGTGTGTTCCCCTGATGGTATAATGCACACAGGACATTTTACCAGGTGAACAGTGTAAGTGAGGAGAGTGTGTTCCCCTGATGGTTTAATATACACGGGACATGTTACCAGGTAAACAGAATATGTGAGGAGAGTGTGTTCCCCTGATGGTTTAATATACACAGGGCATGTTACCAGGTGAACAGTATAAGTGAGGAGATTGTGTTCCCCTGATGGTTTAATACGCACGGGACATGTCACCAGGTGAACAGTATATGTGAGGAGAGTGTGTTCCCCTGATGGTTTAATACTGACGGGACATGTTACCAGATGAACAGTATAAGTGAGGAGAGTGTGTTCCCCTGATGGTTTCATATACACGGGACATGTTACCAGGTGAACAGTATAAGTGAGGAGAGTGTGTTCCCCTGATGGTTTAATACTGACGGGACATGTTACCAGATGAACAGTATAAGTGAGGAGAGTGTGTTCCCCTGATGGTTTAATGCACACGGGACATGTTACCAGGTGAACAGTATAAGTGAGTAGAGTGTGTTCCCCTGATGGTTTAATATACACGGGACATGTTACCAGGTGAACAGCATAAGTGAGGAGAGTGTGTTCCCCTGTTGGTTTAATATACACGGGACATGTTACCAGATGAACAGTATAAGTGAGGAGAGTGTGTTCCCCTGATGGTTTAATATACACGGGACATGTGACTAGGTGAACAGTGTAAGTGTGGAGAGTGTGTTCCCCTCATGGTTTAATATACACGGGACATGTTACCAGGTAAACAGTATATGTGAGGAGAGTGTGTTCCCCTGATGGTTTAATACACACGGGACATGTTACCAGGTGAACAGTATAAGTGAGGAGAGTGTGTTCCCCTGATGTTTTAATATACACAGGACATGTTACCCGGTGAACAGTATAAGTGAGGAGAGTGTGTTCCATTGAAGGTTTAATATACACAGGACATGTTACCAGGTGAACAGTATTAGTGAGCAGAGTGTTTTCCCCTGATTGTTTAATACGGACGGGACATGTTAGCAGGTGAACTGTATAAGTGAGGAGAATGTGTTCCCCTGATTGTTTAATACACACGGGACATGTTACCAGGTGAACAGTATAAGTGAGGAGAATGAGTTCCCCTGTTTGTTTAATACACACGGGACATGTTACCAGGTGAACAGTAGAAGTGAGGAGAATGTGTTCCCCTGATTGTTTAATACGCACGGGACATGTTACCAGGTGAACAGTATAAGTGAGGAGAGTGTGTTCCCCTGATGGTTTAATATACACGGGACATGTTACCAGGTGAACAGTATACGTGAGGAGAGTGTGTTCCCCTGATGGTTTAATATCCACGGGACATGTTACCAGGTGAACAGTATAAGTGAGGAGAGTGTGTTCCCCTGATGGTTTAATACACACGGGACATGTTACCAGGTGAACAGTATAAGTGAGGAGAGTGTGTTCCCCTGATGGTTTAATATACACGGGACATGTTACCAGGTGAACAGTATAAGTGAGGAGAGTGTGTTCCCCTGATGGTTTAATACACACGGGACATGTTACCAGGTGAACAGTATAAGTGAGGAGAATGAGTTCCCCTGTTTGTTTAATACACACGGGACATGTTACCAGGTGAACAGTAGAAGTGAGGAGAATGTGTTCCCCTGATTGTTTAATACGCACGGGACATGTTACCAGGTGAACAGTATAAGTGAGGAGAGTGTGTTCCCCTGATGGTTTAATATACACGGGACATGTTACCAGGTGAACAGTATAAGTGAGGAGAGTGTGTTCCCCTGATGGTTTAATATCCACGGGACATGTTACCAGTTGAACAGTATAAGTGAGGAGAGTGTGTTCCCCTGATTGTTCAATACACACGGGACATGTTACCAGGTGAACAGTATAAGTGAGGAGAGTGTGTTCCCCTGATGGTTTAATATACACGGGACATGTTACCAGGTGAACAGTATAAGTGAGGAGAGTGTTTTCCCCTGATGGTTTTATATACAAGGGACATGTTACCAGGTGAACAGTATAAGTGAGGAGAGTGTGTTCCCCTGATGGTTTAATACACACGGGACATGTCACCAGGTGAACAGTAGAAGTGAGCAGATTGTTTTCCCCTGATGGTGAAATATGCAAAGGACATGTTACCAGGTGAACAGTATAAGTGAGGAGAGTGTGTTCCCCTGATGGTTTAATACTGACGGGACATGTTACCAGATGAACAGTATAAGTGAGGAGAGTGTGTTCCCCTGATGGTTTAATGCACTTAGGACATGTTACCAGGTGAACAGTATAAGTGAGGAGAGTGTGTTCCCCTGATGGTTTAATATACACGGGACATGTTACCAGATGAACAGTATAAGTGAGGCGAGTGTGTTCCCCTGATGGTTTAATATACACGTGACATGTGACTAGGTGAACAGTATAAGTGAGGAGAGTGTGTTCCCCTGATGGTTTAATATACACGGGACATGTTACCAGGTAAACAGTATATGTGAGGAGAGTGTGTTCCCCTGATGGTTTAATATACACAGGGCATGTTACCAGGTGAACAGTATAAGTGAGGAGAGTCTGTTCCCCTGATTGTTTAATACACACGGGACATGTTACCAGGTGAACAGTATAAGTGAGAAGAATGTGTTCCCCTGTTTGTTTAATACACACGGGACATGTTACCATGTGAACAGTATAAGTGAGGAGAATGTGTTCCCCTGTTGGTTTAATACGCACGGGACATGTTACCAAGTGAACAGTATAAGTGAGGAGAATCTGTTCCCCTGATTGTTTAATACGCACGGGACATGTTACCAGGTGAACAGTATCAGTGAGGAGAGTGAGTTCCCCTGATTGCTCAATACTCACGGGACATGTTACCAGGTGAACAGTATAAGTGAGGAGAGTGTGTTCCCCTGATTGTTTAATATACACGGTACATGTTACCAGGTGAACAGTATAAGTGAGGAGAGTGTGTTCCCCTGATGTTTTAATATACACGGAACATGTTACCAGGTGAACAGTATAAGTGAGGAGAGTGTGTTCCCCTGATGGTTTAATATACACGGGACATGTTCCCAGGTGAACAGTATAAGTGAGGAGAGTGTGTTCCCCTGATGGTTTAATATACACAGGGCATATTACCAGGTGAACAGTATAAGTGAGGAGAGTGTGTTCCCCTTATGGTTTAATACACACGGGACATGTTATCAGGTGAACAGTATAAGTGAGGAGAGTGTGTTCCCCTGATTGTTTAATGCACACGGGACATGTTACCAGCTGAACAGTATAAGTGAGGAGAGTGTGTTTAATATACACGGGACATGTTACCAAGTGAACAGAATAAGTGAAAAGAGTGTGTTCCCCTGATTGTTTAATACACAAGGGACATGTTACCAGGTGAACAGTATAAGTGAGGAGATTGTGTTCCCCTGATGGTTTCATATACACGGGACATGTTACCAGGTGAACAGTAGAAGTGAGGAGAGTGTGTTCCCCTGATTGTTTAATACTCACGGGACATGTTGCCAGGAGAACAGTATAAGTGAGGAGATTGTGTTCCCCTGATGGTTTAACACGCACGGGACATGTTACCAGGTGAACAGTATAAGTGAGGAGAGTGTGTTCCCCTGATGGTTTAATATACACAGGACATGATACCAGGTGAACAGTAGAAATGAGGAGAGTGAATTCCCCTGATGATTTAATGCACACAGGACATGTTAGCAGGTGAACAGTATAAGTGAGGAGAGTGTGTTCCCCTGATGGTTTAATATACACGGGACATGTTACCAGGTGAACAGTATAAGTGAGGAGATTGCTTTCCCCTGATGGTTTAATATTCACGGGACATGTTACCAGGTGAACAGTGTAAGTGAGGAGAGTGTGTTCCCCTGATTGTTTAATACTCACGGGACATGTTACCAGGTGAACAGTATAAGTGAGGAGAATGTGTTCCCCTGATGGTTTAATATACACGGGACATGTTACCAGGTGAACAGTATAAGTGAGGAGAATGTGTTCCCCTGATGGTTTAATATACACGGGACATGTTACCAGGTGAACAGTATAAGTGAGGAGAATGTGTTCCCCTGATGGTTTAATATACACGGGACATGTTACCAGGTGAACAGTATAAGTGAGGAGAGTGTGTTCCCCTGATGGTTTAATATACACGGGACATGTTACCAGATGAACAGTATAAGTGAGGCGAGTGTGTTCACCTGATGGTTTAATACGCACGGGACATGTCACCAAGTGAACTGTATAAGTGAGGAGAGTGTGTTCCCCTGATGGTTTAATGCACACAAGACATTTTACCAGGTGAACAGTGTGAGTGAGGAGAGTGTGTTCCCCTGATGGTTTAATATACACGGGATATGTTACCAGGTGAACATTATAAGTGAGGAGAGTGTGTTCCCCTGATGGTTTAATATACACGGGACATGTTACCAGGTGAACAGTATAAGTGAGGAGAGTGCGTTCCCCAGATTGTTTAATATGCACGGGACATGTGACTAGGTGAACAGTATAAGTGAGGAGAGTGTGTTCCCCTGATGGTTTAATATACACGGGACATGTTACCAGGTGAACAGTATAAGTGAGGAGAATGTGTTCCCCTGTTTGTTTAATACACACGGGACATGTTTCCAGGTGAACAGTATAAGTGAGGAGAATGTGTTCCCCTGATTGTTTAATACACACGGGACATGTTACCAAGTGAACAGTATAAGTGAGGAGAGTGCGTTCCCCTGATTGTTTAATATACACGGGACATGTTACCAGGTGAACAGTATAAGTGAGGAGAATGTGTTCCCCTGATTGTTTAATACACACGGGACATGTTACCAGGTGAACAGTATAAGTGAGGAGAATGTGTTCCCCTGTTTGTTTAATACACACGGGACATGTTTCCAGGTGAACAGTATAAGTGAGGAGAATGTGTTCCCCTGATTGTTTAATACACACGGGACATGTTACCAGGTGAACAGTATAAGTGAAGAGAGTGCGTTCCCCTGATTGTTTAATACACACGGGACATGTTTCCAGGTGAACAGTATAAGCGAGGAGAATGTGTTCCCCTGATTGTTTAATACACACGGGACATGTTCCCAGGTGAACAGTATAAGTGAGGAGAATGTGTTTCCCTGATTGTTTAATACACACGGGACATGTTACCAGGTGAACAGTATAAGTGAGGAGAATGTGTTCCCCTGATTGTTTAATACACACGGGACATGTTACCAGGTGAACAGTATAAGTGAGGAGAGTGCGTTCCCCTGATTGTTTAATATACACGGGACATGTTACCAGGTGAACAGTATAAGTGAGGAGAATGTGTTCCCCTGTTGGTTTAATACGCACGGGACATTTTACCAAGTGAACAGTATAATTGAGGAGAATGTGTTCCCCTGATTGTTTAATACGCACGGGACATGTTACCAGGTGAACAGTATAAGTGAGGAGAATGTGTTCCCCTGATTGTTTAATACGCACGGGACATGTTACCAGGTGAACAGTATAAGTGAGGAGAATGTGTTCCCTTGATGGTTTAATATTCACGGGACATGTTACCAGGTGAACAGTATAAGTGAGGCGAGTGTGTTCCCCTGATGGTTTAATATACACGGGAAATGTTACCAGGTAAACAGTATATGTGAGGAGAGTGTGTTCCCCTGATGATTTAATATACAGAGGGCATGTTACCAGGTGAACAGTATAAGTGAGGAGATTGTGTTCCCCTGATGGTTTAATACACACAGGACATGTGACCAAGTGAACAGTATAAGTGAGGAGAGTGCGTTCCCCTGATTGTTTAATATACACGGGACATGTTACCAGGTGAACAGTATAAGTGAGGAGAATGTGTTCCCCTGTTGGTTTAATACGCACGGGAAATTTTACCAAGTGAACTGTATAACTGAGGAGAATGTGTTCCCCTGATTGTTTAATACGCACGGGACATGTTACCAGGTGAACAGTATAAGTGAGGAGAATGTGTTCCCCTGATTGTTTAATACGCACGGGACATGTTACCAGGTGGACAGTATAAGTGAGGAGAATGTGTTCCCGTGATGGTTTAATATTCACGGGACATGTTACCAGGTGAACAGTATAAGTGAGGCGAGTGTGTTCCCCTGATGGTTTAATATACACGGGAAATGTTACCAGGTGAACAGTATATGTGAGGAGAGTGTGTTCCCCTGATGATTTAATATACAGAGGGCATGTTACCAGGTGAACAGTATAAGTGAGGAGATTGTGTTCCCCTGATGGTTTAATGCACACAGGACATGTTACCAGGTGAACAGTATAAGTGAGGAGAGTGTGTTCCCCTGATGTTTTAATACACACAGGACATGTTACCCGGTGAACAGTATAAGTGAGGAGATTGTGTTCCCCTGATTGTTTAATACTGACAGGACATGTCACCAGGGGAACAGTATAAGTGAGGAGAATGTGTTCCCCTGATGGTTTAATATACACGGGACATGTTACCAGGTGAACAGTATAAGTGAGGAGAATGTGTTCCCCTGATGGTTTAATATACACGGGACATGTTACCAGGTGAACAGTATAAGTGAGGAGAATGTGTTCCCCTGATGGTTTAATATACACGGGACATGTTACCAGGTGAACAGTATAAGTGAGGAGAGTGTGTTCCCCTGATGGTTTAATATACACGGGACATGATCCCAGATGAACAGTATAAGTGAGGAGAGTGTGTTCCCCTGATTGTTTAATGCACACGGGACATGTTACCAGGTGAACAGTATAAGTGAGGCGAGTGTGTTCACCTGATGGTTTAATACGCACGGGACATGTCACCAAGTGAACTGTATAAGTGAGGAGAGTGTGTTCCCCTGATGGTTTAATGCACACAAGACATTTTACCAGGTGAACAGTGTAAGTGAGGAGAGTGTGTTCCCCTGATGGTTTAATATACACGGGATATGTTACCAGGTGAACAGTATAAGTGAGGAGAGTGTGTTCCCCTGATGGTTTAATATACACGGGACATGTTACCAGGTGAACAGTATAAGTGAGGAGAGTGCGTTCCCCAGATTGTTTAATATGCACGGGACATGTGACTAGGTGAACAGTATAAGTGAGGAGAGTGTGTTCCCCTGATGGTTTAATATACACGGGACATGTTACCAGGTGAACAGTATAAGTGAGGAGAATGTGTTCCCCTGTTTGTTTAATACACACGGGACATGTTTCCAGGTGAACAGTATAAGTGAGGAGAATGTGTTCCCCTGATTGTTTAATACACACGGGACATGTTACCAAGTGAACAGTATAAGTGAGGAGAGTGCGTTCCCCTGATTGTTTAATATACACGGGACATGTTACCAGGTGAACAGTATAAGTGAGGAGAATGTGTTCCCCTGATTGTTTAATACACACGGGACATGTTACCAGGTGAACAGTATAAGTGAGGAGAATGTGTTCCCCTGTTTGTTTAATACACACGGGACATGTTTCCAGGTGAACAGTATAAGTGAGGAGAATGTGTTCCCCTGATTGTTTAATACACACGGGACATGTTACCAGGTGAACAGTATAAGTGAAGAGAGTGCGTTCCCCTGATTGTTTAATACACACGGGACATGTTTCCAGGTGAACAGTATAAGTGAGGAGAATGTGTTCCCCTGATTGTTTAATACACACGGGACATGTTACCAGGTGAACAGTATAAGTGAGGAGAATGTGTTCCCCTGATTGTTTAATACACACGGGACATGTTACCAGGTGAACAGTATAAGTGAGGAGAATGTGTTCCCCTGATTGTTTAATATACACGGGACATGTTACCAGGTGAACAGTATAAGTGAGGAGAATGTGTTCCCCTGTTGGTTTAATACACATGGGACATGTTACCAGGTGAACAGTATAAGTGAGGAGAGTGTGTTCCCCTGATTGTTTAATACGCACGGGACATGTTACCAGGTGAACAGTATAAGTGAGGAGAATGTGTTCCCTTGATGGTTTAATATTCACGGGACATGTTACCAGGTGAACAGTATAAGTGAGGCGAGTGTGTTCCCCTGATGGTTTAATATACACGGGAAATGTTACCAGGTAAACAGTATATGTGAGGAGAGTGTGTTCCCCTGATGATTTAATATACAGAGGGCATGTTACCAGGTGAACAGTATAAGTGAGGAGATTGTGTTCCCCTGATGGTTTAATACACACAGGACATGTGACCAAGTGAACAGTATAAGTGAGGAGAGTGCGTTCCCCTGATTGTTTAATATACACGGGACATGTTACCAGGTGAACAGTATAAGTGAGGAGAATGTGTTCCCCTGTTGGTTTAATACGCACGGGACATTTTACCAAGTGAACAGTATAACTGAGGAGAATGTGTTCCCCTGATTGTTTAATACGCACGGGACATGTTACCAGGTGAACAGTATAAGTGAGGAGAATGTGTTCCCCTGATTGTTTAATACGCACGGGACATGTTACCAGGTGGACAGTATAAGTGAGGAGAATGTGTTCCCGTGATGGTTTAATATTCACGGGACATGTTACCAGGTGAACAGTATAAGTGAGGCGAGTGTGTTCCCCTGATGGTTTAATATACACGGGAAATGTTACCAGGTAAACAGTATATGTGAGGAGAGTGTGTTCCCCTGATGGTTTAATGCACACAGGACATGTTACCAGGTGAACAGTATAAGTGAGGAGAGTGTGTTCCCCTGATGGTTTAATGCACACAGGACATGTTACCAGGTGAACAGTATAAGTGAGGAGAGTGTGTTCCCCTGATGTTTTAATACACACAGGACATGTTACCCGGTGAACAGTATAAGTGAGGAGATTGTGTTCCCCTGATTGTTTAATACTGACAGGACATGTCACCAGGGGAACAGTATAAGTGAGGAGAATGTGTTCCCCTGATGGTTTAATATACACGGGACATGTTACCAGGTGAACAGTATAAGTGAGGAGAATGTGTTCCCCTGATGGTTTAATATACACGGGACATGTTACCAGGTGAACAGTATAAGTGAGGAGAATGTGTTCCCCTGATGGTTTAATATACACGGGACATGTTACCAGGTGAACAGTATAAGTGAGGAGAGTGTGTTCCCCTGATGGTTTAATATACACAGGACATGATACCAGGTGAACAGTATAAATGAGGAGAGTGAATTCCCCTGATGATTTAATGCACACAGGACATGTTAGCAGGTGAACAGTATAAGTGAGCAGAGAGTGTTCCACTGATGGTTTAATATTCACGGGACATGTTACCAGGTGAACAGTATAAGTGAGGAGATTGTGTTCCCCTGATGTTTTAATACACACAGGACATGTTACCCGGTGAACAGTATAAGTGAGGAGATTGTGTTCCCCTGATTGTTTAATACTGACAGGACATGTCACCAGGGGAACAGTATAAGTGAGGAGAATGTGTTCCCCTGATGGTTTAATATACACGGGACATGTTACCAGGTGAACAGTATAAGTGAGGAGATTGCTTTCCCCTGATGGTTTAATATTCACGGGACATGTTACCAGGTGAACAGTGTAAGTGAGGAGAGTGTGTTCCCCTGATTGTTTAATACTCACGGGACATGTTACCAGGTGAACAGTATAAGTGAGGAGAATGTGTTCCCCTGATGGTTTAATATACACGGGACATGTTACCAGGTGAACAGTATAAGTGAGGAGAATGTGTTCCCCTGATGGTTTAATATACACGGGACATGTTACCAGGTGAACAGTATAAGTGAGGAGAATGTGTTCCCCTGATGGTTTAATATACACGGGACATGTTACCAGGTGAACAGTATAAGTGAGGAGAGTGTGTTCCCCTGATGGTTTAATATACACGGGACATGTTACCAGATGAACAGTATAAGTGAGGCGAGTGTGTTCACCTGATGGTTTAATACGCACGGGACATGTCACCAAGTGAACTGTATAAGTGAGGAGAGTGTGTTCCCCTGATGGTTTAATGCACACAAGACATTTTACCAGGTGAACAGTGTAAGTGAGGAGAGTGTGTTCCCCTGATGGTTTAATATACACGGGATATGTTACCAGGTGAACATTATAAGTGAGGAGAGTGTGTTCCCCTGATGGTTTAATATACACGGGACATGTTACCAGGTGAACATTATAAGTGAGGAGAGTGTGTTCCCCTGATGGTTTAATATATACGGGACATGTGACTAGGTGAACAGTATAAGTGAGGAGAGTGTGTTCCCCTGATGGTTTAATATACACGGGACATGTTACCAGGTGAACAGTATAAGTGAGGAGAATGTGTTCCCCTGTTTGTTTAATACACACGGGACATGTTTCCAGGTGAACAGTATAAGTGAGGAGAATGTGTTCCCCTGATTGTTTAATACACACGGGACATGTTACCAAGTGAACAGTATAAGTGAGGAGAGTGCGTTCCCCTGATTGTTTAATATACACGGGACATGTTACCAGGTGAACAGTATAAGTGAGGAGAATGTGTTCCCCTGATTGTTTAATACACACGGGACATGTTACCAGGTGAACAGTATAAGTGAGGAGAATGTGTTCCCCTGTTTGTTTAATACACACGGGACATGTTTCCAGGTGAACAGTATAAGTGAGGAGAATGTGTTCCCCTGATTGTTTAATACACACGGGACATGTTACCAGGTGAACAGTATAAGTGAAGAGAGTGCGTTCCCCTGATTGTTTAATACACACGGGACATGTTTCCAGGTGAACAGTATAAGTGAGGAGAATGTGTTCCCCTGATTGTTTAATACACACGGGACATGTTACCAGGTGAACAGTATAAGTGAGGAGAATGTGTTCCCCTGATTGTTTAATACACACGGGACATGTTACCAGGTGAACAGTATAAGTGAGGAGAATGTGTTCCCCTGATTGTTTAATACACACGGGACATGTTACCAGGTGAACAGTATAAGTGAGGAGAGTGCGTTCCCCTGATTGTTTAATATACACGGGACATGTTACCAGGTGAACAGTATAAGTGAGGAGAATGTGTTCCCCTGTTGGTTTAATACGCACGGGACATTTTACCAAGTGAACAGTATAATTGAGGAGAATGTGTTCCCCTGATTGTTTAATACGCACGGGACATGTTACCAGGTGAACAGTATAAGTGAGGAGAATGTGTTCCCCTGATTGTTTAATACGCACGGGACATGTTACCAGGTGAACAGTATAAGTGAGGAGAATGTGTTCCCTTGATGGTTTAATATTCACGGGACATGTTACCAGGTGAACAGTATAAGTGAGGCGAGTGTGTTCCCCTGATGGTTTAATATACACGGGAAATGTTACCAGGTAAACAGTATATGTGAGGAGAGTGTGTTCCCCTGATGATTTAATATACAGAGGGCATGTTACCAGGTGAACAGTATAAGTGAGGAGATTGTGTTCCCCTGATGGTTTAATACACACAGGACATGTGACCAAGTGAACAGTATAAGTGAGGAGAGTGCGTTCCCCTGATGTTTTAATACACACAGGACATGTTACCCGGTGAACAGTATAAGTGAGGAGAGTGTGTTCCCCTGATGGTTTAATATACACGGGACATGATCCCAGATGAACAGTATAAGTGAGGAGAGTGTGTTCCCCTGATTGTTTAATGCACACGGGACATGTTACCAGGTGAACAGTATAAGTGAGGCGAGTGTGTTCACCTGATGGTTTAATACGCACGGGACATGTCACCAAGTGAACTGTATAAGTGAGGAGAGTGTGTTCCCCTGATGGTTTAATACACACAAGACATTTTACCAGGTGAACAGTGTAAGTGAGGAGAGTGTGTTCCCCTGATGGTTTAATATACACGGGATATGTTACCAGGTGAACAGTATAAGTGAGGAGAGTGTGTTCCCCTGATGGTTTAATATACACGGGACATGTTACCAGGTGAACAGTATAAGTGAGGAGAGTGCGTTCCCCAGATTGTTTAATATGCACGGGACATGTGACTAGGTGAACAGTATAAGTGAGGAGAGTGTGTTCCCCTGATGGTTTAATATACACGGGACATGTTACCAGGTGAACAGTATAAGTGAGGAGAATGTGTTCCCCTGTTTGTTTAATACACACGGGACATGTTTCCAGGTGAACAGTATAAGTGAGGAGAATGTGTTCCCCTGATTGTTTAATACACACGGGACATGTTACCAAGTGAACAGTATAAGTGAGGAGAGTGCGTTCCCCTGATTGTTTAATATACACGGGACATGTTACCAGGTGAACAGTATAAGTGAGGAGAATGTGTTCCCCTGATTGTTTAATACACACGGGACATGTTACCAGGTGAACAGTATAAGTGAAGAGAGTGTGTTCCCCTGATTGTTTAATACACACGGGACATGTTTCCAGGTGAACAGTATAAGTGAGGAGAATGTGTTCCCCTGATTGTTTAATACACACGGGACATGTTACCAGGTGAACAGTATAAGTGAGGAGAATGTGTTCCCCTGTTTGTTTAATACACACGGGACATGTTTCCAGGTGAACAGTATAAGTGAGGAGAATGTGTTCCCCTGATTGTTTAATACACACGGGACATGTTACCAGGTGAACAGTATAAGTGAAGAGAGTGTGTTCCCCTGATTGTTTAATACACACGGGACATGTTTCCAGGTGAACAGTATAAGTGAGGAGAATGTGTTCCCCTGATTGTTTAATACACACGGGACATGTTTCCAGGTGAACAGTATAAGTGAGGAGAATGTGTTCCCCTGATTGTTTAATACACACGGGACATGTTACCAGGTGAACAGTATAAGTGAGGAGAATGTGTTCCCCTGATTGTTTAATACACACGGGACATGTTACCAGGTGAACAGTATAAGTGAGGAGAATGTGTTCCCCTGATTGTTTAATATACACGGGACATTTTACCAAGTGAACAGTATAATTGAGGAGAATGTGTTCCCCTGATTGTTTAATACGCACGGGACATGTTACCAGGTGAACAGTATAAGTGAGGAGAATGTGTTCCCCTGATGGTTTAATATACACGGGAAATGTTACCAGGTAAACAGTATATGTGAGGAGAGTGTGTTCCCCTGATGATTTAATACGCACGGGACATGTTACCAGGTGAACAGTATAAGTGAGGAGAATGTGTTCCCCTGATGGTTTAATATACACGGGAAATGTTACCAGGTAAACAGTATAAGTGAGGAGAGTGTGTTCCCCTGATTGTTTAATACGCACGGGACATGTTACCAGGTGAACAGTATAAGTGAGGAGAATGTGTTCCCCTGATGGTTTAATATACACGGGAAATGTTACCAGGTAAACAGTATAAGTGAGGAGAATGTGTTCCCCTGATTGTTTAATACGCACGGGACATGTTACCAGGTGAACAGTATAAGTGAGGAGAATGTGTTCCCCTGATGGTTTAATATACACGGGAAATGTTACCAGGTAAACAGTATATGTGAGGAGAGTGTGTTCCCCTGATGATTTAATATACAGAGGGCATGTTACCAGGTGAACAGTATAAGTGAGGAGATTGTGTTCCCCTGATGGTTTAATACACACAGGACATGTGACCAAGTGAACAGTATAAGTGAGGAGAGTGCGTTCCCCTGATTGTTTAATATACACGGGACATGTTACCAGGTGAACAGTATAAGTGAGGAGAGTGTGTTCCCCTGTTGGTTTAATACGCACGGGACATTTTACCAAGTGAACAGTATAACTGAGGAGAATGTGTTCCCCTGATTGTTTAATACGCACGGGACATGTTACCAGGTGAACAGTATAAGTGAGGAGAATGTGTTCCCCTGATTGTTTAATACGCATGGGACATGTTACCAGGTGGACAGTATAAGTGAGGAGAATGTGTTCCCGTGATGGTTTAATATTCACGGGACATGTTACCAGGTGAACAGTATAAGTGAGGCGAGTGTGTTCCCCTGATGGTTTAATATACACGGGAAATGTTACCAGGTAAACAGTATATGTGAGGAGAGTGTGTTCCCCTGATGATTTAATATACAGAGGGCATGTTACCAGGTGAACAGTATAAGTGAGGAGATTGTGTTCCCCTGATGGTTTAATGCACACAGGACATGTTACCAGGTGAACAGTATAAGTGAGGAGAGTGTGTTCCCCTGATGTTTTAATACACACAGGACATGTTACCCAGTGAACAGTATAAGTGAGGAGATTGTGTTCCCCTGATTGTTTAATACTGACAGGACATGTCAACAGGGGAACAGTATAAGTGAGGAGAATGTGTTCCCCTGATGGTTTAATATACACGGGACATGTTACCAGGTGAACAGTATAAGTGAGGAGAATGTGTTCCCCTGATGGTTTAATATACACGGGACATGTTACCAGGAGAACAGTATAAGTGAGGAGAGTGTGTTCCCCTGATGGTTTAATATACACGGGACATGATCCCAGATGAACAGTATAAGTGAGGAGAGTGTGTTCCCCTGATTGTTTAATGCACACGGGACATGTTACCAGGTGAACAGTATAAGTGAGGAGAGTGTGTTCCCCTGATGGTTTAATATACACGGGACATGTTAACATCTGAACAGTATAAGTGAGGAGAGTGTGTTCCCCTGATGGTTTCATATACACGGGACATGTAACCAGGTTAACAGTATAATTGAGGAGAGTGTGTTCCCCTGATGTTTAATATACATGGGACATGTTACCAGGTGAACAGTATAAGTGAGGAGAGTGTGTTCCCCTGATTGTTTAATACTCACGGGACATGTTACCAGCTGAACAGTATAAGTGAGGAGAGTGTGTTCCCCTGATGGTTTAACACGCACGGGACATGTTACCAGGTGAACAGTATAAGTGAGGAGAGTGTTTTCCCCTGATGGTTTAATATACACGGAACATGTTACCAGGTGAACAGTATAAGTGAGGAGAGTGTGTTCCCCTGATGGTTTAACACGCACGGGACATGTTACCAGGTGAACAGTATAAGTGAGGCGATTGTGTTCACCTGATGGTTTAATACGCACGGGACATGTAACCAACTGAACTCTATAAGTCAGGAGAGTGTGTTCCCCTGATGGTTTAATGCACACAGGACATTTTACCAGGTGAACAGTGTAAGTGATGAGAGTGTGTTCCCCTGATGGTTTAATATGCACAGGATATGTTACCAGGTGAACAGTATAAGTGAGGAGAGTGTGTTCCCCTGATGGTTTAATTTACACGGGACATGTTACCAGGTGAACAGTATAAGTGAGGAGAATGTGTTCCCCTGATGGTTTAATATACACGGGACAGGTGACTAGGTGAACAGTATAAGTGAGGAGAGTGTGTTCCCCTGATGGTTTAATATACACGGGACATGTTACCAGGTTAGCAGTATAAGTGAGGAGAGTGTGTTCCCCTGATGGTTTAATATACACAGGGCATGTTACCAGGTGAACAGTATAAGTGAGGAGAGTGTGTTCCCCTGATGTTTTAATATACACAGGACATGTTACCAGGTGAACAGTGTAAGTGAGGAGATTGTATACCCCTGATGATTTAATACACACGGAAAATGTTACCAGGTGAACAGTACAAGTGAGGAGAATGT
Organism: Heterodontus francisci; assembly: GCF_036365525.1. Taxonomy (NCBI): domain Eukaryota; kingdom Metazoa; phylum Chordata; class Chondrichthyes; order Heterodontiformes; family Heterodontidae; genus Heterodontus; species Heterodontus francisci. Next base: position 184,970 of record NW_027140452.1, on the reverse strand, counting down.
GTTCCCCTGATGGTTTAATATACACGGGACATGTTTCCAGGTAAACAGTATAAGTGAGGAGAGTGTGTTCCCCTGATGGTTTAATATACACAGGGCATGTTACCAGGTGAACAGTATAAGTGTGGAGATTGTGTTCCCCTGATGGTTTAATATACACGGGACATGTTCCCAGGTGAACAGTATAAGTGAGGAGAGTGTGTTCCCCTGATGGTTTAATATACACTGGGCATATTACCAGGTGAACAGTATAAGTGAGGAGAGTGTGTTCCCCTTTTGGTTTAATACACACGGGACATGTTATCAGGTGAACAGTATAAGTGAGGAGAGTGTGTTTCCCTGATTGTTTAATATACACGGGACATGTTACCAGGTGAACAGTATAAGTGAGGAGAGTGTTTTCCCCTGATTGATTAATATACCCGGGACATGGCACCAGGTGAACAGTATAAGTGAGGAGAGTGTGTTCCCCTGATGGTTTAATATACACAGGACATGTTACCAGGTGAACTGTATAAGTGAGGAGAGTGTGTTCCCCTGATTGTTTAATACACACGGGACATGTTACCAGGTGAACAGTATAAGTGAGGAGAGTGTGTTCCCCTGATGGTTTAATACACACGGGACATGTTACCAGGTGAACAGTATAAGTGAGGAGAGTGTTTTCCCCTGATTGTTTAATATACTCGGGACATGTCACCAGGTGAACAGTATAAGTGAGAAGAGTGTGTTCCCCTGATGGTTTAATACTGACGGGACATGTTACCAGATGTACAGTATAAGTGAGGAGAGTGTGTTCCCCTGATTGTTTAATACACAGGGGACTTGTCACCAGGTGAACAGTATAAGTGAGCAGAATGTTTTACCCTGATGGTTAAATATGCAAAGGACATGTTACCAGGTGAACAGTATAAGTGAGGAGAGTGTGTTCCCCTGATGGTTTAATACTGACGGGACATGTTACCAGATGTACAGTATAAGTGAGGAGAGTGTGTTCCCCTGATTGTTTAATACACAGGGGACTTGTCACCAGGTGAACAGTATAAGTGAGCAGAATGTTTTACCCTGATGGTTAAATATGCAAAGGACATGTTACCAGGTGAACAGTATAAGTGAGGAGAATGTGTTCCCCTGATGGTTTAATACTCACTGGACATGTTACCAGGTGAACAGTATCAGTGAGGAGAATGTGTTCCCCTGATGGTTTAATATACACGGGACATGTTACCAGGTGAACAGTATAAGTGAGGAGAGTGTGTTCCCCTGATGGTTTAATATACACGGGACATGTTACCAGATGAACAGTATAAATGAGTCGAGTGTGTTCACCTGATGGTTTAATACGCACGGGACATGTTACCAGGTGAACTGTATAAGTCAGGAGAGTGTGTTCCCCTGATGGTTTAATGCAGACAGGACATTTTACCAGGTGAACAGTGTAAGTGAGGAGAGTGTGTTCCCCAGATGGTTTAATATACACGGGATATGTTACCAGGTGAACAGTATAAGTGAGGAGATTGTGTTCCCCTGATGGTTTAATATGCACGGGACATGTTACCAGGTGAACAGTATAAGTGAGGAGAATGTGTTCCCCTGATGGTTTAATATACACGGGACAGGTGACTCGGTGAACAGTATAAGTGAGGAGAGAGTGTTCCACTGATGGTTTAATACTGACGGGACATGTTACCAGATGAACAGTATAAGTGAGGAGAGTGTGTTCCCCTGATGGTTTAATACGCACGGGCATGTTACCAGGAGAAAAGTCTAAGTGAGGAGAGTGTGTTCCCCTGATGGTTTAATATTCACGGGACATGTTAGCAGGTGAACTGTATAAGTGAGGAGAGTGTGTTCCCCTGATGGTTTAATATTCACGGGACATGTTAGCAGGTGAACTGTATAAGTGAGGAGAGTGTGTTCCCCTGATGGTTTAATACACACAGGATATGTTACCAGCTGAACAGTATAAGTGAGGAGAGACTGTTCCCCTGATGGTTTAATATGCACGGGACATGTTACCAGGTGAACAGTATAAGTGAGGAGAGTGTGTTCCCCTGATGGTTTAATACACACGGGACATGTCACCAGGTGAACAGGATAAGTGAGTAGAATGTGTTCCCCTGATGGTTTAATATTCACTGGACATGTTACCAGATGAACAGTATAAGTGAGGAGAATGTGTTCCCCTGATGGTTTAATATTCACTGGACATGTTACCAGGTGAACAGTATAAGTGAGGAGAGTGTGTTCCCTTGTTGGTTTAATATTCACTGGACATGTTACCAGGTGAACAGTATAAGTGAGGAGAATGTGTTCCCCTGATGGTTTAATATTCACTGGACATGTTACCAGGTGAACAGTATAAGTGAGGAGAGTGTGTTCCCCTGATGGTTTAATATGCACGGGACATGTTACCAGATGAACAGTATAAGTGATGAAAGTGTGTTCCCCTGATGGTTTAATATTCACTGGACATGTTACCAGATGAACAGTATAAGTGAGGAGAATGTTTTCCACTGATGGTTTAATATTCACTGGACATGTTACCAGGTGAACAGTATAAGTGAGGAGAGTGTGTTCCCCTGATGGTTTAATATGCACGGGACATGTTACCAGACGAACAGTATAAGTGATGAGAGTGTGTTCCCCTGATGGTTTAATATTCACTGGACATGTTACCAGATGAACAGCATAAGTGAGGAGAATGTGTTCCCCTGATGGTTTAAAATTCACTGGACATGTTACCAGGTGAACAGTATAAGTGAGGAGAGTGTGTTCCCCTGATGGTTTAATATTCACTGGACATGTTACCAGATGAACAGTATAAGTGAGGAGAGTGAGTTCCCCTGATGGTTTAATATACACGGGACATGTTACCAGGTGAACAGTATAAGTGAGGAGAGTGAGTTCCCCTGATGGTTTAATATACACAGGACATGTTACCAGGTGAACAGTATAAGTGAGGAGATTGTGTTCCCCTGATGGTTTAATACACACAGGACATGTTACCAGGTGAACAGTATAAGTGAGAAGAGTGTGTCCCCTGATTGTTTAATACTGACAGGACATGTCACCAGGGGAACAGTATAAGTGAGGAGAATGTGTTCCCCTGATTGTTTAATACACACGGGACATGTTACCAGGTGAACAGTATAAGTGAGAAGAATGAGTTCCCCTGTTTGTTTAATACTGACGGGACATGTTACCAGGTGAACAGTATAAGTGAGGAGAGTGTGTTCCCCTTATGGTTAAATACACACGGGACATGTTATCAGGTGAACAGTATAAGTGAGGATAGTGTGTTCCCCTGATTGTTTAATGCACACGGGACATGTTACCAGCTGAACAGTATAAGTGAGGAGAGTGTGTTCCCCTGATGGTTTCATATACACGGGACATGTTACCAGGTGAACAGTATAAGTGAGGAGAGTGTGTTCCCCTGATGGTATAATATACACGGGACATGTCACCAGGTGAACAGTAGAAGTGAGCAGAATGTTTTCCCCTGATGGTTAAATATGCAAAGGACATGTTACCAGGTCAACAGTATAAGTGAGGAGAGTGTGTTCCCCTGATGGTTTAATACTGACGGGACATGTTACCAGATGAACAGTATAAGTGAGGAGAGTGTGTTCCCCTGATGGTTTAATGCACACAGGACATGTTACCAGGTGAACAGTATAAGTGAGGAGAGTGTGTTCCCCTGATGGTTTAATATACACGGGACATGTTACCAGGTGAACAGTATAAGTGAGGAGAATGTGTTCCCCTGATGGTTTAATATACACGGGACATGTTTCCAGGGGAACAGTATAAGTGAGGACAGTGTGTTCCCCTGATGGTTTAATATACACGGGACATGTTACCAGATGAACAGTATAAGTGAGGCGAGTGTGTTCACCTGATGGTTTAATACGCACGGGACATGTTACCAGGTGAACAGTATAAGTGAGGAGAGTGTGTTCCCCTGATGGTTTAATGCACACAAGACATTTTACCAGGTGAACAGTGTAAGTGAGGAGACTGTGTTCCCCAGATTGTTTAATATACACGGGACATGTGACTAGGTGAACAGTATAAGTGAGGAGAGTGTGTTCCCCTGATGATTTAATATACACGGGACATGTTACCAGGTAAACAGTATAAGTGAGGAGAGTGTGTTCCCCTGATGGTTTAATACACACGGGACATGTTATCAGGTGAACGGTATAAGTGAGGAGAGTGTGTTCCCCTGATTGTTTAATGCACACGGGACATGTTACCAGGTGAACAGTATAAGTGAGGAGACTGTATTCCCCTGATGTTTTAATATACACAGGACATGTTACCAGGTGAACAGTATAAGTGAGGAGAATGTGTTCCCCTGATTGTTTAATACGCACGGGACATGTTACCAAGTGAACAGTATAAGTGAGGAGAATGTGTTCCCCTGATTGTTTAATACACACGGGACATGTTACCAGGTGAACAGTATAAGTGAGGAGAATGTGTTCCCCTGTTTGTTTAATACACACGGGACATGTTTCCAGGTGAACAGTATAAGTGAGGAAAATGTGTTCCCCTGTTTGTTTAATACGCACGGGACATGTTACCAAGAGAACAGTATAAGTGAGGAGAATGTGTTCCCCTGATTGTTTAATACACACGGGACATGTTACCAGGTGAACAGTATAAGTGAGGAGAATGTGTTCCCCTGTTTGTTTAATACACACGGGACATGTTTCCAGGTGAACAGTATAAGTGAGGAAAATGTGTTCCCCTGTTTGTTTAATACGCACGGGACATGTTACCAAGAGAACAGTATAAGTGAGGAGAATGTGTTCCCCTGATTGTTTAATACACACGGGACATGTTACCAGGTGAACAGTATAAGTGAGAAGAGTGTGTTCCCCTGATTGTTCAATACACACGGGACATGTCACCAAGTGAAATGTATAATTGAGGAGAGTGTGTTCCCCTGATGGTTTAATATACACTGTACATGTTACCAGCTGAACAGTATAAGTGAGGAGAGTGTGTTCCCCTGATGGTTTCATATACACGGGACATGTTACCAGGTGAACAGTATAAGTGAGGAGAGTGTGTTCCCCTGATTGTTTAATACGCACGGGACATGTTACCAGGTGAACAGTAGAAGTGAGGAGAATGTGTTCCACTGATTGTTTAATACGCACGGGACATGTTACCAAGTGAACAGTATAAGTGAGGAGAGTGTGTTCCCCTGATTGTTTAATACGCACGGGACATGTTACCAGGTGAACAGTAGAAGTGAGGAGAATGTGTTCCCCTGATTGTTTAATACGCACGGGACATGTTACCAGGTGAACAGTAGAAGTGAGGAGAATGTGTTCCACTGATTGTTTAATACGCACGGGACATGTCACCAGGTGAACAGTATAAGTGAGGAGAATGTGTTCCCCTGATTGTTTAATACACACGGGACATGTTACCAGGTGAACAGTATAAGTGAGGAGAATGTGTTCCCCTGTTTGTTTAACACACACGGGACATGTTTCCAGGTGAACAGTATAAGTGAGGAAAATGTGTTCCCCTGTTTGTTTAATACGCACGGGACATGTTACCAAGTGAACAGTATAAGTGAGGAGAGTGCGTTCCCCTGATTGTTTAATACACACGGGACATGTTTCCAGGTGAACAGTATAAGTGAGGAAAATGTGTTCCCCTGTTGGTTTAATACGGACGGGACATTTTACCAAGTGAACAGTATAAGTGAGGAGAATGTGTTCCCCTGATTGTTTAATACGCACCGGACATGTTACCAGGTGAACAGTATAGGTGAGGACAGTGTGTTCCCCTGATTGTTCAATACACACGGGACATGTCACCAAGTGAAATGTATAATTGAGGAGAGTGTGTTCCCCTGATGGTTTAATATACACGGTACATGTTACCAGGTGAACAGTATAAGTGAGGAGAGTGTGTTCCCCTGATTGTTTAATACACACGGGACATGTTACCAGGTGAACAGTATAAGTGAGGAGAATGTGTTCCCCTGATTGTTCAATACACACGGGACATGTCACCAAGTGAAATGTATAATTGAGGAGAGTGTGTTCCCCTGATGGTTTAATATACACGGTACATGTTACCAGGTGAACAGTATAAGTGAGGAGAGTGTGTTCCCCTGATGGTTTAATATACACGGAACATGTTACCAGATGAATAGTATAAGTGAGGAGAGTGTGTTCCCCTGATGGTTTAATATACACGGGACATGTTCCCAGGTGAACAGTATAAGTGAGGAGAGTGTGTTCCCCTGATGGTTTAATATTCACGGGACATGTTTCCAGGTGAACAGTATAAGTGAGGAGAATGTGTTCCCCTGATGGTTTAATATGCACGGGACATTTCACCAAGTGAACTGTATAAGTGAGGAGAGTGTGTTCCCCTGATGGTTTAATATACACGGGACATGTTCCCAGGTGAACAGTATAAGTGAGGAGAGTGTGTTCCCCTGATGGTTTAATATACACGGGACATGTTCCCAGGTGAACAGTATAAGTGAGGAGAGTGTGTTCCCCTGATGGTTTAATATTCACTGGACATGTTACCAGATGAACAGTATAAGTGAGGAGAATGTGTTCCCCTGATGGTTTAATATTCACTGGACATGTTACCAGGTGAACAGTATAAGTGAGGAGAGTGAGTTCCCCTGATGGTTTAATATACACGGGACATGTTACCAGGTGAACAGTATAAGTGAGGAGAGTGAGTTCCCCTGATGGTTTATTATACACAGGACATGTTACCAGGTGAACAGTATAAGTGAGGAGATTGTGTTCCCCTGATGGTTTAATACACACAGGACATGTTACCAGGTGAACAGTATAAGTGAGGAGAGTGTGTTCCCCTGATTGTTTAATACTGACAGGACATGTCACCAGGGGAACAGTATAAGTGAGGAGAATGTGTTCCCCTGATTGTTTAATACACACGGGACATGTTACCAGGTGAACAGTATAAGTGAGAAGAATGAGTTCCCCTGTTTGTTTAATACTGACGGGACATGTTACCAGGTGAACAGTATAAGTGAGGAGAATGTGTTCCCCTGATTGTTCAATACACACGGGACATGTCATCAAGTGAAATGTATAATTGAGGAGAGTGTGTTCCCCTGATGGTTTAATATAAACGTTACATGTTACCAGGTGAACAGTATAAGTGAGGAGAGTGTGTTCCCCTGATGGTTTAATATACACGAAACATGTTACCAGGTGAACAGTATAAGTGAGGAGAGTGTGTTCCCCCGATGGTTTAATATACATGGGACATGTTCCCAGGTGAACAGTATAAGTGAGGAGAGTGTGTTCCCCTTATGGTTTAATACACACGGGACATGTTATCAGGTGAACAGTATAAGTGAGGATAGTGTGTTCCCCTGATTGTTTAATGCACACGGGACATGTTACCAGCTGAACAGTTTAAGTGAGGAGAGTGTGTTCCCCTGATGGTTTCATATACACGGGACATGTTACCAGGTGAACAGTATAAGTGAGGAGAGTGTGTTCCCCTGATGGTTTAATATACACGGTACATGTTACCAGGTGAACAGTATAAGTGAGGAGAGTGTGTTCCCCTGATGGTTTAATATACACGGGACATGTCACCAGGTGAACAGTAGAAGTGAGCAGAATGTTTTCCCCTGATGGTTAAATATGCAAAGGACATGTTACCAGGTGAACAGTATAAGTGAGGAGAGTGTGTTCCCCTGATGGTTTAATACTGACGGGACATGTTACCAGATGAACAGTATAAGTGAGGAGAGTGTGTTCCCCTGATGGTTTAATGCACACAGGACATGTTACCAGGTGAACAGTGTAAGTGAGGAGAGTGTGTTCCCCTGATGGTTTAATATACACAGGGCATGTTACCAGGTGAACAGTATAAGTGTGGAGATTGTGTTCCCCTGATGGTTTAATATACACGGGACATGTTCCCAGGTGAACAGTATAAGTGAGGAGAGTGTGTTCCCCTGATGGTTTAATATACACTGGGCATATTACCAGGTGAACAGTATAAGTGAGGAGAGTGTGTTCCCCTTTTGGTTTAATACACACGGGACATGTTATCAGGTGAACAGTATAAGTGAGGAGAGTGTGTTTCCCTGATTGTTTAATATACACGGGACATGTTACCAGGTGAACAGTATAAGTGAGGAGAGTGTTTTCCCCTGATTGATTAATATACCCGGGACATGGCACCAGGTGAACAGTATAAGTGAGGAGAGTGTGTTCCCCTGATGGTTTAATATACACAGGACATGTTACCAGGTGAACTGTATAAGTGAGGAGAGTGTGTTCCCCTGATTGTTTAATACACACGGGACATGTTACCAGGTGAACAGTATAAGTGAGGAGAGTGTGTTCCCCTGATGGTTTAATACACACGGGACATGTTACCAGGTGAACAGTATAAGTGAGGAGAGTGTTTTCCCCTGATTGTTTAATATACTCGGGACATGTCACCAGGTGAACAGTATAAGTGAGAAGAGTGTGTTCCCCTGATGGTTTAATACTGACGGGACATGTTACCAGATGTACAGTATAAGTGAGGAGAGTGTGTTCCCCTGATTGTTTAATACACAGGGGACTTGTCACCAGGTGAACAGTATAAGTGAGCAGAATGTTTTACCCTGATGGTTAAATATGCAAAGGACATGTTACCAGGTGAACAGTATAAGTGAGGAGAGTGTGTTCCCCTGATGGTTTAATACTGACGGGACATGTTACCAGATGTACAGTATAAGTGAGGAGAGTGTGTTCCCCTGATTGTTTAATACACAGGGGACTTGTCACCAGGTGAACAGTATAAGTGAGCAGAATGTTTTACCCTGATGGTTAAATATGCAAAGGACATGTTACCAGGTGAACAGTATAAGTGAGGAGAATGTGTTCCCCTGATGGTTTAATACTCACGGGACATGTTACCAGGTGAACAGTATCAGTGAGGAGAATGTGTTCCCCTGATGGTTTAATATACACGGGACATGTTACCAGGTGAACAGTATAAGTGAGGAGAGTGTGTTCCCCTGATGGTTTAATATACACGGGACATGTTACCAGATGAACAGTATAAATGAGTCGAGTGTGTTCACCTGATGGTTTAATACGCACGGGACATGTTACCAGGTGAACTGTATAAGTCAGGAGAGTGTGTTCCCCTGATGGTTTAATGCAGACAGGACATTTTACCAGGTGAACAGTGTAAGTGAGGAGAGTGTGTTCCCCAGATGGTTTAATATACACGGGATATGTTACCAGGTGAACAGTATAAGTGAGGAGATTGTGTTCCCCTGATGGTTTAATATGCACGGGACATGTTACCAGGTGAACAGTATAAGTGAGGAGAATGTGTTCCCCTGATGGTTTAATATACACGGGACAGGTGACTCGGTGAACAGTATAAGTGAGGAGAGAGTGTTCCACTGATGGTTTAATACTGACGGGACATGTTACCAGATGAACAGTATAAGTGAGGAGAGTGTGTTCCCCTGATGGTTTAATACGCACGGGCATGTTACCAGGAGAAAAGTCTAAGTGAGGAGAGTGTGTTCCCCTGATGGTTTAATATTCACGGGACATGTTAGCAGGTGAACTGTATAAGTGAGGAGAGTGTGTTCCCCTGATGGTTTAATATTCACGGGACATGTTAGCAGGTGAACTGTATAAGTGAGGAGAGTGTGTTCCCCTGATGGTTTAATACACACAGGATATGTTACCAGCTGAACAGTATAAGTGAGGAGAGACTGTTCCCCTGATGGTTTAATATGCACGGGACATGTTACCAGGTGAACAGTATAAGTGAGGAGAGTGTGTTCCCCTGATGGTTTAATACACACGGGACATGTCACCAGGTGAACAGGATAAGTGAGTAGAATGTGTTCCCCTGATGGTTTAATATTCACTGGACATGTTACCAGATGAACAGTATAAGTGAGGAGAATGTGTTCCCCTGATGGTTTAATATTCACTGGACATGTTACCAGGTGAACAGTATAAGTGAGGAGAGTGTGTTCCCTTGTTGGTTTAATATTCACTGGACATGTTACCAGGTGAACAGTATAAGTGAGGAGAATGTGTTCCCCTGATGGTTTAATATTCACTGGACATGTTACCAGGTGAACAGTATAAGTGAGGAGAGTGTGTTCCCCTGATGGTTTAATATGCACGGGACATGTTACCAGATGAACAGTATAAGTGATGAAAGTGTGTTCCCCTGATGGTTTAATATTCACTGGACATGTTACCAGATGAACAGTATAAGTGAGGAGAATGTTTTCCACTGATGGTTTAATATTCACTGGACATGTTACCAGGTGAACAGTATAAGTGAGGAGAGTGTGTTCCCCTGATGGTTTAATATGCACGGGACATGTTACCAGACGAACAGTATAAGTGATGAGAGTGTGTTCCCCTGATGGTTTAATATTCACTGGACATGTTACCAGATGAACAGCATAAGTGAGGAGAATGTGTTCCCCTGATGGTTTAAAATTCACTGGACATGTTACCAGGTGAACAGTATAAGTGAGGAGAGTGTGTTCCCCTGATGGTTTAATATTCACTGGACATGTTACCAGATGAACAGTATAAGTGAGGAGAGTGAGTTCCCCTGATGGTTTAATATACACGGGACATGTTACCAGGTGAACAGTATAAGTGAGGAGAGTGAGTTCCCCTGATGGTTTAATATACACAGGACATGTTACCAGGTGAACAGTATAAGTGAGGAGATTGTGTTCCCCTGATGGTTTAATACACACAGGACATGTTACCAGGTGAACAGTATAAGTGAGAAGAGTGTGTCCCCTGATTGTTTAATACTGACAGGACATGTCACCAGGGGAACAGTATAAGTGAGGAGAATGTGTTCCCCTGATTGTTTAATACACACGGGACATGTTACCAGGTGAACAGTATAAGTGAGAAGAATGAGTTCCCCTGTTTGTTTAATACTGACGGGACATGTTACCAGGTGAACAGTATAAGTGAGGAGAGTGTGTTCCCCTTATGGTTAAATACACACGGGACATGTTATCAGGTGAACAGTATAAGTGAGGATAGTGTGTTCCCCTGATTGTTTAATGCACACGGGACATGTTACCAGCTGAACAGTATAAGTGAGGAGAGTGTGTTCCCCTGATGGTTTCATATACACGGGACATGTTACCAGGTGAACAGTATAAGTGAGGAGAGTGTGTTCCCCTGATGGTATAATATACACGGGACATGTCACCAGGTGAACAGTAGAAGTGAGCAGAATGTTTTCCCCTGATGGTTAAATATGCAAAGTACATGTTACCAGGTCAACAGTATAAGTGAGGAGAGTGTGTTCCCCTGATGGTTTAATACTGACGGGACATGTTACCAGATGAACAGTATAAGTGAGGAGAGTGTGTTCCCCTGATGGTTTAATGCACACAGGACATGTTACCAGGTGAACAGTATAAGTGAGGAGAGTGTGTTCCCCTGATGGTTTAATATACACGGGACATGTTACCAGGTGAACAGTATAAGTGAGGAGAATGTGTTCCCCTGATGGTTTAATATACACGGGACATGTTTCCAGGGGAACAGTATAAGTGAGGACAGTGTGTTCCCCTGATGGTTTAATATACACGGGACATGTTACCAGATGAACAGTATAAGTGAGGCGAGTGTGTTCACCTGATGGTTTAATACGCACGGGACATGTTACCAGGTGAACAGTATAAGTGAGGAGAGTGTGTTCCCCTGATGGTTTAATGCACACAAGACATTTTACCAGGTGAACAGTGTAAGTGAGGAGACTGTGTTCCCCAGATTGTTTAATATACACGGGACATGTGACTAGGTGAACAGTATAAGTGAGGAGAGTGTGTTCCCCTGATGATTTAATATACACGGGACATGTTACCAGGTAAACAGTATAAGTGAGGAGAGTGTGTTCCCCTGATGGTTTAATACACACGGGACATGTTATCAGGTGAACGGTATAAGTGAGGAGAGTGTGTTCCCCTGATTGTTTAATGCACACGGGACATGTTACCAGGTGAACAGTATAAGTGAGGAGACTGTATTCCCCTGATGTTTTAATATACACAGGACATGTTACCAGGTGAACAGTATAAGTGAGGAGAATGTGTTCCCCTGATTGTTTAATACGCACGGGACATGTTACCAAGTGAACAGTATAAGTGAGGAGAATGTGTTCCCCTGATTGTTTAATACACACGGGACATGTTACCAGGTGAACAGTATAAGTGAGGAGAATGTGTTCCCCTGTTTGTTTAATACACACGGGACATGTTTCCAGGTGAACAGTATAAGTGAGGAAAATGTGTTCCCCTGTTTGTTTAATACGCACGGGACATGTTACCAAGAGAACAGTATAAGTGAGGAGAATGTGTTCCCCTGATTGTTTAATACACACGGGACATGTTACCAGGTGAACAGTATAAGTGAGGAGAATGTGTTCCCCTGTTTGTTTAATACACACGGGACATGTTTCCAGGTGAACAGTATAAGTGAGGAAAATGTGTTCCCCTGTTTGTTTAATACGCACGGGACATGTTACCAAGAGAACAGTATAAGTGAGGAGAATGTGTTCCCCTGATTGTTTAATACACACGGGACATGTTACCAGGTGAACAGTATAAGTGAGAAGAGTGTGTTCCCCTGATTGTTCAATACACACGGGACATGTCACCAAGTGAAATGTATAATTGAGGAGAGTGTGTTCCCCTGATGGTTTAATATACACTGTACATGTTACCAGCTGAACAGTATAAGTGAGGAGAGTGTGTTCCCCTGATGGTTTCATATACACGGGACATGTAACCAGGAGAACAGAATAAGTGAAGGGAGTGCTTTCCCATGATGGTTTAATATTCACGGGACATGTTACCAGTTGAACAGTATAATTGAGGAGAGTGTGTTCCCCTGATGGTTTAATATACACGGGACATGTTACCAGGTGAACAGTATAAGTGAGGAGAGTGTGTTCCCCTGATTGTTTAATACGCACGGGACATGTTACCAGGTGAACAGTAGAAGTGAGGAGAATGTGTTCCACTGATTGTTTAATACGCACGGGACATGTCACCAGGTGAACAGTATAAGTGAGGAGAATGTGTTCCCCTGATTGTTTAATACACACGGGACATGTTACCAGGTGAACAGTATAAGTGAGGAGAATGTGTTCCCCTGTTTGTTTAACACACACGGGACATGTTTCCAGGTGAACAGTATAAGTGAGGAAAATGTGTTCCCCTGTTTGTTTAATACGCACGGGACATGTTACCAAGTGAACAGTATAAGTGAGGAGAGTGCGTTCCCCTGATTGTTTAATACACACGGGACATGTTTCCAGGTGAACAGTATAAGTGAGGAAAATGTGTTCCCCTGTTGGTTTAATACGGACGGGACATTTTACCAAGTGAACAGTATAAGTGAGGAGAATGTGTTCCCCTGATTGTTTAATACGCACCGGACATGTTACCAGGTGAACAGTATAGGTGAGGACAGTGTGTTCCCCTGATTGTTCAATACACACGGGACATGTCACCAAGTGAAATGTATAATTGAGGAGAGTGTGTTCCCCTGATGGTTTAATATACACGGTACATGTTACCAGGTGAACAGTATAAGTGAGGAGAGTGTGTTCCCCTGATTGTTTAATACACACGGGACATGTTACCAGGTGAACAGTATAAGTGAGGAGAATGTGTTCCCCTGATTGTTCAATACACACGGGACATGTCACCAAGTGAAATGTATAATTGAGGAGAGTGTGTTCCCCTGATGGTTTAATATACACGGTACATGTTACCAGGTGAACAGTATAAGTGAGGAGAGTGTGTTCCCCTGATGGTTTAATATACACGGAACATGTTACCAGATGAATAGTATAAGTGAGGAGAGTGTGTTCCCCTGATGGTTTAATATACACGGGACATGTTCCCAGGTGAACAGTATAAGTGAGGAGAGTGTGTTCCCCTGATGGTTTAATATTCACGGGACATGTTTCCAGGTGAACAGTATAAGTGAGGAGAATGTGTTCCCCTGATGGTTTAATATGCACGGGACATTTCACCAAGTGAACTGTATAAGTGAGGAGAGTGTGTTCCCCTGATGGTTTAATATTCACTGGACATGTTACCAGATGAACAGTATAAGTGAGGAGAATGTGTTCCCCTGATGGTTTAATATTCACTGGACATGTTACCAGGTGAACAGTATAAGTGAGGAGAGTGAGTTCCCCTGATGGTTTAATATACACGGGACATGTTACCAGGTGAACAGTATAAGTGAGGAGAGTGAGTTCCCCTGATGGTTTATTATACACAGGACATGTTACCAGGTGAACAGTATAAGTGAGGAGATTGTGTTCCCCTGATGGTTTAATACACACAGGACATGTTACCAGGTGAACAGTATAAGTGAGGAGAGTGTGTTCCCCTGATTGTTTAATACTGACAGGACATGTCACCAGGGGAACAGTATAAGTGAGGAGAATGTGTTCCCCTGATTGTTTAATACACACGGGACATGTTACCAGGTGAACAGTATAAGTGAGAAGAATGAGTTCCCCTGTTTGTTTAATACTGACGGGACATGTTACCAGGTGAACAGTATAAGTGAGGAGAATGTGTTCCCCTGATTGTTCAATACACACGGGACATGTCATCAAGTGAAATGTATAATTGAGGAGAGTGTGTTCCCCTGATGGTTTAATATAAACGTTACATGTTACCAGGTGAACAGTATAAGTGAGGAGAGTGTGTTCCCCTGATGGTTTAATATACACGAAACATGTTACCAGGTGAACAGTATAAGTGAGGAGAGTGTGTTCCCCCGATGGTTTAATATACATGGGACATGTTCCCAGGTGAACAGTATAAGTGAGGAGAGTGTGTTCCCCTTATGGTTTAATACACACGGGACATGTTATCAGGTGAACAGTATAAGTGAGGATAGTGTGTTCCCCTGATTGTTTAATGCACACGGGACATGTTACCAGCTGAACAGTTTAAGTGAGGAGAGTGTGTTCCCCTGATGGTTTCATATACACGGGACATGTTACCAGGTGAACAGTATAAGTGAGGAGAGTGTGTTCCCCTGATGGTTTAATATACACGGTACATGTTACCAGGTGAACAGTATAAGTGAGGAGAGTGTGTTCCCCTGATGGTTTAATATACACGGGACATGTCACCAGGTGAACAGTAGAAGTGAGCAGAATGTTTTCCCCTGATGGTTAAATATGCAAAGGACATGTTACCAGGTGAACAGTATAAGTGAGGAGAGTGTGTTCCCCTGATGGTTTAATACTGACGGGACATGTTACCAGATGAACAGTATAAGTGAGGAGAGTGTGTTCCCCTGATGGTTTAATGCACACAGGACATGTTACCAGGTGAACAGTGTAAGTGAGGAGAGTGTGTTCCCCTGATGGTTTAATATACACGGGACATGTTACCAGATGAACAGTATAAGTGCGGAGAGTGTGTTCCCCTGATGGTTTAATATACACGGGACATGTTTCCAGGGGAACAGTATAAGTGAGGACAGTGTGTTCCCCTGATGGTTTAATATACACGGGACATGTTACCAGATGAACAGCATAAGTGAGGCGACTGTGTTCCCCTGATGGTTTAATGCACACAAGACATTTTCCCAGGTGAACAGTGTAAGTGAGGAGAGTGTGTTTCCCTGATGGTTTAATGCACACAGGACATGTTACCAGGTGAACAGTATAAGTGAGGAGAGTGTGTTCCCCTGATGGTTTAATGCACACAAGACATTTTACCAGGTGAACAGTGTAAGTGAGGAGAGTGTGTTCCCCTGATGGTTTAATATACACGGGATATGTTACCAGGTGAACAGTATAAGTGAGCAGAGTGTGTTCCCCTTATGGTTTAATATACACGGGACATGTTACCAGGTGAACAGTATAAGTCAGGAGAGTGTGTTCCCCAGATTGTTTAATATACACGGGACATGTGACTAGGTGAACAGTATAAGTGAGGAGAGTGTGTTCCCCTGATGATTTAATATACACGGGACATGTTACCAGGTAAACAGTATAAGTGAGGAGAGTGTGTTCCCCTGATGGTTTAATACACACGGGACATGTTATCAGGTGAACGGTATAAGTGAGGAGACTGTATTCCCCTGATGTTTTAATATACACAGGACATGTTACCAGGTGAACAGTATAAGTGAGGAGAGTGTGTTCCCCTGATTGTTTAATACGCACGGGACATGTTACCAGGTGAACAGTAGAAGTGAGGAGAATGTGTTCCCCTGATTGTTTAATACGCACGGGACATGTTACCAAGTGAACAGTATAAGTGAGGAGAATGTGTTCCCCTGATTGTTTAATACACACGGGACATGTTACCAGGTGAACAGTATAAGTGAGGAGAATGTGTTCCCCTGTTTGTTTAATACACACGGGACATGTTTCCAGGTGAACAGTATAAGTGAGGAAAATGTGTTCCCCTGTTTGTTTAATACGCACGGGACATGTTACCAAGTGAACAGTATAAGTGAGGAGAATGTGTTCCCCTGATTGTTTAATACACACGGGACATGTTACCAGGTGAACAGTATAAGTGAGGAGAATGTGTTCCCCTGTTTGTTTAATACGCACGGGACATGTTACCAAGTGAACAGTATAAGTGAGGAGAGTGCGTTCCCCTGATTGTTTAATACACACGGGACATGTTGCCAGGTGAACAGTATAAGTGAGGAAAATGTGTTCCCCTGTTTGTTTAATACGCACGGGACATGTTACCAAGTGAACAGTTTAAGTGAGGAGAATGTGTTCCCCTGATTGTTTAATACACACGGGACATGTTACCAGGTGAACAGTATAAGTGAGGAGAATGTGTTCCCCTGTTTGTTTAATACGCACGGGACATGTTACCAAGTGAACAGTATAAGTGAGGAGAGTGCGTTCCCCTGATTGTTTAATACACACGGGACATGTTACCAGGTGAACAGTATAAGTGAGAAGAGTATGTTCCCCTGATTGTTCAATACACACGGGACATGTTACCAGGTGAACAGTATAAGTGAGGAGAGTGTGTTCCCCTGATTGTTCAATACACACGGGACATGTTACCAGGTGAACAGTATAAGTGAGGAGAGTGTGTTCCCCTGATTGTTCAATACACACGGGACATGTTACCAGGTGAACAGTATAAGTGAGAAGAGTATGTTCCCCTGATTGTTCAATACACACGGGACATGTCACCAAGTGAAATGTATAATTGAGGAGAGTGTGTTGCCCTGATGGTTTAATATACACGATACATGTTACCAGGTGAACAGTATAAGTGAGGAGAGTGTGTTCCCCTGATGGTTTAATATACACGGAACATGTTACCAGGTGAACAGTATAAGTGAGGAGAGTGTGTTCCCCTGATGGTTTAATATACACGGGACATGTTCCCAGGTGAACAGTATAAGTGAGGAGAGTGTGTTCCCCTTGTGGTTTAATACACACGGGACATGTTATCAGGTGAACAGTATAAGGGAGGAGAGTGTGTTCCCCTGATTGTTTAATATACACAGGACATGTTACCAGGTGAATAGTATAAGTGAGGAGAGTGTGTTTCCCTGATTGTTTAATACGCACGGGACATGTTACCAAGTGAACAGTATAAGTGAGGAGAATGTGTTCCCCTGATTGTTTAATACACACGGGACATGTTACCAGGTGAACAGTATAAGTGAGGAGAGTGTGTTCACCTGATGGTTTAATACACACGGGACATGTTACCAGGTGAACAGTATAAGTGAGGAGAGTGTGTTCACCTGATTGTTTAATGCACACGGGACATGTTACCAGGTGAACAGTATAAGTGAGGAGAATGTGTTCCCCTGATTGTTTAATGCACACGGGACATGTTACCAGTTGAACAGTATAAGTGTGGAGAATGTGTTCCCCTGTTTGTTTGATACACACGGGACATGTTTCAAGGTGAACAGTATAAGTGAGGAGAATGTGTTCCCCTGTTTGTTTAATACGCACGGGACATGTTACCAAGTGAACAGTATAAGTGAGGAGAATGTGTTCCCCTGATTGTTTAATACACACGGGACATGTTACCAGGTGAACAGTATAAGTGAGGAGAATGTGTTCCCCTGTTTGTTTAATACGCACGGGACATGCTACCAAGTGAACAGTATAAGTGAGGAGAGTGAGTTCCCCTGATTGTTTAATACACACGGGACATGTTACCAGGTGAACAGTATAAGTGAGGAGAATGTGTTCCCCTGTTGGTTTAATACGGACGGGACATTTTACCAAGTGAACGGTATAAGTGAGGAGAATGTGTTCCCCTGTTGGTTTAATACGGACGGGACATGTTACCAGGTGAACAATATAGGTGAGGACAGTGTGTTCCCCTGATTGTTCAATACACACGGGACATGTTACCAGGTGAACAGTATAAGTGAGAAGAGTGTGTTCCCCTGATTGTTCAATACACACGGGACATGTCACCAAGTGAAATGTATAATTGAGGAGAGTGTGTTCCCCTGATGGTTTAATATACACGGTACATGTTACCAGGTGAACAGTATAAGTGAGGAGAGTGTGTTCCCCTGATGGTTTAATATACACGGGACATGTAACCAGGAGAACAGAATAAGTGAAGGGAGTGCTTTCCCCTGATGGTTTAATATTCACGGGACATGTTACCAGTTGAACAGTATAGTTGAGGAGAGTGTGTTCCCCTGATGGTTTAATATACACGGGACATGTTACCAGGTGAACAGTAGAAGTGAGGAGAATGTGTTCCCCTGATTGTTTAATACGCACGGGACATGTTACCAAGTGAACAGTATAAGTGAGGAGAATGTGTTCCCCTGATTGTTTAATACACACGGGACATGTTACCAGGTGAACAGTATAAGTGAGGAGAATGTGTTCCCCTGTTTGTTTAATACACACGGGACATGTTTCCAGGTGAACAGTATAAGTGAGGAAAATGTGTTCCCCTGTTTGTTTAATACGCACGGGACATGTTACCAAGTGAACAGTATAAGTGAGGAGAATGTGTTCCCCTGATTGTTTAATACACACGGGACATGTTACCAGGTGAACAGTATAAGTGAGGAGAGTGCGTTCCCCTGATTGTTTAATACACACGGGACATGTTTCCAGGTGAACAGTATAAGTGAGGAAAATGTGTTCCCCTGTTGGTTTAATACGGACGGGACATTTTACCAAGTGAACAGTATAAGTGAGGAGAATGTGTGCCCCTGATTGTTTAATACGCACGGGACATGTTACCAGGTGAACAGTATAAGTGAGGAGAGTGTTTTCCCCTGATGGTTTAATATACACGGTACATGTTACCAGGTGAACAGTATAAGTGAGAAGAGTGTGTTCCCCTGATTGTTCAATACACACGGGACATGTCACCAAGTGAAATGTATAATTGAGGAGAGTGTGTTCCCCTGATGGTTTAATATACACGGTACATGTTACCAGGTGAACAGTATAAGTGAGGAGAGTGTGTTCCCCTGATGGTTTAATATACACGGAACATGTTACCAGATGAATAGTATAAGTGAGGAGAGTGTGTTCCCCTGATGGTTTAATAGACACAGGACATGTTACCAGGTGAACAGTATAAGTGAGGAGAGTGTGTTCCCCTTGTGGTTTAATACACACGGGACATGTTATCAGGTGAACAGTATAAGTGAGGAGAGTGTGTTCCCCTGATGGTTTAATATACACGGGACATGTTACCAGGTGAACAGTATAAGTGAGGAGAGTGTGTTCCCCTGATTGTTTAATGCACACGGGACATGTTACCACCTGAACAGTATAAGTGAGGAGAGTGTGTTCCCCTGATGGTTTCATATACACGGGACATGTTACCAGGTGAACAGTATAAGTGAGGAGAGTGTGTTCCCCTGATGGTTTAACACGCACGGGACATGTTACCAGGTGAACAGTATAAGTGAGGAGAGTGTTTTCCCCTGATGGTTTAATATACACGGAACATGTTACCAGGTGAACAGTATAAGTGAGGAGAGTGTGTTCCCCTGATGGTTTAACACGCACGGGACATGTTACCAGGTGAACAGTATAAGTGAGGCGAGTGTGTTCACCTGATGGTTTAATACGCACGGGACATGTCACCAAGTGAACTGTATAAGTCAGGAGAGTGTGTTCCCCTGATGGTTTAATGCACACAGGACATTTTACCAGGTGAACAGTGTAAGTGATGAGAGTGTGTTCCCCTGATGGTTTAATATGCACAGGATATGTTACCAGGTGAACAGTATAAGTGAGGAGAGTGTGTTCCCCTGATGGTTTAATTTACACGGGACATGTTACCAGGTGAACAGTATAAGTGAGGAGAGTGTGTTCCCCTGATGGTTTAATATACACGGGACATGTTACCAGGTTAGCATTATAAGTGAGGAGAGTGTGCTCCCCTGATGGTTTAATATACACAGGGCATGTTACCAGGTGAACAGTATAAGTGAGGAGAGTGTGTTCCCCTGATTGTTTAATGCACACGGGACATGTTACCACCTGAACAGTATAAGTGAGGAGAGTGTGTTCCCCTGATGGTTTCATATACACGGGACATGTAACCAGGAGAACAGAATAAGTGAAGGGAGTGCTTTCCCCTGATGGTTTAATATTCACGGGACATGTTACCAGTTGAACAGTATAATTGAGGAGAGTGTGTTCCCCTGATGGTTTAATATACACGGGACATGTTACCAGCTGAACAGTATAAGTGAGGAGAGTGTGTTCCCCTGATGGTTTAACACGCACGGGACATGTTACCAGGTGAACAGTATAAGTGAGGAGAGTGTTTTCCCCTGATGGTTTAATATACACGGAACATGTTACCAGGTGAACAGTATAAGTGAGGAGAGTGTGTTCCCCTGATGGTTTAATATGCACAGGATATGTTACCAGGTGAACAGTATAAGTGAGGAGAGTGTGTTCCCCTGATGGTTTAATACACACGGGACATGTCACCAGGTAAACAGTATAAGTGAGGAGAGTGTGTTCCCCTGATGGTTTAATATACACGGAACATGTTACCAGATGAATAGTATAAGTGAGGAGAGTGTGTTCCCCTGATGGTTTAATAGACACAGGACATGTTACCAGGTGAACAGTATAAGTGAGGAGAGTGTGTTCCCCTTGTGGTTTAATACACACGGGACATGTTATCAGGTGAACAGTATAAGTGAGGAGAGTGTGTTCCCCTGATGGTTTAATATACACGGGACATGTTACCAGGTGAACAGTATAAGTGAGGAGAGTGTGTTCCCCTGATTGTTTAATGCACACGGGACATGTTACCACCTGAACAGTATAAGTGAGGAGAGTGTGTTCCCCTGATGGTTTCATATACACGGGACATGTTACCAGGTGAACAGTATAAGTGAGGAGAGTGTGTTCCCCTGATGGTTTAACACGCACGGGACATGTTACCAGGTGAACAGTATAAGTGAGGAGAGTGTTTTCCCCTGATGGTTTAATATACACGGAACATGTTACCAGGTGAACAGTATAAGTGAGGAGAGTGTGTTCCCCTGATGGTTTAACACGCACGGGACATGTTACCAGGTGAACAGTATAAGTGAGGCGAGTGTGTTCACCTGATGGTTTAATACGCACGGGACATGTCACCAAGTGAACTGTATAAGTCAGGAGAGTGTGTTCCCCTGATGGTTTAATGCACACAGGACATTTTACCAGGTGAACAGTGTAAGTGATGAGAGTGTGTTCCCCTGATGGTTTAATATGCACAGGATATGTTACCAGGTGAACAGTATAAGTGAGGAGAGTGTGTTCCCCTGATGGTTTAATTTACACGGGACATGTTACCAGGTGAACAGTATAAGTGAGGAGAGTGTGTTCCCCTGATGGTTTAATATACACGGGACATGTTACCAGGTTAGCATTATAAGTGAGGAGAGTGTGCTCCCCTGATGGTTTAATATACACAGGGCATGTTACCAGGTGAACAGTATAAGTGAGGAGAGTGTGTTCCCCTGATTGTTTAATGCACACGGGACATGTTACCACCTGAACAGTATAAGTGAGGAGAGTGTGTTCCCCTGATGGTTTAATTTACACGGGACATGTTACCAGGTGAACAGTATAAGTGAGGAGAATGTGTTCCCCTGATGGTTTAATATACACGGGACAGGTGACTAGGTGAACAGTATAAGTGAGGAGAGTGTGTTCCCCTGATGGTTTAATATACACGGGACATGTTACCAGGTTAGCATTATAAGTGAGGAGAGTGTGTTCCCCTGATGGTTTAATATACACAGGGCATGTTACCAGGTGAACAGTATAAGTGAGGAGATTGTGTTCCCCTGATGTTTTAATACACACGGGACATGTTATCAGGTGAATGGTATAAGTGAGGAGAGTGTGTTCCCCTGATTGTTTAATGCACACGGGACATGTTACCAGGTGAACCGCATAAGTGAGGAGAGTGTGTTCCCCTGATGTTTTAATATACACAGGACATGTTACCAGGTGAACAGTATAAGTGAGGAGAATGTGTTCCCCTGATGGTTTAATATACACGGGACATGTTTCCAAGTAAACAGTATAAGTGAGGAGAATGTGTTCCCCTGATTGTTTAATATACACAGCACATGTTACCAGGTGAATAGTATAAGTGAGGAGAGTGTGTTCCCCTGATTGTTTAATGCACACGGGACATGTTACCAGGTGAACAGCATAAGTGAGGAGAATGTGTTCCCCTGATTGTTTAATGCACACGGGACATGTTATCAGGTGAACAGTATAAGTGAGGAGAATGTGTTCCCCTGTTTGTTTAATACACACGGGACATGTTTCCAGGTGAACAGTATAAGTGAGGAGAATGTGTTCCCCTGTTTGTTTAATACGCACGGGACATGTTACCAAGTGAACAGTATAAGTGAGGAGAATGTGTTCCCCTGTTTGTTTAATACACACGGGACATGTTACCAAGTGAACAGTATAAGTGAGGAGAGTGAGTTCCCCTGATTGTTTAATACACACGGGACATGTTACCAGGTGAACAGTATAAGTGAGGAGAATGTGTTCCCCTGTTGGTTTAATACGGACGGGACATTTTACCAAGTGAACAGTATAAGTGAGGAGAATGTGTTCCCCTGATTGTTTAATACGCACGGGACATGTTACCAGGTGAACAGTATAAGTGAGAAGAGTGTGTTCCCCTGATTGTTCAATACACACGGGACATGTCACCAAGTGAAATGTATAATTGAGGAGAGTGTGTTCCCCTGATGGTTTAATATACACAGTACATGTTACCAGGTGAACAGTATAAGTGAGGAGAGTGTGTTCCCCTGATGGTTTCATATACATGGGACATGTTACCAGGTGGACAGTATAAGTGAGGAGAGTGTGTTCTCCTGATGATTTATATACACGGGATATGTTACCAAGAGAAAAGTCTAAGTGAGGAGAGTGCTTTCCCCTGATGGTTTAATATACACGGGACATGTTCCCAGGTGAACAGTATAAGTGAGGAGAGTGTGTTCCCCTGATGGTTTAATATACACTGGGCATATAACCAGGTGAACAGTATAAGTGAGGAGAGTGTGTTCCCCTTATGGTTTAATACACACGGGACATGTTATCAGGTGAACAGTATAAGTGAGGAGAGTGTGTTCCCCTTATGTTTTAATACACACGGGACATGTTATCAGGTGAACAGTATAAGTGAGGAGAGTGTGTTTCCCTGATTATTTAATGCACATGGGACATGTTACCAGGTGAACAGTATAAGTGAGGAGAGTGTGTTCCCCTGATGGTTTAATACGCACGGGACATGTTACCAGGTGAACAGTATAGGTGAGGACAGTGTGTTCCCCTGATTGTTCAATACACACGGGACATGTCACCAAGTGAAATGTATAATTGAGGAGAGTGTGTTCCCCTGATGGTTTAATATACACGGTACATGTTACCAGGTGAACAGTATAAGTGAGGAGAGTGTGTTCCCCTGATGGTTTAATATACACGGAACATGTTACCAGATGAATAGTATAAGTGAGGAGAGTGTGTTCCCCTGATGGTTTAATATACACGGGACATGTTCCCAGGTGAACTGTATAAGTGAGGAGAGTGTGTTCCCCTGATTGTTTAATGCACACGGGACATGTTACCAGCTGAACAGTATAAGTGAGGAGAGTGTGTTCCCCTGATGGTTTCATATACACGGGACATGTAACCAGGTGAACAGTATAAGTGAAGGGAGTGCTTTCCCCTGATGGTTTAATATTCACGGGACATGTTAGCAGTTGAACAGTATAATTGAGGAGAGTGTGTTCCCCTGATTGTTTAATACTCACGGGACATGTTACCAGCTGAACAGTATAAGTGAGGAGAGTGTGTTCCCCTGATGGTTTAACACGCACGGGACATGTTACCAGGTGAACAGTATAAGTGAGAAGAGTGTTTTCCCCTGATGGTTTAATATACACGGAACATGTTACCAGGTGAACAGTATAAGTGAGGAGAGTGTGTTCCCCTGATGGTTTAACACGCACGGGACATGTTACCAGGTGAACAGTATAAGTGAGGCGAGTGTGTTCACCTGATGGTTTAATACGCACGGGACATGTCACCAAGTGAACTGTATAAGTCAGGAGAGTGTGTTCCCCTGATGGTTTAATGCACACAGGACATTTTACAAGGTGAACAGTGTAAGTGATGAGAGTGTGTTCCCCTGATGGTTTAATATGCACAGGATATGTTACCAGGTGAACAGTATAAGTGAGGAGAGTGTGTTCCCCTGATGGTTTAATTTACACGGGACATGTTACCAGATGAACAGTATAAGTGAGGAGAATGTGTTCCCCTGATGGTTTAATATACACGGGACAGGTGACTAGGTGAACAGTATAAGTGAGGAGAGTGTGTTCCCCTGATGGTTTAATATACAAGGGACATGTTACCAGGTTAGCAGTATAAGTGAGGAGAGTGTGTTCCCCTGATGGTTTAATATACACAGGGCATGTTACCAGGTGAACAGTATAAGTGAGGAGATTGTGTTCCCCTGATGTTTTAATACACACGGGACATGTTACCATGTGAACAGTATAAGTGAGGAGAGTGTGTTCCCCTGATTGTTTAATGCACACAGGACATGTTACCAGGTGAACAGTATAAGTGAGGAGATTGTATTCCCCTGATGATTTAATACACACGGAAAATGTTACCAGGTGAACAGTATAAGTGAGGAGAATGTGTTCCCCTGATGGTTTAATATACACAGGGCATGTTACCAGGTGGACAGTATAAGTGAGGAGAGTGTGTTCCCCTGATGGTTTAATATGCACGGGACATGTTCCCAGGTGAACAGCATAAGTGAGGAGAGTGTGTTCCCCTGATGGTTTAATACACACAGGACATGTTATCAGGTGAACAGTATAAGTGAGGAGAGTGTGTTTCCCTGATTGTTTAATGCACATGGGACACATGGGGCGGCACAGTGGCGCAGTGGTTAGCACCGCAGCCTCACAGCTCCAGGGACCTGGGTTCGATTCCGGGTACTGCCTGTGTGGAGTTTGCAAGTTCTCCCTGTGTCTGCGTGGGTTTTCTCCGGGTGCTCCGGTTTCCTCCCACAAGCCAAAAGACTTGCAGGTTGATAGGTAAATTGGCCATTATAAATTGTCACTAGTATAGGTAGGTGGTAGGGAAATATAGGGACAGGTGGGGATGTTTGGTAGGAATATGGGATTAGTGTAGGATTAGTATAAGTGGGTGGTTGATGTTCGGCACAGACTCGGTGGGCCGAAGGGCCTGTTTCAGTGCTGTATCTCTAATCTAATCTAATCTAATATTACCAGCTGAACAGTATAAGTGAGGAGAGTGTGTTCCCCTGATGGTTTAACACGCACGGGACATGTTACCAGGTGAACAGTATAAGTTAGGAGAGTGTTTTCCCCTGATTGATTAATATGCCCGGGACATGGCACCAGGTGAACAGTATAAGTGAGGAGAGTGTGTTCCCCTGATGGTTTAATATACACAGGACATGTTACCAGGTGAACAGTATAAGTGAGGAGAGTGTGTTCCCCTGATTGTTTAATACACACGGGACATGTCACCAGGTGAACAGTATAAGTGAGCAGAATGTTATCCCCTGATGGTTAAATATGCAAAGGACATGTCACCAGGTGAATAGTATAAGTGAGGAGAGTGTGTTCCCCTGATGGTTTAATACTGACGGGACATGTTACCAGATGTACAGTATAAGTGAGGAGTGTGTGTTCCCCTGATTGTTTAATACACAGGGGACTTGTCACCAGGTGAACAGTATAAGTGAGCTGAATGTTTTACCCTGATGGTTAAATATGCAAAGGACATGTTAGCAGGTGAACAGTATAAGTGAGGAGAGTGTGTTCCCCTGATGGTTTAATGCACACAGGACATGTTACCAGGTGAACAGTATCAGTGAGGAGAATGTGTTCCCCTGATGGTTTAATATACACGGGACATGTTACCAGGTGAACAGTATAAGTGAGGAGAGTCTGTTCCCATGATTGTTTAATATACACGGGACATGTCACCAGGTGAACAGTATAAGTGAGGAGAGTGTGTTCCCCTGATGGTTTAATATACACGGGACATGTTACCAGATGAACAGTATAAATGAGTCGAGTGTGTTCACCTGATGGTTTAATACGCACGGGACATGTTACCAGGTGAACTGTATAAGTCAGGAGAGTGTGTTCCCCTGATGGTTTAATGCACACAGGACATTTTACCAGGTGAACAGTGTAAGTGAGGAGAGTGTGTTCCCCAGATGGTTTAATATACACGGGATATGTTACCAGGTGAACAGTATAAGTGAGGAGATTGTGTTCCCCTGATGGTTTAATATACACGGGACATGTTACCAGGTGAACAGTATAAGTGAGGAGAATGTGTTCCCCTGATGGTTTAATATACACGGGACAGGTGACTCGGTGAACAGTATAAGTGAGGAGAGTGTGTTCCCCTGATGGTTTAATATACACGGGACATTTCATCAAGTGAACAGTATAAGTGAGGAGAGAGTGTTCCACTGATGGTTTAATACTGACGGGACATGTTACCAGATGAAAAGTATAAGTGAGGAGAGTGTGTTCCCCTGATGGTTAATACGCACGGGACATGTTACCAGGAGAAAAGTCTAAGTGAGGACAGTGCTTTCCCCTGATGGTTTAATATTCACGGGACATGTTTCCAAGTGAACAGTGTAAGTGAGGAGAGTGTGTTCTCCTGATGATTTAATATACACGGGATATGTTACCAAGAGAAAAGTCTAAGTGAGGAGAGTGTGTTCCCCTGATGGTTTAATATTCACGGGACATGTTACCAGGTGAACTGTATAAGTGAGGAGAGAGTGTTCCCCTGATGGTTTAATAGAAACGGGACATTTTACCAGGTGAACAGTATAGGTGAGGAGAGAGTGTTCCCCTGATGGTTTAATATGCACGGGACATGTTACCAGGTGAACAGTATAAGTGAGGAGAGTGTGATCCCCTGATGGTTTAATATGCACGGGACATGTTACCAGGTGAACAGTATAAGTGAGGAGAGTGTGTTCCCCTGATGGTTTAATATTCACTGGACATGTTACCAGATGAACAGTATAAGTGAGGAGAGTGTGTTCCCCTGATGCTTTAATATGCACGGGACATGTCACCAGGTGAACAGGATAAGTGAGGAGAATGTGTTCCCCTGATGGTTTAATATTCACTGGACATGTTACCAGATGAACAGTATAAGTGAGGAGAGTGTGTTCCCCTGATGCTTTAATATGCACGGGACATGTCACCAGGTGAACAGGATAAGTGAGGAGAATGTGTTCCCTTGTTGGTTTAATATTCACTGGACATGTTACCAGGTGAACAGTATAAGTGAGGAGAATGTGTTCCCCTGATGGTTTAATATGCACGGGACATGTTACCAGATGAACAGTATAAGTGAGGAGAGTTTGTTCCCCTGATGGTTTAATATTCACTGGACATGTTACCAGGTGAACAGTATAAGTGAGGAGAGTGTGTTCCCCTGATGGTTTAATATGCACGGGACATGTTACCAGATGAACAGTATAAGTGAGGAGAGTTTGTTCCCCTGATGGTTTAATATTCACTGGACATGTTACCAGGTGAACAGTATAAGTGAGGAGAGTGCGTTCCCCTGATGGTTTAATATGCACGGGACATGTTACCAGACGAACAGTATAAGTGATGAGAGTGTGTTCCCCTGATGGTTTAATATTCACTGGACATGTTACCAGATGAACAGTATAAGTGAGGAGAATGTGTTCCCCTGATGGTTTAATATTCACTGGACATGTTACCAGGTGAACAGTATAAGTGAGGAGAGTGTGTTCCCCTGATGGTTTAATATTCACTGGACATGTTACCAGATGAACAGTATAAGTGAGGAGAGTGAGTTCCCCTGATGGTTTAATATACACGGGACATGTTACCAGGTGAACAGTATAAGTGAGGAGAGTGAGTTCCCCTGATGGTTTAATATACACAGGACATGTTACCAGGTGAACAGTATAAGTGAGGAGAGTGTGATCCCTTGATTGTTTAATACGCACGGGACATGTCACCAGGTGAACAGTATAAGTGAGGAGAGTGTGTTCCCCTGATTGTTTAATACACACGGGACATGTCACCAGGTGAACAGTATAATTGAGGAGAGTGTGATCCCCTGATTGTTTAATACACACGGGACATGTTACCAGGTGAACAGTATAAGTGAGGAGAGTGTGTTCCCCTGATGGTTTAATATACACAGGACATGTCACCAGGTGAACAGTATAAGTGAGGAGAGTGTGTTCCCCTGATTGTTTAATACACACGGGACATGTCACCAGGTGAACAGTATAAGTGAGCAGAGTGTTTTCCCCTGATGGTTAAATATGCAAAGGACATGTTACCAGGTGAACAGTATAAGTGAGGAGAGTGTGTTCACCTGATGGGTTAATACTGACGGGACATGTTACCAGGTGAACAGTATAAGTGAGGAGAGTGTGTTCCCCTGATGGTTTAATGCACACAGGACATGTTACCAGGTGAACAGTATAAGTGAGGAGAGTGTGTTCCCCTGATGGTTTAATGCACACGGGACATGTTACCAGGTGAACAGTATAAGTGAGGAGAGTGTGTTCACCTGATGGGTTAATACTGACGGGACATGTTACCAGATGAACAGTATAAGTGAGGAGAGTGTGTTCCCCTGATGGTTTCATATACACGGGACATGTTACCAGGTGAACAGTATAATTGACGAGAGTGTGTTCCCCTGATTGTTAAATACTGACGGGACATGTTACCCGGTGAACAGTATAAGTGAGGAGAATGTGTTCCCCTGATGGTTTAATATACACTGGACATGTTACCAGGTGAACAGTATAAGTGAGGAGAGTGTGTTCCCCTGATGGTTTAATACTGACGGGACATGTTACCAGATGAACAGTATAAGTGAGGAGAGTGTGTTCCTCTGATGGTTTCATGCACACAGGACATGTTACCAGGTGAACAGTATAAGTGAGGAGAGTGTCTTCCCCTGATGGTTTAATATACGAGGGAAATGTTACCAGGTGAACAGTATAAGTGAGGAGAGTGTGTTCCCCTGATTGTTTAATACACACGGGACATGTCACCAGGTGAACAGGATAAGTGAGTAGAATGTGTTCCCCTGATGGTTTAATATTCACTGGACATGTTACCAGATGAACAGTATAAATGAGGAGAGTGTGTTCCCCTGATTGTTTAATACATACAGGACATGTTACCAGGTGAACAGTATAAGTGAGGAGAATGTGTTCCCCTGATGGTTTAATATTCACTGGACATGTTACCAGGTGAACAGTATAAGTGAGGAGAGTGTGTTCCCTTGTTGGTTTAATATTCACTGGACCTGTTACCAGGTGAACAGTATAAGTGAGGAGAATGTGTTCCCCTGATGGTTTAATATTCACTGGACATGTTACCAGGTGAACAGTATAAGTGAGGAGAGTGTGTTCCCCTGATGGTTTAATATGCACGGGACATGTTACCAGATGAACAGTATAAGTGATGAGTGTGTGTTCCCCTGATGGTTTAATATTCACTGGACATGTTACCAGATGAACAGTATAAGTGAGGAGAATGTGTTCCACTGATGGTTTAATATTCACTGGACATGTTACCAGGTGAACAGTATAAGTGAGGAGAGTGTGTTCCCCTGATGGTTTAATATGCACGGGACATGTTACCAGACGAACAGTATAAGTGATGAGAGTGTGTTCCCCTGATGGTTTAATATTCACTGGACATGTTACCAGATGAACAGTATAAGTGAGGAGAATGTGTTCCCCTGATGGTTTAATATTCACTGGACATGTTACCAGGTGAACAGTATAAGTGAGGAGAGTGTGTTCCCCTGATGGTTTAATATTCACTGGACATGTTACCAGATGAACAGTATAAGTGAGGAGAGTGAGTTCCCCTGATGGTTTAATATAGACGGGACATGTTACCAGGTGAACAGTATAAGTCAGGAGAGTGAGTTCCCCTGATGGTTTAATATACACAGGACATGTTACCAGGTGAACAGTATAAGTGAGGAGAGTGTGATCCCCTGATTGTTTAATACACACGGGACATGTTACCAGGTGAACAGTATAAGTGAGGAGAGTGTGTTCCCCTGATGGTTTAATATACACAGGACATGTCACCAGGTGAACAGTATAAGTGAGGAGAGTGTGTTCCCCTGATTGTTTAATACACACGGGACATGTCACCAGGTGAACAGTATAAGTGAGCAGAGTGTTTTCCCCTGATGGTTAAATATGCAAAGGACATGTTACCAGGTGAACAGTATAAGTGAGGAGACTGTGTTCTCCTGATGGTTTAATACTGACGGGAAATGTTACCAGATGAACAGTTTCAGTGAGGAGAGTGTGTTCCTCTGATGGTTTCATGCACACAGGACATGTTACCAGGTGAACAGTATAAGTGAGGAGAGTGTGTTCCCCTGATGGTTTAATGCACACGGGACATGTTACCAGGTGAACAGTATAAGTGAGGAGAGTGTGTTCACCTGATGGGTTAATACTGACGGGACATGTTACCAGATGAACAGTATAAGTGAGGAGAGTGTGTTCCCCTGATGGTTTCATATACACGGGACATGTTACCAGGAGAACAGTATAAGTGAGGGGAGTGCTTTCCCCTGATGGTTTAATATTCACGGGACATGTTACCAGGTGAACAGTATAAGTAAGGAGAGTGTGTTCCCCTGATGGTTTAATATACACAGGACATGTTACCAGGTGAACAGTATAAGTGAGGAGAATGTGTTCCCCTGATGGTTTAATATGCACTGGACATATTATCTGGTGAACAGTATAAGTGAGGAGAGTGTGTTCCCCTGATTGTTTAATACTCACGGGACATGATACCAGGTGAACAGTATAAGTGAGGAGAGTGTGTTCCCCTGATGGTTTAACACGCACGGGACATGTTACCAGGTGAACAGTATAATTGACGAGAGTGTGTTCCCCTGATTGTTAAATACTGACGGGACATGTTACCAGGTGAACAGTATAAGTGAGGAGAGTGTGTTCCCCTGATGGTTTAATATACACTGGACATGTTACCAGGTGAACAGTATAGGTGAGGAGAGTGTGTTCCCCTGATGGTTTAATATTGACGGGACATGTTACCAGATGAACAGTATAAGTGAGGAGAGTGTGTTCCTCTGATGGTTTCATGCACACAGGACATGTTACCAGGTGAACAGTATAAGTGAGGAGAGTGTGTTCCCCTGATGGTTTAATATACACGGGACATGTCACCAGCTGAACAGGATAAGTGAGGAGAGTGTGTTCCCCTGATTGTTTTATGCTCACGGGACATGTCACCAGGTGAACAGTATAAGTGAGGAGAGTGTGTTCCCCTGATGGTTTAACACGCACGGGACATGTTACCAGGTGAACAGTATAATTGACGAGAGTGTGTTCCCCTGATTGTTAAATACTGACGGGACATGTTACCAGGTGAACAGTATAAGTGAGGAGAGTGTGTTCCCCTGATGGTTTAATATACACTGGACATGTTACCAGGTGAACAGTATAAGTGAGGAGAGTGTGTTCCCCTGATGGTTTAATACTGACGGGACATGTTACCAGATGAACAGTATAAGTGAGGAGAGTGTGTTCCTCTGATGGTTTCATGCACACAGGACATGTTACCAGGTGAACATTATAAGTGAGGAGAGTGTCTTCCCCTGATGGTTTAATATACGAGGGAAATGTTACCAGGTGAACAGTATAAGTGAGGAGAGTGTGTTCCCCTGATTGTTTAATACACACGGGACATGTTACCAGGTGAACAGTATAAGTGAGGAGAGTGTGTTCCCCTGATGGTTTAATAAAAGAGGGAAATGTTACCAGGTGAACAGTATAAGTGAGGAGAGTGTGTTCCCCTGATGGTTTAATATACGAGGGAAATGTTACCAGGTGAACAGTATAAGTGAGGAGAGTGTGTTACCCTGATGGTTTAACACGCACGGGACATGTTACCAGGTGAACAGTATAAGTGAGGAGAGTGTGTTCCCCTGATTGTTTAATACTCACGGAACATGTTACCAGGTGATCAGGATAAGTGAGGAGAGTGTGTTACCCTGATGGTTTAACACGCACGGGACATGTTACCAGGTGAACAGTATAATTGACGAGAGTGTGTTCCCCTGATTGTTAAATACTGACGGGACATGTCACCAGGTGAACAGTATAAGTGAGGAGAGTATGTTCCCCTGATTGTTTTATACTCACGGGACATGTTAGCAGGTGAACAGTATAAGTGAGGAGAGAGTGTTCCCCTGATGGTTTAACACGCACGGGACATGTTACCAGGTGAACAGTATAAGTGAGGAGAGTGTGTTCCCCTGATGGTTTAAAATACGAGGGAAATGTTACCAGGTGAACAGTATAAGTGAGGAGAGTGTGTTCCCCTGATGGTTTAATATACGAGGGAAATGTTACCAGTTGAACAGTATAAGTGAGGAGAGTGTGTTCCCCTGATTGTTTAATACTCACGGAACATGTTACCAGGTGAACAGGATAAGTGCGAAGAGTGTGTTCCCCTGATGGTTTAACACGCACGGGACATGTTACCAGGTGAACAGTATAAGTGAGGAGAATGTGTTCCCCTGAGGGTTTAATATGCACTGGACATATTACGTTGTGAACAGTATAAGTGAGGAGAGTGTGTTCCCCTGATTGTTCAATTTACACGGGACGTTTTACCAGGTGAACAGTATAAGTGAGGAGACTGTGTTCCCCTGATGGTTTCAAACACATGGGACATGTTACCAGGTGAACAGTATACGTGAGGAGAGTGTGTTCCCCTAATGTTTTAATAGACACGGGACATGTTACCAGGTGAACAGTATAAGTCAGGAGAGTGTGTTTCGCTGATGTTTTAATACACACGGGACATGTTACCAGGTGAACAGTATAAGTGAGCAGAGTGTGTTCCCCTGATTGTTTAATACACACGGGACATGTTACCAGGTGAACAGTATAAGTGAGGCGAGTGTGTTCCCCAGATTGTTTAATATACACGGGACATGTTACCAGGTGAGCAGAAGAAGTGAGGAGAGTGTGTTCCCCTGATTGTTTAATACACACTGGACATGTTACCAGGTGAACAGTATAAGTGAGGAGAGTGTTTTCCCCTGATAGTTTAATACACACGGGACATGTTACCAGGTGAACAGTATAAGTGAGGAGATTGTGTTCCCTGATGGTTTAATACACACTGGACATGTTACCAGGTGAAGAGTATAAGTGAGGAGAGTGTGTTCCCCTGATGGTTTAATATACACGGGACATGTTACCAGGTGAACAGCATAAGTGAGGAGAATGTGTTCACTGATTGTTTATTACACACAGGACATTTCACCAGGTGAACAGTATATGTGAGGAGAGTGTGTTCCCCTGATGGTTTATAACGCACGGGACATGTTACTAGGTGAACAGTATAAGTGAGTAGAGTGTGTTCCTCTGATGGTTTAATTTCCCCGGGACATGTCAGCAGGTGAACAGTATAAGTGAGGAGAGTGTGTTCCCCTGATGGTTTCATATACACGGGACATGTTACCAGGAGAACAGTATAAGTGAGGGGAGTGCTTTCCCCTGATGGTTTAATATTCACGGGACATGTTACCAGGTGAACAGTATAAGTAAGGAGAGTGTGTTCCCCTGATGGTTTCATATACACGGGACATGTTACCAGGTGAACAGTATAAGTGAGGAGAATGTGTTCCCCTGATGGTTTAATATGCACTGGACATATTATCAGGTGAACAGTATAAGTGAGGAGAGTGTGTTCCCCTGATTGTTTAATGCACACGGGACATGTTACCACCTGAACAGTATAAGTAAGGAGAGTGTGTTCCCCTGATGGTTTCATATACACGGGACATGTTACCAGGAGAACAGTATAAGTGAGGGGAGTGCTTTCCCCTGATGGTTTAATATTCACGGGACATGTTACCAGGTGAACAGTATAAGTAAGGAGAGTGTGTTCCCCTGATGGTTTAATATACACAGGACATGTTACCAGGTGAACAGTATAAGTGAGGAGAATGTGTTCCCCTGATGGTTTAATATGCACTGGACATATTATCTGGTGAACAGTATAAGTGAGGAGAGTGTGTTCCCCTGATGGTTTAATACTGACGGGACATGTTACCAGGTGAACAGTATAAGTGAGGAGAGTGTGTTCCCCTGATGGTTTAATATACACTGGACATGTTACCAGGTGAACAGTATAGGTGAGGAGAGTGTGTTCCCCTGATGGTTTAATACTGACGGGACATGTTACCAGATGAACAGTAGAAGTGAGGAGAGTGTGTTCCTCTGATGGTTTCATGCACACAGGACATGTTACCAGGTGAACAGTATAAGTGAGGAGAGTGTGTTCCCCTGATGGTTTAATATACACGGGACATGTTACCAGGTGAACAGTATAAGCGAGGAGAGTGTGTTCCCCTGATGGTTTAATATACACGGGACATGTCACCAGGTGAACAGTATAAGTGAGGAGAGTGTGTTCCCCTGATGGTTTTATATACACTGGACATGTTACCAGGTGAACAGTATAAGTGAGGAGAGTGTGTTCCCCTGATGGTTTAATACTGACGGGACATGTTACCAGATGAACAGTATAAGTGAGGAGAGTGTGTTCCTCTGATGGTTTCATGCACACAGGACATGTTACCAGGTGAACAGTATAAGTGAGGAGAGTGTCTTCCCCTGATGGTTTAATATACGAGGGAAATGTTACCAGGTGAACAGTATAAGTGAGGAGAGTGTGTTCCCCTGATTGTTTAATACACACGGGACATGTTACCAGGTGAACAGTATAAGTGAGGAGAGTGTGTTCCCCTGATGGTTTAATAAAAGAGGGAAATGTTACCAGGTGAACAGTATAAGTGAGGAGAGTGTGTTCCCCTGATGGTTTAATATACGAGGGAAATGTTACCAGGTGAACAGTATAAGTGAGGAGAGTGTGTTCCCCTGATTGTTTAATACTCACGGAACATGTTACCAGGTGATCAGGATAAGTGAGGAGATTGTGTTCCCCTGATGGTTTAATATACGAGGGAAATGTTACCAGGTGAACAGTATAAGTGAGGAGAGTGTGTTCCCCTGATTGTTTAATACTCAC
Source organism: Heterodontus francisci (assembly GCF_036365525.1). Lineage (NCBI taxonomy): Eukaryota > Metazoa > Chordata > Chondrichthyes > Heterodontiformes > Heterodontidae > Heterodontus > Heterodontus francisci. Next base: position 149,214 of record NW_027140452.1, on the reverse strand, counting down.
GGAACATGTTACCAGGTGAACAGTATAAGTGAGGAGAGTGTGTTCCCCTGATTGTGTAATATACGAGGGAAATGTTACCAGGTGAACAGTATAAGTGAGGAGAATGTGTTACCCTGAAAGTTAAATACTGACGGGACATGTCACCAGGTGAACAGTATAAGTGAGGAGAGTATGTTCCCCTGATTGTTTTATACTCACGGGACATGTTAGCAGGTGAACAGTATAAGTGAGGAGAGAGTGTTCCCCTGATGGTTTAACACGCACGGGACATGTTACCAGGTGAACAGTATAAGTGAGGAGAATGTGTTCCCCTGATTGTTTAATACTCACGGAACATGTTACCAGGTGAACAGGATAAGTGCGAAGAGTGTGTTCCCCTGATGGTTTAACACGCACGGGACATGATACCAGGTGAACAGTATAAGTGAGGAGAATGTGTTCCCCTGAGGGTTTAATATGCACTGGACATATTACGTTGTGAACAGTATAAGTGAGGAGAGTGTGTTCCCCTGATTGTTCAATTTACACGGGACGTTTTACCAGGTGAACAGTATAAGTGAGGAGAGTGTGTTCCCCTGATGGTTTAATATACACTGAACATGTTACCAGGTGAACAGTATCAGTGAGGAGATTGTGTTCCCCTGATGGTTTCAAACACATGGGACATGTCACCAGGCAAACAGTATAAGTGAGGAGATTGTGTTCCCCTGATGGTTTAAGACACACGGGACATGTTACCAGGTGAACAGTATACGTGAGGAGAGTGTGTTCCCCTAATGTTTTAATAGACACGGGACATGTTACCAGGTGAACAGTATAAGTCAGGAGAGTGTGTTTCGCTGATGTTTTAATACACACGGTACATGTTACCAGGTGAACAGTATAAGTGAGCAGAGTGTGTTCCCCTGATTGTTTAATACACTCTGGACATGTTACCAGGTGAACAGTATAAGTGAGGAGAGTGTTTTCCCCTGATAGTTTAATACACACGGGACATGTTACCAGGTGAAGAGTATAAGTGAGGAGAGTGTGTTCCCCTGATTGTTTATTACACACAGGACATTTCACCAGGTGAACAGTATAAGTGAGGAGACTGTGTTCCACTGATGGTTTAATACACACGGGACATGTCAGCAGGTGAACAGTATATGTGAGGAGAGTGTGTTCCCCTGATGGTTTAACACGCACGGGACATGTTACTAGGTGAACAGTATAAGTGAGTAGAGTGTGTTCCGCTGATGGTTTAATATACCCGGGACATGTCAGCAGGTGAACAGTATAAGTGAGGAGAGTGTGTTCCCCTGATTGTTTAATACACACGGGACATGTTACCAGGTGAAGAGTATAAGTGAGGAGAATGTGTTCCCCTGATTGTTTAATACACACGGGACATGTTACCAGGTGAAGAGTATAAGTGAGGAGAGTGTATTCCCCGGATGGTTTAAAACATACGGGACATGTTACCAGGTGAACAGTATAAGTGAGGAGAATGTGTTCCCCTGATTGTTTAATACACACGGGACATGTTACCAGGTGAAGAGTATAAGTGAGGAGAGTGTATTCCCCGGATGGTTTAAAACATACGGGACATGTTACCAGGTGAACAGTATAAGTGAGGAGAGTGTGTTCCCCTGATGGTTTAATACACACGGGACATGTCACCAGGTGAACAGTATAAGTGAGGAGAATGTGTTCCCCTGATTGTTTAATACACACGGGACATGTTACCAGGTGAAGAGTATAAGTGAGGAGAGTGTATTCCCCGGATGGTTTAAAACATACGGGACATGTTACCAGGTGAACAGTATAAGTGAGGAGAGTGTGTTCCCCAGATTGTTTAATACACACGGGTCATGTTACCAGGTAAACAGTACAGGTGAGGAGACTGTGTTGCTTTGATGGTTTAATATACACGGGACATCTTACCAGGTGAACAGTATAAGTGAGGAGAGGGTGTTCCCCAGATTGTTTAATACACACGGGTCATGTTACCAGGTTAACAGTACAGGTGAGGAGACTGTGTTCCTTTGATGGTTTAATATACAAGGGACATGTTACCAGGTGAACAGTATAAGTGAGGAGAGTGTGTTCCCCAGATTGTTTAGTACACACGGGACATGTTGCCAGGTGAACAGTATAAGTTAGGAGAGTGTGTTCCCCTGATTGTTTATTACAGATAGGACATTTCACCAGGTGAACAGTACAAGTGAGGAGACTGTGTACCACTGATGTTTTAATACACACGGGACATCTTCCCAGGTGAACAGTATAAGTGAGCAGAGTGTGTTCCCCTGATTGTTTAATACACAAGGGACATGTTACCAGGTGAACAGTATAATTGAGGAGAGTGTGTTCACCTGATTGTTTAATACACACGGGTCATGTTACCAGGTAAACAGTACAGGTGAGGAGACTGTGTTCCTTTGATGGTTTAATATACACGGGACATCTTACCAGGTGAACAGTATAAGTGAGCAGAGTGTGTTCCCCTGATTGTTTAATACACAAGGGACACGTTACCAGGTGAACAGTATAAGTGAGGAGAGTGTTTTCCCCTGATTGTTTAATACACAAGGGACATGTTACCAGGTGAACAGTATAATTGAGGAGAGTGTGTTCCCCTGATTGTTTAATACACACGGGTCATGTTACCAGGTAAACAGTACAGGTGAGGAGACTGTGTTCCTTTGATGGTTTAATATACACGGGACATCTTACCAGGTGAACAGTATAAGTGAGCAGAGTGTGTTCCCCTGATGGTTTAAGACACACGGGACATGTTACCAGGTGAACAGTATGAGTGAGGAGAGTGTGTTCCCCTGATGGTTTAATATACACGGGACATGTTACCAGGTGAACAGGAAGGCGAGGAGAGTGTGTTCCCCTGATTGTTTAATATACGCGGGACATGTTACCAGGTGAGCAGTATAAGTGAGGAGAGTGTGTTCCCCTGATTGTTTAATACACACTGGACATGTTACCAGGTGAAAAGTATAAGTGAGGAGAGTGTGTTCCCCTGATTGTTTAATACACACTGGACATGTTACCAGGTGAACAGTATAAGTGAGGAGAGTGTGTTCCCCTGATGGTTTAATACACACGGGACATGTTACCAGTTGAACAGTATAAGTGAGGAGATTGTGCTCCCCTGATGGTTTAATACACACGGGACATGTTACCAGGTGAACAGTATAAGTGAGGAGATTGTGTTCCCCTGATGGTTTAATACACACGGGACATGTTACCAGGTGAAGAGTATAAGTGAGGAGAGTGTGTTCCCCTGATTGTTTAATATACACAGGACATGTTACCAGGTGAACAGTATAAGTGAGGAGATTGTGTTCCCCTGATGGTTTAATACACACGGGACATGTTACCAGGTGAAGAGTATAAGTGAGGAGAGTGTGTTCCCCTGATTGTTTAATATACACAGGACATGTTACCAGGTGAACAGTATAAGTGAGGAGACTGTGTTCCACTGATGGTTTAATATACACGGGACATCTTCCCAGGTGAACAGTATAAGTGAGGAGAGTGTGTTCCCCTGATTGTTTAATACACAAGGGACATGTTGCCAGGTGAACAGTATAATTGAGGAGAGTGTGTTTCGCTGATGTTTTAATACACACGGGACATGTTACCAGGTGAACAGTATAAGTGAGGCGAGTGTGTTCCCCTGATTGTTTAATACACACGGGACATGTTGCCAGGTGAACAGTATAAGTGAGGCGAGTGTGTTCCCCAGATTGTTTAATATACACGGGACATGTTACCAGGTGAACAGTTTAAGTGAGGAGAGTGTGTTCCCCAGATTGTTTAATACACACGGGACATGTTGCCAGGTGAGCAGCATTAGTGAGGAGAGTGTGTTCCCCTGATTGTTTAATATACTCAGGACATGTTACCAGGTGAACAGTATAAGTGAGGAGAGTGTGTTCCCCTGATGGTTTAATATACTCAGGACATGTTACCAGGTGAACAGTATAAGTGAGGAGAGTGTGTTTCGCTGATGTTTTAATATACACGGGACATGTTACCAGGTGAACAGTTTAAGTGAGGAGAGTGTGTTTCGCTGATGTTTTAATACACACGGGACATGTTACCAGGTGAACAGTATAAGTGATGCGAGTGTGTTCCCCAGATTGTTTAATATACACGGGACATGTTACCAGGTGAACCGTATAAGTGATGCGAGTGTGTTCCCCAGATTGTTTAATATACACGGGACATGTTACCAGGTGAACCGTATAAGTGAGGAGAGTGTGTTCCCCTGTTTGTTTAATACACACGGGACATGTTACCAGGTGAACAGTATAAGTGAGCTGAGTGTGTTCCCCTGATGTTTTAATACACACGGGACATGTTGCCAGGTGAACAGTATAAGTGAGGAGAGTGTGTTCCCCTGATGGTTTAATATACACGGGACATGTTACCAGGTGAACAGTATAAGTGAGGAGAGTGTGTTCCCCTGATGGTTTAATATACACAGGACATGTTCCCAGGTGAACAGTTTAAGTGAGGAGAGTGTGTTCCCCTGATTGTTTAATACACACGGGACATGTTACCAGGTGAACAGTATAAGTGAGGAGAGTGTGTTCCCCTGAGGGTTTAATATACACGGGACATGTTACCAGGTGAACAGTTTAAGTGAGGAGAGTATGTATCGCTGATGTTTTAATACACACGGGACATGTTACCAGCAGAAGAGTATAAGTGAGGCGAGTGTGTTCCCCAGATTGTTTAATATACACAGGACATGTTCCCTGGTGAGCAGTATAAGTGAGGAGAGTGTGTTCCTCTGATTGTTTAATATACACGGGACATGTTACCAGGTGAACAGTATAAGTGAGGAGAGTGTGTTTCGCTGATGTTTTAATACACACGGGACATGTTACCAGGTGAACAGTATAAGTGAGGCGAGCGTGTTCCCCAGATTGTTTAATATACACGGGACATGTTACCAGGTGAACCGTATAAGTGAGGAGAGTGTGTTCCCCTGTTTGTTTAATACACACGGGACATGTTACCAGGTGAACAGTATAAGTGAGCAGAGTGTGTTCCCCTGATGGTTTAATATACACGAGACATGTTACCAGGTGAACAGTATAAGTGAGGAGAGTGTGTTCCCCAGATTGTTTAATATACACGGGACATGTTACCAGGTGAACAGTATAAGTGAGCAGAGTGTGTTCCCCTGATGGTTTAATATACACGAGACATGTTACCAGGTGAACAGTATAAGTGAGGCGAGCGTGTTCCCCAGATTGTTTAATATACACGGGACATGTTACCAGGTGAACCGTATAAGTGAGGAGAGTGTGTTCCCCTGTTTGTTTAATACACACGGGACATGTTACCAGGTGAACAGTATAAGTGAGGAGAGTGTGTTCCCCAGATTGTTTAATACACACGGGACATGTTACCAGGTGAACAGTATAAGTGAGCAGAGTGAGTTCCCCTGATGGTTTAATATACACGGGACATGTTACCAGCTGAACAGGATAAGTGAGGAGAGTGTGTTCCCCAGATTGTTTAATAGACACGGGACATGTTACCAGATGAACACTATAAGTGAGGAGAGTGTGTTTCCCTGATGTTTTAATACACACGGGACATGTTACCAGGTGAACAGTATAAGTGAGGAGAGGGTGTTCCCCTGATGATTTAATACACACGGGACATGTCACCAGGTGAACAGTATAAGTGAGGAGAGTGTGTTTCCCTGATGTTTTAATACACACGGGACATGTTACCAGGTGAACAGTATAAGTGAGGAGAGGGTGTTCCCCTGATGATTTAATACACACGGGACATGTCACCAGGTGAACAGTATAAGTGAGGAGAGTGTGTTCCCCTGATGGTTTATTATACACGGGACATGTTACCAGGTTAACAGTATAAGTGAGGAGAGTGTGTTCCCCTGATTGTTTAATACACACGGGACATGTTTCCTGGCAAACAGTTTAAGTGAGGCGACTGTGTTCCCCTGATTTTTTAATGCACGCGGGACATTTCACTAGGTGAACAGTATATGTGAGGAGAGTGTGTTCCCCTGATGGTTTAATATACACGGGACATTTTACCAGGTGAACAGTAGAAGTGAGGAGAGTTTGTTCCCCTGATTGTTTAATACACACGGGACATGTTACCAGGTGAACAGTATAAGTGAATAGAGTGTGTTCCCCTGATGGTTTAATATACACGGGACATGTTACCAGGTGAGCAGTATAAGTGAGGAGAGTGTGTTCCCCTGATGGTTTAATATACACGGGACATGTTACCAGGTGAGCAGTATAAGTGAATAGAGTGTGTTCCCCTGATGGTTTCATACACACGGGGCATGTTACCAGATGAACAGTATAAGTGAGGAGAGTGTGTTCCCCTGATTGTTTAATACACACGGGACATGTTACCAGGTGAACAGTATAAGTGAGCAGAGTGTGTTCCCCTGATGGTTTAATATACACGAGACATGTTCCCAGGTGAACAGTATAAGTGAGGAGAGTGTGTTCCCCAGATTGTTTAATACACACGGGACATGTTACCAGGTGAACAGTATAAGTGAGGAGAGGGTGCTCCCCTGATGTTTTAATACACACGGGACATGTTACCAGATGAACAGTATAAGTGAGGAGAGTGTGTTTCCCTGATGTTTTAATACACACGGGACATGTTACCAGATGAACAGTATAAGTGAGGAGAGTGTGTTTCCCTGATGTTTTAATACACACGGGACATGTTACCAGGTGAACAGTATAAGTGAGGAGAGGGTGCTCCCCTGATGTTTTAATACACACGGGACATGTTACCAGATGAACAGTATAAGTGAGGAGAGTGTGTTTCCCTGATGTTTTAATACACACGGGACATGTTACCAGATGAACAGTATAAGTGAGGAGAGTGTGTTTCCCTGATGTTTTAATACACACGGGACATGTTACCAGGTGAACAGTTTAAGTGAGGAGAGTGTGCTCCCCTCATGTTTTAATACACACGGGACATGTTACCAGGTGAACAGTATAAGTGAGGAGAGTGTGTTGCCCTGATGGTTTAATACACACGGGACATGTTACCAGGTGAACAGTATAAGTGAGGAGAGTGTGTTGCCCTGATGGTTTAATATACACGAGACATGTTACCAGATGAACAGTATAAGTGAGGAGAATGTGTTTCCCTGATGTTTTAATACACACGGGACATGTTACCATGTGAACAGTATAAGTGAGGAGAGTGTGTTTCCCTGATGTTTTAATACACACGGGACATGTTACCATGTGAACAGTATAAGTGAGGAGAGTGTGTTCCCCTAATGTTTTAATAGACACGGGACATATTACCAGGTTAACAGTATAAGTGAGGAGAGTGTGTTCCCCTGATTGTTTAATACACACGGGACATGTTACCAGGCAAACAGTTTAAGTGAGGAGACTGTGTTCCCCTGATTTTTTAATGCACGTGGGACATTTCACTAGGTGAACAGTATATGTGAGGAGAGTGTGTTCCCCTGATGGTTTAATATACACGGGACATGTTACCAGGTGAACAGTAGAAGTGAGGAGAGTTTGTTCCCCTGATTGTTTAATACTGACGGGACATGTTACCTGGTGAACAGTATAAGTGAGGAGAGTGTGTTCCCCTGATGGTTTAATATACACGGGACATGTTACCAGGTGAACAGTATAAGTGAGGAGAGTGTGTTCCCCTGATGGTTTCATACACACGGGGCATGTTACCAGGTGAACAGTGTAAGTGAGGAGAGTGTGTTCCCCTGATTGTTTAATACACAAAGGACATGTTACCAGGTGAACAGTGTAAGTGAGGAGAGTGTGTTCCCCTGATGGTTTCATACACACGGGGCATGTTACCAGGTGAACAATATAAGTGAGGAGAGTGTGTTCCCCTGATTGTTTAATACTGACGGGATGGGAGTGGGGGAGGGCAGTGGGGGAGTGGAGTGGGAGTGGAGTGGGGGAATGGAGTGGGAGGGGAGTGGGGGAGTGCAGTGGGAGGCGGCTGGGAGGGGGAGTGGGAGGCGAGTGGGAGGGGGAGTGGGAGGGGTAGTGGGAGGGGAGGAGGTCGGGGAGAGGAGGAGGGGAGGGGGGAAGGGGAAGGGTGAGGGTGAGGGGATTGCCATGGGAGGGGGTAGGTGAGCGTTAAGGAGAGTGGGAGAGGGGAGTGAGGGAGTGAGGGAGGGGAGTGGGGAAGTGGCAGGGGTAGGGGAGTGGGAGTGGGAGAAGGGTGGCGGACGGGTGTGGGAAGTGGGTGGAGGCGGGGTTGGGAAGGTGAGTGGGGGAGGGGAGTGGGGGAGGGGAGTGGGAAGGGGTGTTGGAGAGGTTGGGAAGGTTTGTGGGGGAGGGGAGTGGGGAAGGGGGTGGGGGAGGGGAGTGGGGAAGGGGTGGGGGAGGGGCTGGGAAGGTGATTGGGGGAGGGGAGTGGGGGCGGGTTGTTCGGGAGGGGAGTGGTGTAGGGGTATGCAGGAGGGGATTGGGAGAGGGGAGAGGGGGAGGGAAGTGGGGGATCGGAGTGGGAAGGGGGTGGGGGAGGGGTTGGGAAGGTGATTGGGGGAGGGGTCTGGGGGAGGGGTGTGCGGGTGGGGAGGGGGGGAATTGATTGGGAAGGGGAGTGGGGGAGGGGAGAGGACGGGAGTAGGGGTGGCAGTGGGAGAGGGGAGTGGGAAGGGGAGTGGAGTAGGGGAGAGGAGGGTAGGAGGGTAGAGTAGGGGAGGAGGGGGGAGGAGGGTAGAGGAGGGGAGTAGGGGTGGCTGTGGGAGAGGGGAGTGGGAATGGGAGTGGAGGAGGGGAGGAGGGTAGAGTAGGGGAGGAGGGGAGAGGAGGGGAGTAGGGCGGAGGGGATGGGAGAGGAGAGTGGGAAGAGGAGTGGTGGAGGGGAGAGGAGGGGAGTCGGGTAGGCTGTGGGAGATTGGAGTGGGAAGGATAGTGGGGGAGGGAAGAGGTGGGGAGAGGAGGCTGTGAGAGAGGGGAATGGCAAGGGGAGTGTTGAGGGGAGAGGATGGGAATGGGGAGGCTGTGGGAGAGGGGCGTGGTAAGCGGAAGGTGGAGGGGAGCGGAGGGAGGAGAGGGGTAGCGAGTGGGAGTGGCAGAGGGAAGTGTGTGAAGGGAGTGTGGGAGGGTTGAAGGGGAGCGGAGTGGAGGAGGGATGTGGGGGACGGTGAGTGGCTGAGGGTGAGTGGCTGAGTGGAGTGGGACAGGGGAGTGGAAAGGGAGTGGGATAGGGTAGTGGGGGAGGGGAGTGGAAGAGGAGTGGGGAGGGGAGTGGAAGGGGAGTGGGGGAGTGGAGTGGAAGGGGAGTGGGGGAGGGGAGTGGGGGAGGGGAGTGGAAGTGGAGTGGGGGAGTGGAGTGGAAGGGGAGTGGGGGAGTGGAGTGGAAGGGGAGTGGGGGAGGGGAGTGGGGGAGGGGAGTGGGGGAGTGGAGTGGAAGGGGAGTGGGGGAGGGGAGTGGGGGAGGGGAGTGGAAGGGGAGTGGGGGAGGGGAGTGGGGGAGGGGAGGGGAAGGTGGAGGGGAGCGGAAGGAGGAGAAAGGTAGAGAGTGGGAGTGGTGGAGGGAAGTGTTTGATGGGAGTGTGGGAGGGTTGAAGGTGAGCGGAGTGGAGGAGGGATGTGGGGGACGGTGAGTGTGTGAGGGGAGTGGGACAGGGGAGTGGAAAGGGAGTGGGATAGGGGAGTGGAAAGGGAGTGGGAAAGGGTAGTGGGGGAGGGGAGTGGAAGCGGAGTGGGGAGGGAGTGGAAGGGGGGAATGGGAGTGGAGGAGGGGGAGTGGGGGAGGGGGTGTGGGGGAGTGGGGTGGTGGAGGGGAGTGGGGGAGTGGGGGAGTGGGGGAGGGGAGTGTGGGAGGGGCGTGGGGAGGGGACTGGGGGAGCGAAGTGGAAAGGAGAGTGGGTGAGGGGAGTGGGACAGCAGAGTGGAAGGGGAGTGGGAAAGGGTAGTGGGGGAGGGGAGTGGAAGCGGAGTGGGGAGGGAGTGGAAGGGGGGAATGGGAGTGGAGGAGCGGGAGTGGGGGATGGGGGGAGTGGGGGAGGGGAGTGTGGGAGGGGCGTGGGGAGGGGACTGGGGGAGCGAAGTGGAAAGGAGAGTGGGTGAGGGGAGTGGGACAGCAGAGTGGAAGGGGAGTGGGAAAGGGTAGTGGGGGAGGGGAGTGGAAGGGCAGTGGGGGCGGGGAGTGGAGTAGTGGAGAGGAGAGGAGTGCAGAGGCGGAGAGTGGGGTCGTGGAGTTGGGGAGGGGATTGGGAAGGGGAGTGGGGGAGGGGAGTGGGGGAGGAGCGTGGAGTAGGGGAATTGGGGAGGGGGGTTGGGGAGCGGAGTGGAGTAAGGACGTTTGGGAGGGGAGTGGGGGAGGGGAGTGATTTAGGGGAGTGGTGGAGGGGTGTGGGGTAGGGGAATTGGGGCGGGGAGTGGGCAAGGGGAGCTGGGGAGCGCAGTGGTGTAGGGGAGTCGGGGAGTGAGTTTGGGGAGGGGAGTGCGGTAGGGATGTGGGGGTGGAGAGTGGGGGTGAGCGGGGGAGAGGAGAGGGATAGGGGAGTGGGGGATGTGTGTGGGAGGGAGTTGGGCAGGGGAATGGGTGTGGGAAGTTGGGGAGGGGAGTGGGGGATGGGAGTTAGGGAGGGGAGTGGGGGAGGTGAGTGGGAGGGAGTTGGTGGGGGGATTTGGAAGGGGAGTGGGTGGTGTGTGGGGGAAGGGCGTAGAAGGAATCTAGGGGAGGGGAGTGGAAATGGTGTGGAGGAGGGGAGTGGGGGAGGGGATGTGGGGAGGGGAGTGGGGGAGGGGAGTGCGGGTGGGGAGTGGAAGGGGAGTGGGGGAGGGGAGTGGGAAGGAGAGTGGGGGAGGGGAGTTGGAAGGGGAGAGGGAAGGGGAGTGGAAATGGAGTGGGGTAGGGGGTGGGGGAGGGGTGTGGGTATGGGGAGTAGGGGAGGGGAGTGGAGGAGGAGATTTGGGGACGGGAGTGGGGTTGGGGAGTGGGGGAGGGGGTTGGGGAGGGGAGTTGGGGAGGGGAGTGGGGTAGGGGAATGGGGAGGGGGGTTGGGGAGCGGAATGGAGGAGGGAAGTTTATGAGGCGAGTGGGGGAGGGGAGTGGAGAGGAGTGGAGAGGAGGGGAGTGGGGGAGGGGTGTGATGTCGGGTAGTGGTGGAGGGGGGTTGGGGAGGGGAGTTGGGGAGGGGAGTGGGGTAGGGGAATGGGGAGGGGGGTTGGGGAGCGGAATGGAGGAGGGAAGTTTGGGAGGCAAGTGGGGGAGGGGAGTGGAGAGGAGTGGAGAGGAGGGGAGTGGGGGAGGGGATTGGGAAGGGGAGTGGGGAGGAGAGATGAGGGGGAGAGGAGAGGGGTAGAGAGTGGGAGTGGTGGAGGGAAGTGGGGGAGGAGATTGTGGGAGGAGAGAAGGAGAGAGGACTGGGGTAGGGGAGTGGGTGTGGGGAGTGGTGCAGGGGATTGGGTGTGTGAAGGGGAGTGGGGTAGGGGAGTGGGAGTGGAGTGTGGAGGAAGGGAGTGGGTGTGTGGAGGGGAGAGGGGGAGGTGAGTGCGGGAGGGGAGTGGGGGAGGGATTTGGGGGAGGGCAGAGGGGAGGTGAGTGGGGTTGGGGAGTGGGGGAGGGGCATGTGGGAGTGGAGTGGAGGGGAGAGTTTGGGGAGGGGATTTGGGTAGGAGAATGGGGGAGGGTGTTGGGGAGCGGAGTAGGGGAGGGGAGTGGGGGAGGGGAGTGGAGTGGGGGAGGAGATTGGGGGAGGGGAGTGGGGGAGGAGATTGGGGGAGGGGAATGGGGGAGGAGTGTGGAGTAGGGGTTTGGGGGAGAGGAGTGGGATAGGGGAAGGGGAGGGGTATTGGAGAACGGGGTGGGGGAGCGGAGTGGAGTAGGGAAGTTTGGGAGGCGAGTGGGGGAGCTGAGTGGGGGAGGGGAGTGATATAGGGGGTGGGGGAGGGGAGTGGGGTAGGGGAGTTGGGGCGGGGAGTGGGCAAGGGGAGCTGGGGAGCGCAGTGGGGTAGAGGAGTGGGGGTGGAGAGTGGGAGTGAGCGGGGGAGGGGAGTGGTATTGGGGAGTGGGGGAGGTGAGTGGGAGGAAGTTGGTGGGGGGATTTGGGGAGATGAGTGGGGGAGGGAAGTTGGGGAAGTGAGTGGGGTTGGGGTGTGAGGGAGGGGAGTTAGGGAGGGGAGTGGGGAGTTGAGTGGGAGGGAGTTAGTGAGGGGAGTTGGGGAGGTGAGGGGGGAGGGGAGTGGGGGAGGGGAGTTAGGGAGGGGAGTTAGGGAGGTGAGTGGGAGGGAGTTAGTGAGGGGAGTTGGGGAGTTGAGTGGGGGAGGGGAGTGGGGGTGCGGAGTTAGGGAGGTGGGTGGGGTAGGGGAGTGGGGTTGGGGAGCGGAATGGAGGAGGGCAGTTTGGGAGGCGAGTGTGGGAGGGGAGTGGAGAGGAGTGGAGAGGAGGGGAGTGGGGGAGGTGAGTGAGAGGGAGTTAGTGAGGGGAGTTGGTGAGGTGAGGGGGAGGGAGTTGGTGAGGGGGATTGGGGAGGTAAGTGGGGTGGGGGAGTGAGGGAGGGGAGTTAGGGAGGGGAGTGGGGTGAGGGAGGGGAGTTAGGGAGGGGAGTGGGGGAGGTGAGTGGGAGGGAGTTAGTGAGGGGAGTTGGGGAGGTGAGGGGGAGGGGAGTGGGGGAGGAGAGTTAGGGAGGGGAGTTAAGGAGGTGAGTGGGAGGGAGTTGGTGAGGGGAGTTGGGGAGGTGAGTAGTGGAGGGGTGTGGGCTTGCGGAGTTAGGGATGTGAGTGGGGTTGGGGTGTGGGGGAGTGGAGTGGGTAAGGGGAGCTGGGGATGGGATTTGGGTAGGGGAATGGGGGAGGGTGTTTGGGGAGCGGAGTGGAGTAGGGACGTTTGGGAGGCGAGTGGGGGATGGGAGTGGTGTCGGGGAGTGGGGGAGGGGTGTGATATATGCGGGTGGGGGAGGGGAGTGGGGTAGGGGAGTTGGGGCGGGGAGTGGGCAAGGGGAGCTGGGGAGCGCAGTTGGGTGGGGAGTGGGGGTGGAGAATGGGGGTGAGCGGGGGAGGGGAGTGGGATAGGGGAGTGGGTACCATGAGTGGGAGGGAGTTGGGCAGGGGAGTGAGTGAGGGAAATTGGGGAGGGGTGTGAGGGAGGGGAGTTAGGGAGAGGAGTGGGGGAGGTGAGTGGGAGGGAGTTGGTGGGGAGAGTTGGGGAGATGAGTGGGGGAGGGGAATGGGGGAGGGAAGTTGGTGATCTGAGAGGGGTAGGGGAGTGAGGGAGGGGAGATAGGGAGGGGAGTGGGGGAGGTGAGTGGGAGGGAGTTAGTGAGTGGAGTTGTGGAGGTGAGTGGGAGGCAGTTGGGAAGGTGAATGGGGGAGGGGAGTTGGGGTAGGGGAGTGGGGGAGGGGAGTGGGTAAGGGGTGCTGGGGAGGGGATTTGGGTAGGGGAATGGGGGCGTGTGTTTGGGGAGCGGAGTGGAGTATTGAAGTTTGGGAGGCGAGTGGGGAATGGGAGTGGTGTAGGGGAGGGGGGAGGAGAATGACAGAGGGGAGTGGGGGAAGGGATCTGGTGAGGGGAGTGGGGTAGTGGAGTGGGGGAGGGGTGTGATATAGGGGAGTGCGGGAGGGGAGTGGGGTAGGGGAGTTGGGGCGGGGAGTGGGAAATGGGAGCTGGGGAGTGCAGTGGGGTAGGGGAGTGGGGGTGGAGAGTGGGGGTGAGCGGTGGATTGGAGTGGGATAGGGGAGTGGGGGAGGTGAGTGGGAGGGAGTTGGGCAGGTGAGTGGGTAAGGGGAGTTGGGGAGGGGAGTTAGGGAGGGGAGTGGGGGAGGTGAGTAGGAGGAAGTTGTTGGGGGGAGTTGGGGAGATGTGGGGGAGGGGAGTGAGGGATGGGAGTTAGGGAGGGGAGTGGGGGAGGTGAGTGGGAGGGAGTTAGTGAGTGGAGTTGTGGAGGTGGGGAGTGGGGGAGGGGAGTTATGCAGGTGAGTGGGAGGGAGTTGGGAAGGTGAGTTGGGGAGGGGAGTTGGCGTGCGGAGTTAGGGAGGTGAGTGGCGTCGGGGAGTTGGGGAGGGGAGTTAGGGAGGGGAGTGGGGGAGGTGAGTGGGAGGACTCAGTGAGGGGAGTTGGGGAGGTGAGGGGGAGGGGAGTGGGGGAGGGGAGTTAGGGATGTCAGTGGGGCAGGGGAGTGGGGGAGGGGAGTGGGTAAGGGGAGCTGGGGAGGGGATATGGGTAGGGGAATAGGGGAGGGGGTTTGGGGAGCGGAGTGGAGTAGGGAAGTTTGGGAGGCGAGTGGGGGAAGGGAGTGGTGTAGGGGAGTGGGGGAGGGGATTGACATAGGGGAGTGGGGGAGGGGAGCTGGAGAGGGGAGTGGGGGAGGGGAGTGGGGGAGGGGAATGGTGCAGGGGAGTGGGGGTGGGGAGTGCGGGAGGGGTGTTGGGGAAGGGAGTGGGGGAGGGGAATGAGGGATTGGAGTGGGGGAGGTGAGTGGGGGAGGGGAGTGGGGTAGGGGTGTTGGGGATGGGAGTGGGGGAGGGGAGTGATATAGTGATGTGGGGAAGTGGAGTGGGGGAGGGTAGTGGGGGAGAGGAGTGGGGGCGGGGAGTGGGGGAGGGGAGTGGGGGAGGTGAGTGGGGTAGGGGTGTTGGGGAGGGGAGTGGGGGAGGTGAGTGGGAGGGAGTTGTTGGGGGGAGTTGGGGAGATGAGTGGGGGAGGGGAGTGGGGGAGGGAAGTTGGTGACGTGAGTGGGGTAGGGGAGTCAGGGAGGGGATTTAGGGAGGGGAGTGGGGGAGGTGAGAGGGAGGACTTAGTGAGGGGAGTTGGGGAGGTGAGGGCGAGGGGAGTGGGGGAGGGGAGTTAGGGATGTGAGTGGGGCAGGGGAGTGGGGGAGGGGAGTGGGTAAGGGGAGCTGGGGAGGGGTGTTGGGGAGGGGAATGGGGGAGGGGAGTGGAGTAGGGGGGTGGGGGAGGGGTGTGAGGGAGGGAGTTTGGGGAGGGGTGTGGGGGAGGGGAGCGGGGGAGGGCTGTGGGGTACGGGAGTGGTGGAGGGGAATGGGGGATTGGAGTGGGGGAGGGGAGTGGGGGAGGGGAGTGGGGTAGGGGTGTTGGGGATGGGAGTGGGGGAGGGGAGTGATATTGCGCAGTGGGGAAGTGGAGTGGGAGGAGTAGAGTGGGGGAGTGGAGTGGGGGAGGGGAGTGGGGTAGGGGTGTTGGGGATGGGAGTGGGGTAGGGGTGTTGGGGAGGGGAGTGGGGGAGGGGAGTGGGGTAGCGGAGTGGGGTAGGGGAGTGGGGGAGGGGAGTGGGGGTGGGGAGTGGGGTAGGGGTGTTGGGGAGGGGAGTGGGGGAGGGGAGTGGTGGAGAGGAGTGCCTTGGAACATGTGCTGACATTAATGGTGCTATATAAATACAAGTTGTTGTTGTGTTGGACATATATCACCTTTCCTTCATCATGACTGGGTGAAAATGCTGTAACTCCTTCTCCAACACCATTGTGAGATGACCTTCACCACACAGACTGCAGAGGTTCAAGGTAATGGACCAGCATCACCTTCTCAATGGACAACTGGGGATGGACAATATCTGCTGGTCTAGTGACAGACACATCCTAACAATGAAGACAAATATCTGTCTGTGTAAAATGGATGAAAAGTCTTTACACAAAGAGAATCATAGAGAGATACTGCACTGAAACAGACCCTTTGGCCCATCGAGTCTGTGCTGACCAACAGCCACCCATTTATATATCCGACATTAATCCCATATTTCCTACCACATCCCCACCATCCTCCAACCACCTAACGAGACTAGGGACATTTACAATGGCCAATTTATCAATCAAACTGCAAGTCTTTGTCTGTGGGAGGAAACCAGAGCACCCGGCAGAAACCCACATGGTCACAGGCAAAACTTGCAAACTCCACACAGGCAGCACCCAGAACAGAACCCGGGACACTGGAGCTGTGAGACTGTGGCAGTAAACAGAACCGAACCCGGGTCACTGGAGCTGTGAGACTGTGGCAGTAAACAGAACCGAACCCGGGTCACTGGAGCTGTGAGGCTGTGGCAGTAAACAGAACCGAACCCGGGTCACTGGAGCTGTGAGACTGTGGCAGGAAACAGAACCGAACCCGGGTCACTGGAGCTGTGAGACTGTGGCAGTAAACAGAACCGAACCCGGGTCACTGGAGCTGTGAGACTGTGGCAGTACGCAGAACCGAACCCAGGTCACTGGAGCTGTGAGACTGTGGCAGTAAACAGAACCGAACCCGGGTCACTGGAGCTGTGAGACTGTGGCAGTAAACAGAACCGAACCCGGGTCACTGGAGCTGTGAGACCGTGGCAGGAAACAGAACCGAACCCGGGACACTGGAGCTGTGAGACTGTGGCAGTAAACAGAACCGAACCCAGGTCACTGGAGCTGTGAGACTGTGGCAGTAAACAGAACCGAACCCAGGTCACTGGAGCTGTGAGACTGTGGCAAAAAACAGAACCGAACCCGGGACACTGGAGCTGTGAGACTGTGGCAGTAAACAGAACCGAACCCGGGTCACTGGAGCTGTGAGGCTGTGGCAGTAAACAGAACCGAACCCGGGTCACTGGAGCTGTGAGACTGTGGCAGGAAACAGAACCGAACCCGGGTCACTGGAGCTGTGAGACTGTGGCAGTAAACAGAACCGAACCCGGGTCACTGGAGCTGTGAGACTGTGGCAGTAAACAGAACCGAACCCAGGTCACTGGAGCTGTGAGACTGTGGCAGTAAACAGAACCGAACCCGGGTCACTGGAGCTGTGAGACTGTGGCAGTAAACAGAACCGAACCCGGGTCACTGGAGCTGTGAGACTGTGGCAGTAAACAGAACCGAACCCGGGTCACTGGAGCTGTGAGACTGTGGCAGTAAACAGAACCGAACCCGGGTCACTGGAGCTGTGAGACTGTGGCAGTAAACAGAACCGAACCCGGGTCACTGGAGCTGTGAGACTGTGGCAGTAAACAGAACCGAACCCGGGTCACTGGAGCTGTGAGACTGTGGCAGTAAACAGAACCGAACCCGGGTCACTGGAGCTGTGAGACTGTGGCAGGAAACAGAACCGAACCCGGGACACTGGAGCTGTGAGACTGTGGCAGTAAACAGAACCGAACCCAGGTCACTGGAGCTGTGAGACTGTGGCAGTAAACAGAACCGAACCCAGGTCACTGGAGCTGTGAGACTGTGGCAAAAAACAGAACCGAACCCGGGACACTGGAGCTGTGAGACTGTGGCAGTAAACAGAACCGAACCCGGGTCACTGGAGCTGTGAGACTGTGGCAGTAAACAGAACCGAACCCGGGTCACTGGAGCTGTGAGACTGTGGCAGTAAACAGAACTGAACCCGGGTCACTGGAGCTGTGAGACTGTGGCAGTAAACAGAACTGAACCCAGGTCACTGGAGCAGTGAGACTGTGACAGTAAACAGAACCGAACCCAGGTCACCGGAGCTGTGAGACTGTGGCAGTAAACAGAACCGAACCCGGGACACTGGAGCTGTGAGACTGTGGCAGGAAACAGAACCGAACCCGGGACACTGGAGCTGTGAGACTGTGGCAGTAAACAGAACCGAACCCAGGTCACTGGAGCTGTGAGACTGTGGCAGTAAACAGAACCGAACCCAGGTCACTGGAGCTGTGAGACTGTGGCAAAAAACAGAACCGAACCCGGGACACTGGAGCTGTGAGACTGTGGCAGTAAACAGAACCGAACCCGGGTCACTGGAGCTGTGAGACTGTGGCAGTAAACAGAACCGAACCCGGGTCACTGGAGCTGTGAGACTGTGGCAGTAAACAGAACTGAACCCAGGTCACTGGAGCAGTGAGACTGTGACAGTAAACAGAACCGAACCCGGGTCACTGGAGCTGTGAGACTGTGGCAGTAAACAGAACCGAACCCGGGTCACTGGAGCTGTGAGACTGTGGCAGTAAACAGAACCGAACCCGGGTCACTGGAGCTGTGAGACTGTGGCAGTAAACAGAACCGAACCCAGGTCACTGGAGCTGTGAGACTGTGGCAGTAAACAGAACTGAACCCGGGACACTGGAGCGGTGAGACTGTGGCAGTAAACAGAACTGAACCCGGGTCACTGGAGCTGTGAGACTGTGGCAGTAAACAGAACTGAACCCGGGACACTGGAGCTGTGAGACTGTGGCAGTAAACAGAACCGAACCCAGGTCACTGGAGCTGTGAGACTGTGGCAGTAAACAAAACCGAACCCAGGTCACTGGAGCTGTGAGGCTGTGGCAGTCCCCAGATCCGAACCCGGGACACTGGAGCTGTGAGGCTGTGGCAGTAAACAGAACCGAACCCGGGACACTGGAGCTGTGAGACTGTGGCAGTACGCAGAACCGAACCCAGGTCACTGGAGCTGTGAGACTGTGGCAGTAAACAGAACCGAACCCAGGCCACTGGAGCTGTGAGACTGTGGCAGTAAACAGAACCGAACCAGGGTCACTGGAGCTGTGAGACTGTGGCAGTAAACAGAACCGAACCCAGGTCACTGGAGCTGTGAGACTGTGGCAGTAAACAGAACCGAACCCAGGTCACTGGAGCTGTGAGACTGTGGCAGTAAACAGAACCGAACCCGGGTCACTGGAGCTGTGAGACTGTGGCAGTAAACAGAACCGAACCCAGGTCACTGGAGCTGTGAGACTGTGGCAGTAAACAGAACTGAACCCGGGACACTGGAGCGGTGAGACTGTGGCAGTAAACAGAACCGAACCCAGGTCACTGGAGCTGTGAGACTGTGGCAGTAAACAGAACTGAACCCGGGTCACTGGAGCTGTGAGACTGTGGCAGTAAACAGAACCGAACCCAGGTCACTGGAGCTGTGAGACTGTGGCAGTAAACAGAACTGAACCCGGGACACTGGAGCGGTGAGACTGTGGCAGTAAACAGAACTGAACCCGGGTCACTGGAGCTGTGAGACTGTGGCAGTAAACAGAACTGAACCCGGGACACTGGAGCTGTGAGACTGTGGCAGTAAACAAAACCGAACCCAGGTCACTGGAGCTGTGAGGCTGTGGCAGTCCCCAGATCCGAACCCGGGACACTGGAGCTGTGAGGCTGTGGCAGTAAACAGAACCGAACCCGGGACACTGGAGCTGTGAGACTGTGGCAGTACGCAGAACCGAACCCAGGTCACTGGAGCTGTGAGACTGTGGCAGTAAACAGAACCGAACCCAGGTCACTGGAGCTGTGAGACTGTGGCAGTAAACAGAACCGAACCCGGGTCACTGGAGCTGTGAGACTGTGGCAGTAAACAGAACCGAACCCAGGTCACTGGAGCTGTGAGACTCTGGCAGTAAACAGAACCGAACCCAGGTCACTGGAGCTGTGAGACTGTGGCAGTAAACAGAACCGAACCCGGGTCACTGGAGCTGTGAGACTGTGGCAGTAAACAGAACCGAACCCAGGTCACTGGAGCTGTGAGACTGTGGCAGTAAACAGAACTGAACCCGGGACACTGGAGCGGTGAGACTGTGGCAGTAAACAGAACCGAACCCAGGTCACTGGAGCTGTGAGACTGTGGCAGTAAACAGAACCGAACCCGGGACACTGGAGCTGTGAGACTGTGGCAGTAAACAGAACCGAACCCGGGTCACTGGAGATGTGAGACTGTGGCAGTAAACAGAACTGAACCCGGGTCACTGGAGCTGTGAGAATGTGGCAGTAAACAGAACCGAACCCAGGACACTGGAGCTGTGAGACTGTGGCAGTAAACAGAACCGAACCCAGGTCACTGGAGCTGTGAGACTGTGGCAGTAAACAGAACCGAACCCGGGTCACTGAAGCTGTGAGACTGTGGCAGTAAACAGAACCGAACCCAGGACACTGGAGCTGTGAGACTGTGGCAGTAAACAGAACCGAACCCAGGTCACTGGAGCTGTGAGACTGTGGCAGTAAACAGAACCGAACCCGGGACACTGGAGCTGTGAGACTGTGGCAGTAAACAAAACCGAACCCGGGACACTGGAGCTGTGAGACTGTGGCAGTAAACAGAACCGAACCCAGGACACTGGAGCTGTGAGACTGTGGCAGTAAACAGAACCGAACCCGGGTCACTGGAGCTGTGAGACTGTGGCAGTAAACAGAACCGAACCCGGGTCACTGGAGCTGTGAGACTGTGGCAGTAAACAGAACCGAACCCGGGTCACTGGAGCTGTGAGACTGTGGCAGTAAACAGAACCGAACCCAGGTCACTGGAGCTGTGAGACTGTGGCAGTAAACAGAACCGAACCCGGGTCACTGGAGCTGTGAGACTGTGGCAGTAAACAGAACCGAACCCGGGACACTGGAGCTGTGAGGCTGTGGCAGTCCCCAGCACCGAACCCGGGACACTGGAGCTGTGAGACTGTGGCAGTACGCAGAACCGAACCCAGGTCACTGGAGCTGTGAGACTGTGGCAGTAAACAGAACCGAACCCAGGTCACTGGAGCTGTGAGACTGTGGCAGTAAACAGAACCGAACCCGGGTCACTGGAGCTGTGAGACTGTGGCAGTAAACAGAACCGAACCCGGGTCACTGGAGCTGTGAGACCGTGGCAGTAAACAGAACTGAACCCGGGTCACTGGAGCTGTGAGACTGTGGCAGTAAACAGAACTGAACCCAGGTCACTGGAGCTGTGAGACTGTGGCAGTAAACAGAACCGAACCCAGGTCAGTGGAGCTGTGAGACTGTGGCAGTAAACAGAACCGAACCCGGGTCACTGGAGCTGTGAGACTGTGGCAGTAAACAGAACTGAACCCGGGTCACTGGAGCTGTGAGACTGTGGCAGTAAACAGAACCGAACCCAGGTCACTGGAGCTGTGAGACTGTGGTAGTAAACAGAACCGAACCCGGGACACTGGAGCTGTGAGGCTGTGGCAGTCCCCAGAACCGAACCCGGGACACTGGAGCTGTGAGAGTGTGGCAGTAAACAGAACCGAACCCGGGACACTGGAGCTGTGAGACTGTGGCAGTCCCCAGAACTGAACCCGGGTCACTGGAGCTGTGAGACTGTGGCAGTCCCCAGAACCGAACCCAGGTCACTGGAGCTGTGAGACTGTGGCAGTAAACAGAACCGAACTCAGGTCACTGGAGCTGTGAGACTGTGGCAGTAAACAGAACTGAACCCAGGTCACTGGAGCTGTGAGACTGTGGCAGTAAACAGAACCGAACCCAGGACACTGGAGCTGTGAGACTGTGGCAGTAAACAGAACTGAACCCAGGTCACTGGAGCTGTGAGACTGTGGCAGTAAACAGAACCGAACCCAGGTCACTGGAGCTGTGAGGCTGTGGCAGTAAACAGAACTGAACCCAGGTCACTGGAGCTGTGAGACTGTGGCAGTAAACAGAACCGAACCCAGGTCACTGGAGCTGTGAGGCTGTGGCAGTAAACAGAACTGAACCCAGGTCACTGGAGCTGTGAGACTGTGGCAGTAAACAGAACTGAACCCAGGTCACTGGAGCTGTGAGACTGTGGCAGTAAACAGAGCCGAACCCGGGACACTGGAGCTGTGAGACTGTGGCAGTAAACAGAACCGAACCCGGGTCACTGGAGCTGTGAGACTGTGGCAGTAAACAGAACTGAACCCGGGTCACTGGAGCTGTGAGACTGTGGCAGTAAACAGAACCGAACCCGGGTCACTGGAGCTGTGAGACTGTGGCAGTAAACAGAGCCGAACCCGGGACACTGGAGCTGTGAGACTGTGGCAATAAACAGAACCGAACCCGGGTCACTGGAGCTGTGAGACTGTGGCAGTAAACAGAACCGAACCCAGGTCTCTGGAGCTGTGAGACTGTGGCAGTAAACAGAACCGAACCCAGGTCACTGGAGCTGTGAGACTGTGGCAGTAAACAGAACCGGACCCGGGACACTGGAGCTGTGAGACTGTGGCAGTAAACAGAACCGAACCCGGGTCACTGGAGCTGTGAGGCTGTGGCAGTAAACAGAACCGGACGCGGGACACTGGAGCTGTGAGACTGTGGCAGTCCCCAGAACCGAACCCAAATCACTGGAGCTGTGAGACTGTGGCAGTAAACAGAACCGAACCCGGGTCACTGGAGCTGTGAGGCTGTGGCAGTCCCCAGAACCGAACCCAGGTCACTGGAGCTGTGAGAGTGTGGCAGTAAACAGAACCGAACCCGGGACACTGGAGCTGTGAGGCTGTGGCAGTCCCCAGAACCGAACCCGGGACACTGGAGCTGTGAGACTGTGGCAGTACGCAGAACTGAACCCGGGTCACTGGAGCTGTGAGAGTGTGGCAGTAAACAGAACCGAACCCGGGACACTGGAGCTGTGAGGCTGTGGCAGTAAACAGAACCGAACCCAGGTCAGTGGAGCTGTGAGACTGTGGCAGTAAACAGAACCGAACCCGGGTCACTGGAGCTGTGAGACTGTGGCAATCCCCAGAACCGAACCCAGGTCACTGGAGCTGTGAGAGTGTGGCAGTAAACAGAACCGAACCCAGGTCACTGGAGCTGTGAGACTGTGGCAGTAAACAGAACCGAACCCGGGTCACTGGAGCGGTGAGACTGTGGCGGTAAACAGAACCGAACCCAGGTCACTGGAGCTGTGAGAGTGTGGCAGTAAACAGAACCGAACCCAGGTCACTGGAGCTGTGAGACTGTGGCAGTAAACAGAACCGAACCCGGGTCACTGGAGCGGTGAGACTGTGGCGGTAAACAGAACCGAACCCGGGTCACTGGAGCTGTGAGGCTGTGGCAGTAAACAGAACCGAACCCGGGTCACTGGAGCTGTGAGACTGTGGCAGTAAACAGAACCGAACCCAGGTCACTGGAGCTGTGAGACTGTGGCAGTAAACAGAACCGAACCCAGGTCACTGGAGCTGTGAGACTGTGGCAGTAAACAGAACCGAACCCAGGACACTGGAGCTGTGAGGCTGTGGCAGTAAAGAGAACCGAACCCGGGTCACTGGAGCTGTGAGACTGTGGCAGTAAACAGAACTGAACCCAGGACACTGGAGCTGTGAGACTGTGGCAGTAAACAGAACCGAACCCAGGTCACTGGAGCTGTGAGACTGTGGCAGTAAACAGAACCGAACCCGGGACACTGGAGCTGTGAGACTGTGGCAGTAAACAGAACAGAACCCAGGTCACTGGAGCTGTGAGACTGTGGAAGTAAACAGAACCGAACCCAGGTCACTGGAGCTGTGAGACTGTGACAGTAAACAGAACCGAACCCGGGTCACTGGAGCTGTGAGGCTGTGGCAGTAAACAGAACCGAACCCAGGTCACTGGAGCTGTGAGACTGTGGCAGTAAACAGAACCGAACCCGGGACACTGGAGCTGTGAGACTGTGGCAGTAAACAGAACAGAACCCAGGTCACTGGAGCTGTGAGACTGTGGAAGTAAACAGAACCGAACCCAGGTCACTGGAGCTGTGAGACTGTGACAGTAAACAGAACCGAACCCGGGACACTGGAGCTGTGAGACTGTGGCAGTAAACAGAACCGAACCCAGGTCACTGGAGCTGTGAGACTGTGGCAGTAAACAGAACCGAACCCAGGTCACTGGAGCTGTGAGACTGTGGCAGTAAACAGAACCGAACCCAGGTCACTGGAGCTGTGAGACTGTGGCAGTAAACAGAACCGAACCCGGGACACTGGAGCTGTGAGACTGTGGCAGTAAACAGAACCGAACCCGGGACACTGGAGCTGTGAGACTGTGGCAGTAAACAGAACCGAACCCGGGACACTGGAGCTGTGAGACTGTGGCAGTGAACAGAACCGAACCCGGGTCACTGGAGCTGTGAGACTGTGGCAGTAAACAGAACCGAACCCAGGTCACTGGAGCTGTGAGACTGTGGCAGTAAACAGAACCGAACCCAGGTCACTGGAGCTGTGAGACTGTGGCAGTAAACAGAACCGAACCCGGGACACTGGAGCTGTGAGGCTGTGGCAGTAAACAGAACCGAACCCGGGTCACTGGAGCTGTGAGACTGTGGCAGTGAACAGAACAGAACCCGGGTCACTGGAGCTGTGAGACTGTGGCAGTACGCAGAACCGAACCCAGGTCACTGGAGCTATGAGACTGTGGCAGTAAACAGAACCGAACCCGGGTCACTGAAGCTGTGAGACTGTGGCAGTAAACAGAAACGAACCCAGGTCACTGGAGCTGTGAGGCTGTGGCAGTAAACAGAACCGAACCCGGGTCACTCAAGCTGTGAGGCTGTGGCAGTAAACAGAACCGAACCCATGTCACTGGAGCTGTGAGACTGTGGCAGTAAAAAGAACCGAACCCAGGTCACTGGAGCTGCGAGACTGTGGCAGTAAACAGAACGGAACCCGGGTCACTGGAGATGTGAGACTGTGGCAGTAAACAGAACCGAACCCGGGACACTGGAGCTGTGAGGCTGTGGCAGTCCCCAGAACCGAACCCGGGACACTGGAGCTGTGAGACTGTGGCAGTACGCAGAACCGAACCCAGGTCACTGGAGCTGTGAGACTGTGGCAGTAAACAGAACCGAACCCAGGTCACTGGAGCTGTGAGACTGTGGCAGTAAACAGAACCGAACCCGGGACACTGGAGCTGTGAGACTGTGGCAGTAAACAGAACTGAACCCGGGTCACTGGAGCTGTGAGACTGTGGCAGTAAACAGAACCGATCCCAGGTCACTGGAGCTGTGAGACTGTGGCAGTAAACAGAACCGAACCCAGGTCACTGGAGCTGTGAGACTGTGGCAGTAAACAGAACCGAACCCAGGTCACTGGAGCTGTGAGACTGTGGCAGTAAACAGAACTGAACCCGGGTCACTGGAGCTGTGAGACTGTGGCAGTAAACAGAACTGAACCCGGGTCACTGGAGCTGTGAGACTGCGGCAGTAAACAGAACCGAACCCAGGTCACTGGAGCTGTGAGACTGTGGCAGTAAACAGAACCGAACCCAGGTCACTGGAACTGTGAGACTGTGGCAGTAAACAGAACTGAAGCCGGGTCACTGGAGCTGTGAGACTGTGGCAGTAAACAGAACTGAACCCGGGTCACTGGAGCTGTGAGACTGTGGCAGTAAACAGAACCAAACCCGGGACACTGGAGCTGTGAGGCTGTGGCAGTCCCCAGAACCGAACCCGGGACACTGGAGCTGTGAGACTGCGGCAGTACGCAGAACTGAACCCGGGTCACTGGAGCTGTGAGACTGTGGCAGTAAACAGAACCGAACCCGGGACACTGGAGCTGTGAGACTGTGGCAGTAAACAGAACCGAACCCGGGTCACTGGAGCTGTGAGACTGTGGCAGTAAACAGAACCGAACCCGGGACACTGGAGCTGTGAGACTGTGGCAGTCCCCAGAACCGAACCCAGGACACTGGAGCTGTGAGGCTGTGGCAGTAAACAAAACCGAACTCAGGTCACTGGAGCTGTGAGACTGTGGCAGTAAACAGAACTGAACCCAGGTCACTCGAGCTGTGAGACTGTGGCAGTAAACAGAACTGAACCCAGGTCACTGGAGCTGTGAGACTGTGGCAGTAAACAGAACCGAACCCAGGACACTGGAGCTGTGAGACTGTGGCAGTAAACAGAACTGAACCCAGGTCACTGGAGCTGTGAGACTGTGGCAGTAAACAGAACTGAACCCAGGTCACTGGAGCTGTGAGACTGTGGCAGTAAACAGAAACGAACCCAGGACACTGGAGCTGTGAGATTGCGGCAGTAAACAGAACTGAACCCGGGTCACTGGAGCTGTGAGAGTGTGGCAGTAAAATGAACCGAACCCGGGACACTGGAGCTGTGAGACTGTGGCAGTAAACAGAACCGAACCCGGGTCACTGGAGCTGTGAGACTGTGGCAGTAAACAGAACCGAACCCGGGTCACGGGAGCTGTGAGACTGTGGCAGTAAACAGAACCGAACCCGGGACACTGGAGCTGTGAGACTGTGGCAGTAAACAGAACTGAACCCAGGTCACTCGAGCTGTGAGACTGTGGCAGTAAACAGAACTGAACCCAGGTCACTGGAGCTGTGAGACTGTGGCAGTAAACAGAACTGAACCCAGGTCACTCGAGCTGTGAGACTGTGGCAGTAAACAGAACCGAACCCAGGACACTGGAGCTGTGAGACTGTGGCAGTAAACAGAACTGAACCCAGGTCACTGGAGCTGTGAGACTGTGGCAGTAAACAGAACCGAACCCAGGTCACTGGAGCTGTGAGGCTGTGGCAGTAAACAGAACTGAACCCAGGTCACTGGAGCTGTGAGACTGTGGCAGTAAACAGAGCCGAACCCGGGACACTGGAGCTGTGAGACTGTGGCAGTAAACAAAACCGAACTCAGGTCACTGGAGCTGTGAGACTGTGGCAGTAAACAGAACTGAACCCAGGTCACTCGAGCTGTGAGACTGTGGCAGTAAACAGAACTGAACCCAGGTCACTGGAGCTGTGAGACTGTGGCAGTAAACAGAACCGAACCCAGGACACTGGAGCTGTGAGACTGTGGCAGTAAACAGAACTGAACCCAGGTCACTGGAGCTGTGAGACTGTGGCAGTAAACAGAACCGAACCCAGGTCACTGGAGCTGTGAGGCTGTGGCAGTAAACAGAACTGAACCCAGGTCACTGGAGCTGTGAGGCTGTGGCAGTAAACAGAACTGAACCCAGGTCACTGGAGCTGTGAGACTGTGGCAGTAAACAGAGCCGAACCCGGGACACTGGAGCTGTGAGTCTGTGGCAGTAAACAGAACCGAACCCGGGTCACTGGAGCTGTGAGACTATGGCAGTAAACAGAACCGAACCCGGGTCACTGGAGCTGTGAGACTGTGGCAGTAAACAGAAACGAACCCAGGTCACTGGAGCTGTGAGACTGTGGCAGTAAACAGAACCGGACCCGGGACACTGGAGCTTTGAGACTGTGGCAGTAAACAGAACCGAACCCGGGTCACTGGAGCTGTGAGGCTGTGGCAGTAAACAGAACCGAACCCGGGACACTGGAGCTGTGAGACTGTGGCAGTAAACAGAACCGAACCCAGGTCACTGGAGCTGTGAGACTGTGGCAGTAAACAGAACCGAACCCGGGACACTGGAGCTGTGAGACTGTGGCAGTAAACAGAACCGAACCCGGGACAGTGGAGCTGTGAGACTGTGGCAGTCCCCAGAACCGAACCCAGGTCACTGGAGCTGTGAGACTGTGGCAAAAAACAGAACCGAACCCGGGTCACTGGAGCTGTGAGGCTGCGGCAGTAAACAGAACCGAACCCAGGTCACTGGAGCTGTGAGGCTGTGGCAGTCCCCAGAACCGAACCCAGGTCACTGGAGCTGTGAGAGTGTGGCAGTAAACAGAACCGAACCCAGGTCACTGGAGCTGTGAGACTGTGGCAGTAAACAGAACCGAACCCGGGTCACTGGAGCTGTGAGGCTGTGGCAGTCCCCAGAACCGAACCCAGGTCACTGGAGCTGTGAGACTGTGGCAGTAAACAGAACCGAACCCGGGACACTGGAGCTGTGAGGCTGTGGCAGTCCCCAGAACCGAACCCGGGACACTGGAGCTGTGTGACTGTGGCAGTACGCAGAACTGAACCCGGGTCACTGGAGCTGTGAGAGTGTGGCAGTAAACAGAACCGAACCCGGGACACTGGAGCTGTGAGGCTGTGGCAGTAAAGAGAACCGAACCCAGGTCACTGGAGCGGTGAGACTGTGGCAGTAAACAGAACCGAACCCAGGTCACTGGAGCTGTGAGACTGTGGCAGTCCCCAGAACCGAACCCGGGTCACTGGAGCTGTGAGACTGTGGCAGTCCCCAGAACCGAACCCAGGTCACTGGAGCTGTGAGAGTGTGGCAGTAAACAGAACCGAACCCAGGTCACTGGAGCTGTGAGACTGTGGCAGTAAACAGAACCGAACCCGGGTCACTGGAGCGGTGAGACTGTGGCAGTAAACAGAACCGAACCCGGGTCACTGGAGCTGTGAGGCTGTGGCAGTAAAGAGAACTGAACCCGGGTCACTGGAGCTGTGAGACTGTGGCAGTAAACAGAACCGAACCCAGGTCACTGGAGCTGTGAGGCTGTGGCAGTAAACAGAACTGAACCCAGGTCACTGGAGCTGTGAGACTGTGGCAGTAAACAGAGCCGAACCCGGGACACTGGAGCTGTGAGACTGTGGCAGTAAACAGAACTGAACCCAGGTCACTGGAGCTGTGAGACTGTGGCAGTAAACAGAGCCGAACCCGGGACACTGGAGCTGTGAGACTGTGGCAGTAAACAGAACCGAACCCAGGTCACTGGAGCTGTGAGACTGAGGCAGTAAACAGAACCGAACCCAGGACACTGGAGCTGTGAGGCTGTGGCAGTAAACAGAACCGAACCCGGGACACTGGAGCTGTGAGACTGTGGCAGTAAACAGAACCGAACCCGGGACACTGGAGCTGTGAGACTGTGGCAGTAAACAGAACCGAACCCAGGTCACTGGAGCTGTGAGACTGTGGCAGTAAACAGAACCGAACCCGGGACACTGGAGCTGTGAGACTGTGGCAGTAAACAGAACCGAACCCGGGACACTGGAGCTGTGAGACTGTGGCAGTAAACAGAACTGAACCCAGGTCACTGAAGCTGTGAGACTGTGGCAGTAAACAGAACCGAACCCAGGTCACTGGAGCTGTGAGACTGTGGCAGTAAACAGAACCGAACCCGGGACACTGGAGCTGTGAGACTGTGGCAGTAAACAGAACCGAACCCGGGACACTGGAGCTGTGAGACTTTGGCAGTAAACAGAACTGAACCCAGGTCACTGGAGCTGTGAGACTGTGGCAGTAAACAGAACTGAACCCAGGTCACTGGAGCTGTGAGACTGTGGCAGTAAACAGAACGGAACCCAGGTCACTGGAGCTGTGAGACTGTGGCAGTAAACAGAACCGAACCCGGGACACTGGAGCTGTGAGACTGTGGCAGTAAACAGAACCGAACCCGGGACACTGGAGCTGTGAGACTGTGGCAGTGAACAGAACAGAACCCAGGTCACTGGAGCTGTGAGACTGTGGCAGTACGCAGAACCGAACCCAGGTCACTGGAGCTATGAGACTGCGGCAGTAAACAGAACCGAACCCAGGTCACTGGAGCTGTGAGACTGTGGCAGTACGCAGAACTGAACCCGGGTCACTGAAGCTGTGAGAGTGTGGCAGTAAACAGAACCGAACCCGGGACACTGGAGCTGTGAGACTGTGGCAGTCCCCAGAACCGAACCCAGGACACTGGAGCTGTGAGGCTGTGGCAGTAAACAGAACCGAACTCAGGTCACTGGAGCTGTGAGACTGTGGCAGTAAACAGAACAGAACCCGGGTCACTGGAGCTGTGAGACTGTGGCAGTAAACAGAACCGAACCCAGGTCACTGGAGCTGTGAGACTGTGGCAGTAAACAGAACTGAACCCAGGTCACTGGAGCTGTGAGACTGTGGCAGTAAACAGAACCGAACCCAGGACACTGGAGCTGTGAGACTGTGGCAGTAAACAGAACTGAACCCAGGTCACTGGAGCTGTGAGACTGTGGCAGTAAACAGAACCGAACCCAGGTCACTGGAGCTGTGAGGCTGTGGCAGTAAACAGAACTGAACCCAGGTCACTGGAGCTGTGAGACTGTGGCAGTAAACAGAGCCGAACCCGGGACACTGGAGCTGTGAGACTGTGGCAGTAAACAGAACCGAACCCGGGTCACTGGAGCTGTGAGACTGTGGCAGTAAACAGAACCGAACCCGGGTCACTGGAGCTGTGAGGCTGTGGCAGTCCCCAGAACCGAACCCAGGTCACTGGAGCTGTGAGACTGTGGCAGTAAACAGAACCGAACCCGGGACACTGGAGCTGTGAGGCTGTGGCAGTCCCCAGAACCGAACCCGCGACACTGGAGCTGTGAGACTGTGGCAGTACGCAGAACTGAACCCGGGTCACTGGAGCTGTGAGAGTGTGGCAGTAAACAGAACCGAACCCGGGACACTGGAGCTGTGAGGCTGTGGCAGTAAACAGAACCGAACCCAGGTCACTGGAGCTGTGAGACTGTGGCAGTAAACAGAACCGAACCCAGGTCACTGGAGCTGTGAGACTGTGGCAGTCCCCAGAACCGAACCCGGGTCACTGGAGCTGTGAGACTGTGGCAGTCCCCAGAACCGAACCCAGGTCACTGGAGCTGTGAGAGTGTGGCAGTAAACAGAACCGAACCCAGGTCACTGGAGCTGTGAGACTGTGGCAGTAAACAGAACCGAACCCGGGTCACTGGAGCTGTGAGGCTGTGGCAGTAAACAGAACCGAACCCGGGTCACTGGAGCTGTGAGACTGTGGCAGTAAACAGAACCGAACCCAGGTCACTGGAGCTGTGAGACTGTGGCAGTAAACAGAACCGAACCCAGGTCACTGGAGCTGTGAGGCTGTGGCAGTAAACAGAACTGAACCCAGGTCACTGGAGCTGTGAGACTGTGGCAGTAAACAGAGCCGAACCCGGGACACTGGAGCTGTGAGACTGTGGCAGTAAACAGAACCGAACCCAGGTCACTGGAGCTGTGAGACTGTGGCAGTAAACAGAACCGAACCCAGGTCACTGGAGCTGTGAGACTGTGGCAGTAAACAGAACCGAACCCAGGACACTGGAGCTGTGAGGCTGTGGCAGTAAACAGAACCGAACCCGGGTCACTGGAGCTGTGAGACTGTGGCAGTAAACAGAACCGAACCCAGGTCACTGGAGCTGTGAGACTGTGGCATTAAACTGAACCGAACCCGGGTCACTGGAGCTGTGAGACTGTGGCAGTAAACAGAACCGAACCCAGGTCACTGGAGCTGTGAGACTGTGGCAGTAAACAGAACCGAACCCGGGACACTGGAGCTGTGAGACTGTGGCAGTAAACAGAACCGAACCCGGGTCACTGGAGCTGTGAGACTGTGGCAGTAAACAGAACCGAACCCAGGTCACTGGAGCTGTGAGACTGTGGCAGTAAACAGAACAGAACCCGGGACACTGGAGCTGTGAGACTGTGGCAGTAAACAGAACCGAACCCGGGACACTGGAGCTGTGAGACTGTGGCAGTAAACAGAACCGAACCCGGGACACTGGAGCTGTGAGACTGTGGCAGTAAACAGAACCGAACCCAGGTCACAGGAGCTGTGAGACTGTCCATTAAACTGAACCGAACCCGGGTCACTGGAGCTGTGAGACTGTGGCAGTAAACAGAACCGAACCCAGGTCACTGGAGCTGTGAGACTGTGGCAGTAAACAGAACCGAACCCGGGACACTGGAGCTGTGAGACTGTGGCAGTGAACAGAACCGAACCCAGGTCACTGGAGCTGTGAGACTGTGGCAGTAAACAGAACGGAACCCGGGACACTGGAGCTGTGAGACTGTGGCAGTAAACAGAACTGAACCCGGGACACTGGAGCTGTGAGACTGTGGCAGTAAACAGAACTGAACCCGGGACACTGGAGCTGTGAGACTGTGGCAGTAAACAGAACGGAACCCAGGTCACTGGAGCTGTGAGACTGTGGCAGTAAACAGAACTGAACCCGGGACACTGGAGCTGTGAGACTGTGGCAGTAAACAGAACGGAACCCAGGTCACTGGAGCTGTGAGACTGTGGCAGTAAACAGAACCGAACCCAGGTCACTGGAGCTGTGAGACTGTGGCAGTAAACAGAACCGAACCCGGGTCACTGGAGCTGTGAGACTGTGGCAGTAAACAGAACCGAACCCGGGACACTGGAGCTGTGAGACTGTGGCAGCAAACCGAACCGAACCCGGGACACTGGAGCTGTGAGACTGTGGCAGTGAACAGAACCGAACCCAGGTCACTGGAGCTGTGAGACTGTGGCAGTAAACAGAACGGAACCCGGGACACTGGAGCTGTGAGACTGTGGCAGTAAACAGAACCGAACCCAGGTCACTGGAGCTATGAGACTGCGGCAGTACGCAGAACTGAACCCGGGTCACTGAAGCTGTGAGAGTGTGGCAGTAAACAGAACCGAACCCGGGACACTGGAGCTGTGAGACTGTGGCAGTCCCCAGAACCGAACCCAGGACACTGGAGCTGTGAGGCTGTGGCAGTAAACAGAACCGAACTCAGGTCACTGGAGCTGTGAGACTGTGGCAGTAAACAGAACTGAACCCAGGTCACTGGAGCTGTGAGACTGTGGCAGTAAACAGAACCGAACCCAGGACACTGGAGCTGTGAGACTGTGGCAGTAAACAGAACTGAACCCAGGTCACTGGAGCTGTGAGACTGTGGCAGTAAACAGAACCGAACCCAGGTCACTGGAGCTGTGAGACTATGGCAGTAAACAGAACCGAACCCGGGTCACTGGAGCTGTGAGACTGTGGCAGTAAACAGAACCGAACCCAGGTCACTGGAGCTGTGAGACTGTGGCAGTAAACAGAACCGAACCCAGGTCACTGGAGCTGTGAGACTGTGGCAGTAAACAGAACCGGACCCGGGACACTGGAGCTGTGAGACTGTGGCAGTAAACAGAACCGAACCCGGGTCACTGGAGCTGTGAGGCTGTGGCAGTAAACAGAACCGGACCCGGGACACTGGAGCTGTGAGACTGTGGCAGTCCCCAGAACCGAACCCAGGTCACTGGAGCTGTGAGACTGTGGCAAAAAACAGAACCGAACCCGGGTCACTGGAGCTGTGAGGCTGCGGCAGTAAACAGAACCGAACCCAGGTCACTGGAGCTGTGAGGCTGTGGCAGTCCCCAGAACCGAACCCAGGTCACTGCAGCTGTGAGAGTGTGGCAGTAAACAGAACCGAACCCGGGACACTGGAGCTGTGAGGCTGTGGCAGTCCCCAGAACCGAACCCGGGACACTGGAGCTGTGAGACTGTGGCAGTACGCAGAACTGAACCCGGGTCACTGGAGCTGTGAGACTGTGGCAGTAAACAGAACCGAACCCGGGACACTGGAGCTGTGAGGCTGTGGCAGTAAACAGAACCGAACCCAGGTCACTGGAGATGTGAGACTGTGGCAGTAAACAGAACCGAACCCAGGTCACTGGAGCTGTGAGACTGTGGCAGTCCCCAGAACCGAACCCGGGTCACTGGAGCTGTGAGACTGTGGCAGTCCCCAGAAACGAACCCAGGTCACTGGAGCTGTGAGAGTGTGGCAGTAAACAGAACCGAACCCAGGTCACTGGAGCTGTGAGACTGTGGCAGTAAACAGAACCGAACCCGGGTCACTGGAGCGGTGAGACTGTGGCAGTAAACAGAACCGAACCCGGGTCACTGGAGCTGTGAGGCTGTGGCAGTAAACAGAACCGAACCCGGGTCACTGGAGCTGTGAGACTGTGGCAGTAAACAGAACTGAACCCAGGACACTGGAGCTGTGAGACTGTGGCAGTAAACAGAACCGAACCCAGGTCACTGGAGCTGTGAGACTGTGGCAGTAAACAGAACTGAACCCGGGTCACTGAAGCTGTGAGACTGTGGCAGTAAACAGAACAGAACCCAGGTCACTGGAGCTGTAAGACTGTGACAGTAAACAGAACCGAACCCGGGACACTGGAGCTGTGAGACTGTGGCAGTAAACAGAACCGAACCCGGGACACTGGAGCTGTGAGACTGTGGCAGTGAACAGAACCGAACCCGGGACACTGGAGCTGTGAGACTGTGGCAGTAAACAGAACCGAACCCGGGACACTGGAGCTGTGAGACTGTGGCAGTAAACAGAACCGAACCCGGGACATTGGAGCTGTGAGACTGTGGCAGTCCCCAGAACCGAACCCAGGTCACTGGAGCTGTGAGACTGTGGCAGTAAACAGAACTGAACCCAGGTCACTGGAGCTGTGAGACTGTGGCAGTAAACAGAACCGAACCCAGGTCACTGAAGCTGTGAGACTGTGGCAGTACGCAGAACCGAACCCAGGTCACTGGAGCTGTGAGACTGTGGCAGTAAACAGAACCGAACCCAGGTCACTGGAGCTGTGAGACTGTGGCAGTAAACAGAACCGAACCCAGGTCACTGGAGCTGTGAGACTGTGGCAGTAAACAGAACCGAACCCAGGTCACTGGAGCTGTGAGACTGTGGCAGTGAACAGAACCGAACCCAGGTCACTGGAGCTGTGAGACTGTGGCAGTAAACAGAACCGGACCCGGGACACTGGAGCTGTGAGACTGTGGCAGTAAACAGAACCGAACCCGGGTCACTGGAGCTGTGAGGCTGTGGCAGTAAACAGAACCGAACCCGGGTCACTGGAGCTGTGAGACTGTGGCAGTCCCCAGAACCGAACCCAGGTCACTGGAGCTGTGAGACTGTGGCAAAAAACAGAACCGAACCCGGGTCACTGGAGCTGTGAGGCTGCGGCAGTAAACAGAACCGAACCCAGGTCACTGGAGCTGTGAGGCTGTGGCAGTCCCCAGAACCGAACCCAGGTCACTGGAGCTGTGAGAGTGTGGCAGTAAACAGAACCGAACCCGGGACACTGGAGCTGTGAGGCTGTGGCAGTCCCCAGAACCGAACCCGGGACACTGGAGCTGTGAGAGTTTGGCAGTAAACAGAACCGAACCCGGGTCACTGGAGCGGTGAGACTGTGGCAGTAAACAGAACCGAACCCGGGTCACTGGAGCTGTGAGGCTGTGGCAGTAAACAGAACCGAACCCGGGTCACTGGAGCTGTGAGACTGTGGCAGTAAACAGAACCGAACCCAGGTCACTGGAGCTGTGAGACTGTGGCAGTAAACAGAACCGAACCCAGGTCACTGGAGCTGTGAGGCTGTGGCAGTAAACAGAACCGAACCCGGGTCACTGCAGCTGTGAGACTGTGGCAGTAAACAGAACCGAACCCGGGTCACTGGAGCTGTGAGACTGTGGCAGTAAACAGAACAGAACCCAGGACACTGGAGCTGTGAGACTGTGGCAGTAAACAGAACCGAACCCAGGTCACTGGAGCTGTGAGACTGTGGCAGTAAACAGAACTGAACCCGGGTCACTGAAGCTGTGAGACTGTGGCAGTAAACAGAACAGAACCCAGGTCACTGGAGCTGTGAGACTGTGGCAGTAAACATAACCGAACCCAGGTCACTGGAGCTGTAAGACTGTGACAGTAAACAGAACCGAACCCGGGACACTGGAGCTGTGAGACTGTGGCAGTAAACAGAACCGAACCCGGGACACTGGAGCTGTGAGACTGTGGCAGTGAACAGAACCGAACCCAGGACACTGGAGCTGTGAGACTGTGGCAGTAAACAGAACCGAACCCGGGACACTGGAGCTGTGAGACTGTGGCAGTAAACAGAACCGAACCCGGGACACTGGAGCTGTGAGACTGTGGCAGTAAACAGAACCGAACCCGGGACATTGGAGCTGTGAGACTGTGGCAGTCCCCAGAACCGAACCCAGGTCACTGGAGCTGTGAGACTGTGGCAGTAAACAGAACCGAACCCAGGTCACTGGAGCTATGAGACTGTGGCAGTAAACAGAACCGAACCTGGGTCACTGAAGCTGTGAGACTGTGGCAGTAAACAGAACCGAACCCAGGTCACTGGAGCTGTGAGACTGTGGCAGTAAACAGAACCGAACCCAGGTCACTGGAGCTGTGAGACTGTGGCAGTAAACAGAACCGAACCCAGGTCACTGGAGCTGTGAGACTGTGGCAGTAAACAGAACCGGACCCGGGACACTGGAGCTGTGAGACTGTGGCAGTAAACAGAACCGAACCCTGGTCACTGGAGCTGTGAGGCTGTGGCAGTAAACAGAACCGGACCCGGGACACTGGAGCTGTGAGACTGTGGCAGTCCCCAGAACCGAACCCAGGTCACTGGAGCTGTGAGACTGTGGCAAAAAACAGAACCGAACCCGGGTCACTGGAGCTGTGAGGCTGCGGCAGTAAACAGAACCGAACCCAGGTCACTGGAGCTGTGAGGCTGTGGCAGTCCCCAGAACCGAACCCAGGTCACTGGAGCTGTGAGAGTGTGGCAGTAAACAGAACCGAACCCGGGACACTGGAGCTGTGAGGCTGTGGCAGTCCCCAGAACCGAACCCGGGACACTGGAGCTGTGAGACTGTGGCAGTACGCAGAACTGAACCCGGGTCACTGGAGCTGTGAGACTGTGGCAGTAAACAGAACCGAACCCGGGACACTGGAGCTGTGAGGCTGTGGCAGTTAACAGAACCGAACCCAGGTCACTGGAGCTGTGAGACTGTGGCAGTAAACAGAACCGAACCCAGGTCACTGGAGCTGTGAGACTGTGGCAGTAAACAGAACCGAACCCAGGTCACTGGAGCTGTGAGACTGTGGCAGTAAACAGAACCGAACCCGGGTCACTGGAGCTGTGAGGCTGTGGCAGTAAACAGAACCGAACCCAGGTCACTGGAGCTGTGAGACTGTGGCAGTCCCCAGAACCGAACCCAGGACACTGGAGCTGTGAGACTGTGGCAGTCCCCAGAACCGAACCCAGGTCACTGGAGCTGTGAGAGTTTGGCAGTAAACAGAACCGAACCCGGGTCACTGGAGCGGTGAGACTGTGGCAGTAAACAGAACCGAACCCGGGTCACTGGAGCTGTGAGGCTGTGGCAGTAAACAGAACCGATCCCGGGTCACTGGAGCTGTGAGACTGTGGCAGTAAACAGAACCGAACCCAGGTCACTGGAGCTGTGAGACTGTGGCAGTAAACAGAACCGAACCCAGGTCAATGGAGCAGTGAGGCTGTGGCAGTAAACAGAACCGAACCCGGGTCACTGCAGCTGTGAGACTGTGGCAGTAAACAGAACTGAACCCAGGACACTGGAGCTGTGAGACTGTGGCAGTAAACAGAACCGAACCCAGGTCACTGGAGCTGTGAGACTGTGGCAGTAAACAGAACAGAACCCAGGTCACTGGAGCTGTGAGACTGTGGCAGTAAACAGAACCGAACCCAGGTCACTGGAGCTGTGAGACTGTGGCAGTAAACAGAACCGAACCCGGGTCACTGGAGCTGTGAGGCTGTGGCAGTAAACAGAACCGAACCCGGGACACTGGAGCTGTGAGACTGTGGCAGTAAACAGAACCGAACCCGGGACACTGGAGCTGTGAGACTGTGGCAGTAAACAGAACCGAACCCGGGACACCGGAGCTGTGAGACTGTGGCAGTAAACAG
Organism: Heterodontus francisci; assembly: GCF_036365525.1. Lineage (NCBI taxonomy): Eukaryota > Metazoa > Chordata > Chondrichthyes > Heterodontiformes > Heterodontidae > Heterodontus > Heterodontus francisci. Next base: position 112,205 of record NW_027140452.1, on the reverse strand, counting down.
AACCGAACCCGGGACACTGGAGCTGTGAGACTGTGGCAGTGAACAGAACCGAACCCAGGTCACTGGAGCTGTGAGACTGTGGCAGTAAACAGAACCGAACCCAGGTCACTGGAGCTGTGAGACTGTGGCAGTAAACAGAACCGAACCCGGGTCACTGGAGCTGTGAGGCTGTGGCAGTAAACAGAACCGAACCCGGGACACTGGAGCTGTGAGACTGTGGCAGTAAACAGAACCGAACCCGGGTCACTGGAGCTGTGAGACTGTGGCAGTAAACAGAACTGAACCCGGGACACTGGAGCTGTGAGACTGTGGCAGTAAACAGAACTGAACCCAGGTCACTGAAGCTGTGAGACTGTGGCAGTAAACAGAACCGAACCCAGGTCACTGGAGCTGTGAGACTGTGGCAGTAAACAGAACCGAACCCAGGTCACTGGAGCTGTGAGACTGTGGCAGTAAACAGAACCGAACCCAGGTCACTGGAGCTGTGAGACTGTGGCAGTGAACAGAACCGAACCCAGGTCACTGGAGCTGTGAGACTGTGGCAGTAAACAGAACCGGACCCGGGACACTGGAGCTGTGAGACTGTGGCAGTAAACAGAACCGAACCCGGGTCACTGGAGCTGTGAGGCTGTGGCAGTAAACAGAACCGGACCCGGGACACTGGAGCTGTGAGACTGTGGCAGTCCCCAGAACCGAACCCAGGTCACTGGAGCTGTGAGACTGTGGCAAAAAACAGAACCGAACCCGGGTCACTGGAGCTGTGAGGCTGCGGCAGTAAACAGAACCGAACCCAGGTCACTGGAGCTGTGAGGCTGTGGCAGTCCCCAGAACCGAACCCAGGTCACTGGAGCTGTGAGAGTGTGGCAGTAAACAGAACCGAACCCGGGACACTGGAGCTGTGAGGCTGTGGCAGTCCCCAGAACCGAACCCGGGACACTGGAGCTGTGAGAGTTTGGCAGTAAACAGAACCGAACCCGGGTCACTGGAGCGGTGAGACTGTGGCAGTAAACAGAACCGAACCCGGGTCACTGGAGCTGTGAGGCTGTGGCAGTAAACAGAACCGAACCCGGGTCACTGGAGCTGTGAGACTGTGGCAGTAAACAGAACCGAACCCAGGTCACTGGAGCTGTGAGACTGTGGCAGTAAACAGAACCGAACCCAGGTCACTGGAGCTGTGAGGCTGTGGCAGTAAACAGAACCGAACCCGGGTCACTGCAGCTGTGAGACTGTGGCAGTAAACAGAACCGAACCCGGGTCACTGAAGCTTTGAGACTGTGGCAGTAAACAGAACCGAACCCGGGTCACTGGAGCTGTGAGACTGTGGCAGTAAACAGAACAGAACCCAGGACACTGGAGCTGTGAGACTGTGGCAGTAAACAGAACCGAACCCAGGTCACTGGAGCTGTGAGACTGTGGCAGTAAACAGAACTGAACCCGGGTCACTGAAGCTGTGAGACTGTGGCAGTAAACAGAACAGAACCCAGGTCACTGGAGCTGTGAGACTGTGGCAGTAAACATAACCGAACCCAGGTCACTGGAGCTGTAAGACTGTGACAGTAAACAGAACCGAACCCGGGACACTGGAGCTGTGAGACTGTGGCAGTAAACAGAACCGAACCCGGGACACTGGAGCTGTGAGACTGTGGCAGTGAACAGAACCGAACCCAGGACACTGGAGCTGTGAGACTGTGGCAGTAAACAGAACCGAACCCGGGACACTGGAGCTGTGAGACTGTGGCAGTAAACAGAACCGAACCCGGGACACTGGAGCTGTGAGACTGTGGCAGTAAACAGAACCGAACCCGGGACATTGGAGCTGTGAGACTGTGGCAGTCCCCAGAACCGAACCCAGGTCACTGGAGCTGTGAGACTGTGGCAGTAAACAGAACCGAACCCGGGACACTGGAGCTGTGAGACTGTGGCAGTAAACAGAACCGAACCCAGGTCACTGGAGCTGTGAGACTGTGGCAGTAAACAGAACCGAACCCAGGTCACTGGAGCTGTGAGACTGTACCAGTAAACAGAACCGAACCCAGGTCACTGGAGCTATGAGACTGTGGCAGTAAACAGAACCGAACCTGGGTCACTGAAGCTGTGAGACTGTGGCAGTAAACAGAACCGAACCCAGGTCACTGGAGCTATGAGACTGTGGCAGTAAACAGAACCGAACCTGGGTCACTGAAGCTGTGAGACTGTGGCAGTAAACAGAACCGAACCCAGGTCACTGGAGCTGTGAGACTGTGGCAGTAAACAGAACCGAACCCAGGTCACTGGAGCTGTGAGACTGTGGCAGTAAACAGAACCGAACCCAGGTCACTGGAGCTGTGAGACTGTGGCAGTAAACAGAACCGGACCCGGGACACTGGAGCTGTGAGACTGTGGCAGTAAACAGAACCGAACCCTGGTCACTGGAGCTGTGAGGCTGTGGCAGTAAACAGAACCGGACCCGGGACACTGGAGCTGTGAGACTGTGGCAGTCCCCAGAACCGAACCCAGGTCACTGGAGCTGTGAGACTGTGGCAAAAAACAGAACCGAACCCGGGTCACTGGAGCTGTGAGGCTGCGGCAGTAAACAGAACCGAACCCAGGTCACTGGAGCTGTGAGGCTGTGGCAGTCCCCAGAACCGAACCCAGGTCACTGGAGCTGTGAGAGTGTGGCAGTAAACAGAACCGAACCCGGGACACTGGAGCTGTGAGGCTGTGGCAGTCCCCAGAACCGAACCCGGGACACTGGAGCTGTGAGACTGTGGCAGTACGCAGAACTGAACCCGGGTCACTGGAGCTGTGAGACTGTGGCAGTAAACAGAACCGAACCCGGGACACTGGAGCTGTGAGGCTGTGGCAGTAAACAGAACCGAACCCAGGTCACTGGAGCTGTGAGACTGTGGCAGTAAACAGAACCGAACCCAGGTCACTGGAGCTGTGAGACTGTGGCAGTAAACAGAACCGAACCCAGGTCACTGGAGCTGTGAGACTGTGGCAGTAAACAGAACCGAACCCGGGTCACTGGAGCTGTGAGGCTGTGGCAGTAAACAGAACCGAACCCAGGTCACTGGAGCTGTGAGACTGTGGCAGTCCCCAGAACCGAACCCAGGACACTGGAGCTGTGAGACTGTGGCAGTCCCCAGAACCGAACCCAGGTCACTGGAGCTGTGAGAGTTTGGCAGTAAACAGAACCGAACCCGGGTCACTGGAGCGGTGAGACTGTGGCAGTAAACAGAACCGAACCCGGGTCACTGGAGCTGTGAGGCTGTGGCAGTAAACAGAACCGATCCCGGGTCACTGGAGCTGTGAGACTGTGGCAGTAAACAGAACCGAACCCAGGTCACTGGAGCTGTGAGACTGTGGCAGTAAACAGAACCGAACCCAGGTCAATGGAGCAGTTAGGCTGTGGCAGTAAACAGAACCGAACCCGGGTCACTGCAGCTGTGAGACTGTGGCAGTAAACAGAACTGAACCCAGGACACTGGAGCTGTGAGACTGTGGCAGTAAACAGAACCGAACCCAGGTCACTGGAGCTGTGAGACTGTGGCAGTAAACAGAACAGAACCCAGGTCACTGGAGCTGTGAGACTGTGGCAGTAAACAGAACCGAACCCAGGTCACTGGAGCTGTGAGACTGTGGCAGTAAACAGAACCGAACCCGGGTCACTGGAGCTGTGAGGCTGTGGCAGTAAACAGAACCGAACCCGGGACACTGGAGCTGTGAGACTGTGGCAGTAAACAGAACCGAACCCGGGACACTGGAGCTGTGAGACTGTGGCAGTAAACAGAACCGAACCCGGGACACCGGAGCTGTGAGACTGTGGCAGTAAACAGAACCGAACCCGGGACACTGGAGCTGTGAGACTGTGGCAGTGAACAGAACCGAACCCAGGTCACTGGAGCTGTGAGACTGTGGCAGTAAACAGAACCGAACCCAGGTCACTGGAGCTGTGAGACTGTGGCAGTAAACAGAACCGAACCCGGGTCACTGGAGCTGTGAGGCTGTGGCAGTAAACAGAACCGAACCCGGGACACTGGAGCTGTGAGACTGTGGCAGTAAACAGAACTGAACCCGGGACACTGGAGCTGTGAGACTGTGGCAGTAAACAGAACTGAACCCAGGTCACTGAAGCTGTGAGACTGTGGCAGTGAACAGAACCGAACCCAGGTCACTGGAGCTGTGAGACTGTGGCAGTAAACAGAACCGAACCCAGGTCACTGGAGCTGTGAGACTGTGGCAGTAAACAGAACCGAACCCAGGTCACTGGAGCTGTGAGACTGTGGCAGTAAACAGAACTGAACCCGGGACACTGGAGCTGTGAGACTGTGGCAGTAAACAGAACTGAACCCAGGTCAATGGAGCTGTGAGACTGTGGCAGTAAACAGAACCGAACCCGGGACACTGGAGCTGTGAGACTGTGGCAGTAAACAGAACCGAACCCGGGACACTGGAGCTGTGAGACTGTGGCAGTACGCAGAACCGAACCCAGGTCACTGGAGCTGTGAGACTGTGGCAGTAAACAGAACAGAACCCGGGTCACTGGAGCTGTGAGACTGTGGCAGTACGCAGAACCGAACCCAGGTCACTGGAGCTATGAGACTGTGGCAGTAAACAGAACCGAACCCAGGTCACTGGAGCTGTGAGACTGTGGCAGTAAACAGAACTGAACCCGGGACACTGGAGCTGTGAGACTGTGGCAGTAAACAGAACTGAACCCAGGTCAATGGAGCTGTGAGACTGTGGCAGTAAACAGAACCGAACCCGGGACACTGGAGCTGTGAGACTGTGGCAGTAAACAGAACCGAACCCGGGACACTGGAGCTGTGAGACTGTGGCAGTACGCAGAACCGAACCCAGGTCACTGGAGCTGTGAGACTGTGGCAGTAAACAGAACAGAACCCGGGTCACTGGAGCTGTGAGACTGTGGCAGTACGCAGAACCGAACCCAGGTCACTGGAGCTATGAGACTGTGGCAGTAAACAGAACCGAACCCGGGTCACTGGAGCTGTGAGACTGTGGCAGTAAACAGAACCGAACCCGGGACACTGGAGCTGTGAGACTGTGGCAGTAAACAGAAACGAACCCAGGTCACTGGAGCTGTGAGACTGTGGCAGTAAACAGAACCGAACCCGGGACACTGGAGCTGTGAGACTGTGGCAGTAAACAGAACCGAACCCGGGTCACTGGAGCTGTGAGACTGTGGCAGTAAACAGAACTGAACCCGGGACACTGGAGCTGTGAGACTGTGGCAGTAAACAGAACTGAACCCAGGTCAATGGAGCTGTGAGACTGTGGCAGTAAACAGAACCGAACCCGGGACACTGGAGCTGTGAGACTGTGGCAGTAAACAGAACCGAACCCGGGACACTGGAGCTGTGAGACTGTGGCAGTACGCAGAACCGAACCCAGGTCACTGGAGCTGTGAGACTGTGGCAGTAAACAGAACAGAACCCGGGTCACTGGAGCTGTGAGACTGTGGCAGTACGCAGAACCGAACCCAGGTCACTGGAGCTATGAGACTGTGGCAGTAAACAGAACCGAACCCGGGTCACTGGAGCTGTGAGACTGTGGCAGTAAACAGAACCGAACCCGGGACACTGGAGCTGTGAGACTGTGGCAGTAAACAGAAACGAACCCAGGTCACTGGAGCTGTGAGACTGTGGCAGTAAACAGAACCGAACCCGGGACACTGGAGCTGTGAGACTGTGGCAGTAAACAGAAACGAACCCGGGTCACTGGAGCTGTGAGACTGTGGCAGTAAACAGAACTGAACCCGGGACACTGGAGCTGCGAGACTGTGGCAGTAAACAGAACCGAACCCAGGTCACTGGAGCTGTGAGACTGTGGCAGTAAACAGAACCGAACCCGGGTCACTGGAGCTGTGAGACTGTGGCAGTAAACAGAACCGAACCCAGGTCACTGGAGCTGTGAGACTGTGGCAGGAAACAGAACCGTACCCAGGTCACTGGAGCTGTGTGACTGTGGCAGTAAACAGAACCGAACCCGGGTCACTGGAGCTGTGAGGCTGTGGCAGTAAACAGAACCGGACCCGGGACACTGGAGCTGTGAGACTGTGGCAGTCCCCAGAACCGAGCCCAGGTCACTGGAGCTGTGAGACTGTGGCAAAAAACAGAACCGAACCCGGGTCACTGGAGCTGTGAGGCTGTGGCAGTAAACAGAACCGAACCCAGGTCACTGGAGCTGTAAGACTGTGACAGTAAACAGAACCGAACACGGGACACTGGAGCTGTGAGACTGTGGCAGTAAACAGAACCGAACCCGGGTCACTGGAGCTGTGAGACTGTGGCAGTAAACAGAACCGAACCCGGGACACTGGAGCTGTGAGACTGTGGCAGTAAACAGAACCGAACCCGGGACACTGGAGCTGTGAGACTGTGGCAGTGAACAGAACCGAACCCAGGTCACTGGAGCTGTGAGACTGTGGCAGTAAACAGAACCGAACCCAGGTCACTGGAGCTGTGAGACTGTGGCAGTAAACAGAACCGAACCCGGGACACTGGAGCTGTGAGACTGTGGCAGTACGCAGAACCGAACCCAGGTCACTGGAGCTATGAGACTGCGGCAGTACGCAGAACTGAACCCGGGTCACTGAAGCTGTGAGAGTGTGGCAGTAAACAGAACCGAACCCGGGACACTGGAGCTGTGAGACTGTGGCAGTCCCCAGAACCGAACCCAGGACACTGGAGCTGTGAGGCTGTGGCAGTAAACAGAACCGAACTCAGGTCACTGGAGCTGTGAGACTGTGGCAGTAAACAGAACTGAACCCAGGTCACTGGAGCTGTGAGACTGTGGCAGTAAACAGAACTGAACCCAGGTCACTGGAGCTGTGAGACTGTGGCAGTAAACAGAACCGAACCCAGGACACTGGAGCTGTGAGACTGTGGCAGTAAACAGAACCGAACCCGGGTCACTGGAGCTGTGAGACTGTGGCAGTAAACAGAACCGAACCCGGGACACTGGAGCTGTGAGACTGTGGCAGTCCCCAGAACCGAACCCAGGACACTGGAGCTGTGAGGCTGTGGCAGTAAACAGAACCGAACTCAGGTCACTGGAGCTGTGAGACTGTGTCAGTAAACAGAACCGAACCCGGGTCACTGGAGCTGTGAGACTGTGGCAGTAAACAGAACCGAACCCAGGTCACTGGAGCTGTGAGACTGTGGCAGTAAACAGAACCGAACCCAGGTCACTGGAGCTGTGAGACTGTGGCAGTAAACAGAACCGAACTCAGGTCACTGGAGCTGTGAGGCTGTGGCAGTAAACAGAACTGAACCCAGGTCACTGGAGCTGTGAGGCTGTGGCAGTAAACAGAACTGAACCCAGGACACTGGAGCTGTGAGACTGTGGAAGTAAACAGAACCGTACCCAGGTCACTGGAGCTGTGAGACTGTGGCAGTAAACAGAACCGAACCCAGGTCACTGGAGCTGTGAGACTGTGGCAGTAAACAGAACCGAACCCGGGACACTGGAGCTGTGAGACTGTGGCAGTAAACAGAACTTAACCCGGGTCACTGGAGCTGTGAGACTGTGGCAGTAAACAGAACTGAACCCGGGTCACTGGAGCTGTGAGACTGTGGCAGTAAACAGAACCGAACCCGGGTCACTGGAGCTGTGAGACTGTGGCAGTAAACAGAACCGAACCCAGGTCACTGGAGCTGTGAGACTGTGGCAGTAGACAGAACCGAACCCGGGACATTGGAGCTGTGAGACTGTGGCAGTAAACAGAACTGAACCCGGGACACTGGAGCTGTGAGACTGTGGCAGTAAACAGAACCGAACCCAGGACACTGGAGCTGTGAGACTGTGGCAGTAAACAGAACCGAACCCAGGTCACTGGAGCTGTGAGACTGTGGCAGTAGACAGAACCGAACCCGGGACATTGGAGCTGTGAGACTGTGGCAGTAAACAGAACTGAACCCGGGACACTGGAGCTGTGAGACTGTGGCAGTAAACAGAACCGAACCCAGGACACTGGAGCTGTGAGACTGTGGCAGTAAACAGAACTGAACCCGGGTCACTGGAGCTGTGAGACTGTGGCAGTAAACAGAACCGAACCCAGGTCACTGGAGCTGTGAGACTGTGGCAGTAAACAGAACTGAACCCGGGTCACTGGAGCTGTGAGACTGTGGCAGTAAACAGAACCGAACCCAGGTCACTGGAGCTGTGAGACTGTGGCAGTAAACAGAACCGAACCCAGGTCACTGGAGCTGTGAGACTGTGGCAGTAAACAGAACCGAACCCAGGTCACGGGAGCTGTGAGACTGTGGCAGTAAACAGAACCGAACCCATGTCACTGGAGCTGTGAGACTGTGGCAGTAAACAGAACCGAACCCAGGTCACTGGAGCTGTGAGACTGTGGCAGTAAACAGAACTGAACCCGGGTCACTGGAGCTGTGAGACTGTGGCAGTAAACAGAACTGAACCCGGGTCACTGGAGCTGTGAGACTGTGGCAGTAAACAGAACTGAAACCGGGTCACTGGAGCTGTGAGACTGTGGCAGTAAACAGAACTGAACCCGGGTCACTGGAGCTGTGAGACTGTGGCAGTAAACAGAACCGAACCCAGGTCACTGGAGCTGTGAGACTGTGGCAGTAAACAGAACCGAACCCGGGTCACTGGAGCTGTGAGACTGTGGCAGTAAACAGAACCGAACCCAGGTCACTGGAGCTGTGAGACTGTGGCAGTAAACAGAACCGAACCCGGGACACTGGAGCTGTGAGACTGTGGCAGTAAACAGAACCGAACCCATGTCACTGGAGCTGTGAGGCTGTGGCAGTAAACAGAACTGAACCCAGGTCACTGAAGCTGTGAGACTGTGGCAGTAAACAGAACTGAACCCGGGTCACTGGAGCTGTGAGACTGTGGCAGTAAACATAACTGAACCCGGGTCACTGAAGCTGTGAAACTGTGGCAGTAAACAGAACCGAACCCAGGTCACTGGAGCTGTGAGGCTGTGGCAGTCCCCAGAACCGAACCCGGGACACTGGAGCTGTGAGACTGTGGCAGTGAACAGAACCGAACCCAGGTCACTGAAGCTGTGAGACTGTGGCAGTGAACAGAACCGAACCCAGGTCACTGAAGCTGTGAGACTGTGGCAGTGAACAGAACCGAACCCAGGTCACTGGAGCTGTGAGACTGTGGCAGTAAACAGAACTGAACCCGGGTCACTGAAGCTGTGAAACTGTGGCAGTAAACAGAACCGAACCCAGGTCACTGGAGCTGTGAGGCTGTGGCAGTCCCCAGAACCGAACCCGGGACACTGGAGCTGTGAGACTGTGGCAGTGAACAGAACCGAACCCAGGTCACTGAAGCTGTGAGACTGTGGCAGTGAACAGAACCGAACCCGGGACACTGGAGCTGTGAGACTGTGGCAGTAAACAGAACCGAACCCAGGTCACTGGAGCTGTGAGACTGTGGCAGTAAACAGAACCGAACCCGGGACACTGGAGCTGTGAGACTGTGGCAGTAAACAGAACCGAACCCGGGACACTGGAGCTGTGAGACTGTGGCAGTAAACAGAACCGAACACGGGTCACTGGAGCTGTGAGACTGTGGCAGGAAACAGAACCGAACCCAGGTCACTGGAGCTGTGTGACTGTGGCAGTAAACAGAACCGAACCCGGGTCACTGGAGCTGTGAGGCTGTGGCAGTAAACTGAACCGGACCCGGGACACTGGAGCTGTGAGGCTGTGGCAGTCCCCAGAACCGAACCCAGGTCACTGGAGCTGTGAGACTGTGGCAAAAAACAGAACCGAACCCGGGTCACTGGAGCTGTGAGGCTGTGGCAGTAAACAGAACCGAACCCAGGTCACTGGAGCTGTGAGGCTGTGGCAGTCCCCAGAACCGAACCCGGGACACTGGAGCTGTGAGACTGTGGCAGTACGCAGAACTGAACCCGGGTCACTGGAGCTGTGAGAGTGTGGCAGTAAACAGAACCGAACCCGGGACACTGGAGCTCTGAGGCTGTGGCAGTAAACAGAACCGAACCCAGGTCACTGGAGCTGTGAGACTGTGGCAGTAAACAGAACCGAACCCAGGGCACTGGAGCTGTGAGACTGTGGCAGTAAACAGAACCGAACCCGGGTCACTGGAGCTGTGAGACTGTGGCAGTAAACAGAACCGAACCCGGGTCACTGGAGCTGTGAGACTGTGGCAGTCCGCAGAACCGAACCCGGGTCACTGGAGCTGTGAGACTGTGGCAGTCCCCAGAACCGAACCCAGGTCACTGGAGCTGTGAGAGTGTGGCAGTAAACAGAACCGAACCCGGGACACTGGAGCTGTGAGACTGTGGCAGTAAACAGAACCGAACCCGGGTCACTGGAGCTGTGAGACTGTGGCAGTCCGCAGAACCGAACCCGGGTCACTGGAGCTGTGAGACTGTGGCAGTCCCCAGAACCGAACCCAGGTCACTGGAGCTGTGAGAGTGTGGCAGTAAACAGAACCGAACCCAGGTCACTGGAGCTGTGAGACTGTGGCAGTAAACAGAACCGAACCCGGGTCACTGGAGCTGTGAGGCTGTGGCAGTAAACAGAACCGAACCCGGGTCGCTGGAGCTGTGAGACTGTGGCAGTAAACAGAACCGAACCCGGGTCACTGGAGCTGTGAGACTGTGGCAGTAAACAGAACCGAACCCAGGTCACTGGAGCTGTGAGACTGTGGCAGGAAACAGAACCGAACCCAGGACACTGGAGCTGTGAGACTGTGGCAGTAAACAGAACCGAACCCGGGACACTGGAGCTGTGAGACTGTGGCAGTAAACAGAACCGAACCCGGGTCACTGGAGCTGTGAGACTGTGGCAGTAAACAGAACCGAACCCGGGACACTGGAGCTGTGAGACTGTGGCAGGAAACAGAACCGAACTCGGGTCACTGGAGCTGTGAGACTGTGGCTGTAAACAGAACCGAACCCGGGTCACTGGAGCTGTGAGACTGTGGCAGTAAACAGAACCGAACCCGGGTCACTGGAGCTGTGAGACTGTGGCAGTAAACAGAACCGAACCCGGGTCACTGGAGCTGTGAGACTGTGGCAGTAAACAGAACCGAACCCGGGTCACTGGAGCTGTGAGACTGTGGCAGTAAACAGAACTGAACCCAGGTCACTGGAGCTGTGAGACTGTGGCAGTAAACAGAACCGAACCCAGGTCACTGGAGCTGTGAGACTGTGGCAGTAAACAGAACCGAACCAGGGTCACTGGAGCTGTGAGACTGTGGCAGTAAACAGAACTGAACCCGGGTCACTGGAGCTGTGAGACTGTGGCAGGAAACAGAACCGAACCCAGGTCACTGGAGCTGTGAAACTGTGGCAGTAAACAGAACTGAACCCAGGTCACTGGAGCTGTGAGACTGTGGCAGTAAACAGAACCGAACCCGGGACACTGAAGCTGTGAGACTGTGGCAGTAAACAGAACTGAACCCAGGTCACTGAAGCTGTGAAACTGTGGCAGTAAACAGAACTGAACCCAGGACACTGGAGCTGTGAGACTGTGGCAGTAAACAGAACCGAACCCAGGTCACTGGAGCTGTGAGACTGTGGCAGTAAACAGAACCGAACCCAGGTCACTGAAGCTGTGAAACTGTGGCAGTAAACAGAACTGAACCCAGGTCACTGAAGCTGTGAGGCTGTGGCAGTAAACAGAACCGAACCCGGGTCACTGGAGCTGTGAGACTGTGGCAGTAAACAGAACTGAACCCAGGTCACTGAAGCTGTGAGACTGTGGCAGTAAACAGAACCGAACCCAGGTCACTGAAGCTGTGAAACTGTGACAGTAAACAGATCCGAACCCAGGTCACTGGAGCTGTGAGACTGTGGCAGTAAACAGAACTGAACCCAGGTCACTGAAGCTGTGAGACTGTGGCAGTAAACAGAACCGAACCCGGGTCACTGGAGCTGTGAGACTGTGGCAGTAAACAGAACCGAACCCATGTCACTGGAGCTGTGAGACTGTGGCAGTAAACAGAACTGAACCCGGGTCACTGGAGCTGTGAGACTGTGGCAGGAAACAGAACCGAACCCAGGTCACTGGAGCTGTGAGACTGTGGCAGTAAACAGAACTGAACCCGGGTCACTGAAGCTGTGAAACTGTGGCAGTAAACAGAACCGAACCCAGGTCACTGGAGCTGTGAGGCTGTGGCAGTCCCCAGAACCGAACCCGGGACACTGGAGCTGTGAGACTGTGGCAGTGAACAGAACCGAACCCAGGTCACTGAAGCTGTGAGACTGTGGCAGTGAACAGAACCGAACCCAGGTCACTGAAGCTGTGAGACTGTGGCAGTGAACAGAACCGAACCCAGGTCACTGGAGCTGTGAGACTGTGGCAGTAAACAGAACTGAACCCGGGTCACTGAAGCTGTGAAACTGTGGCAGTAAACAGAACCGAACCCAGGTCACTGGAGCTGTGAGGCTGTGGCAGTCCCCAGAACCGAACCCGGGACACTGGAGCTGTGAGACTGTGGCAGTGAACAGAACCGAACCCAGGTCACTGAAGCTGTGAGACTGTGGCAGTGAACAGAACCGAACCCGGGACACTGGAGCTGTGAGACTGTGGCAGTAAACAGAACCGAACCCAGGTCACTGGAGCTGTGAGACTGTGGCAGTAAACAGAACCGAACCCGGGACACTGGAGCTGTGAGACTGTGGCAGTAAACAGAACCGAACCCGGGACACTGGAGCTGTGAGACTGTGGCAGTAAACAGAACCGAACACGGGTCACTGGAGCTGTGAGACTGTGGCAGTAAACAGAACCGAACCCAGGTCACTGGAGCTGTGAGACTGTGGCAGGAAACAGAACCGAACCCAGGTCACTGGAGCTGTGTGACTGTGGCAGTAAACAGAACCGAACCCGGGTCACTGGAGCTGTGAGGCTGTGGCAGTAAACTGAACCGGACCCGGGACACTGGAGCTGTGAGACTGTGGCAGTCCCCAGAACCGAACCCAGGTCACTGGAGCTGTGAGACTGTGGCAAAAAACAGAACCGAACCCGGGTCACTGGAGCTGTGAGGCTGTGGCAGTAAACAGAACCGAACCCAGGTCACTGGAGCTGTGAGGCTGTGGCAGTCCCCAGAACCGAACCCGGGACACTGGAGCTGTGAGACTGTGGCAGTACGCAGAACTGAACCCGGGTCACTGGAGCTGTGAGAGTGTGGCAGTAAACAGAACCGAACCCGGGACACTGGAGCTCTGAGGCTGTGGCAGTAAACAGAACCGAACCCAGGTCACTGGAGCTGTGAGACTGTGGCAATAAACAGAACCGAACCCAGGGCACTGGAGCTGTGAGACTGTGGCAGTAAACAGAACCGAACCCGGGTCACTGGAGCTGTGAGACTGTGGCAGTAAACAGAACCGAACCCGGGTCACTGGAGCTGTGAGACTGTGGCAGTCCGCAGAACCGAACCCGGGTCACTGGAGCTGTGAGACTGTGGCAGTCCCCAGAACCGAACCCAGGTCACTGGAGCTGTGAGAGTGTGGCAGTAAACAGAACCGAACCCGGGACACTGGAGCTGTGAGACTGTGGCAGTAAACAGAACCGAACCCGGGTCACTGGAGCTGTGAGACTGTGGCAGTCCGCAGAACCGAACCCGGGTCACTGGAGCTGTGAGACTGTGGCAGTCCCCAGAACCGAACCCAGGTCACTGGAGCTGTGAGAGTGTGGCAGTAAACAGAACCGAACCCAGGTCACTGGAGCTGTGAGACTGTGGCAGTAAACAGAACCGAACCCGGGTCACTGGAGCTGTGAGGCTGTGGCAGTAAACAGAACCGAACCCGGGTCGCTGGAGCTGTGAGACTGTGGCAGTAAACAGAACCGAACCCGGGTCACTGGAGCTGTGAGACTGTGGCAGTAAACAGAACCGAACCCAGGTCACTGGAGCTGTGAGACTGTGGCAGGAAACAGAACCGAACCCGGGACACTGGAGCTGTGAGACTGTGGCAGGAAACAGAACCGAACCCGGGTCACTGGAGCTGTGAGACTGTGGCTGTAAACAGAACCGAACCCGGGTCACTGGAGCTGTGAGACTGTGGCAGTAAACAGAACCGAACCCGGGTCACTGGAGCTGTGAGACTGTGGCAGTAAACAGAACCGAACCCGGGTCACTGGAGCTGTGAGACTGTGGCAGTAAACAGAACCGAACCCGGGTCACTGGAGCTGTGAGACTGTGGCAGTAAACAGAACTGAACCCAGGTCACTGGAGCTGTGAGACTGTGGCAGTAAACAGAACCGAACCCAGGTCACTGGAGCTGTGAGACTGTGGCAGTAAACAGAACCGAACCAGGGTCACTGGAGCTGTGAGACTGTGGCAGTAAACAGAACTGAACCCGGGTCACTGGAGCTGTGAGACTGTGGCAGGAAACAGAACCGAACCCAGGTCACTGGAGCTGTGAAACTGTGGCAGTAAACAGAACTGAACCCAGGTCACTGGAGCTGTGAGACTGTGGCAGTAAACAGAACCGAACCCGGGACACTGAAGCTGTGAGACTGTGGCAGTAAACAGAACTGAACCCAGGTCACTGAAGCTGTGAAACTGTGGCAGTAAACAGAACTGAACCCAGGACACTGGAGCTGTGAGACTGTGGCAGTAAACAGAACCGAACCCAGGTCACTGGAGCTGTGAGACTGTGGCAGTAAACAGAACCGAACCCAGGTCACTGAAGCTGTGAAACTGTGGCAGTAAACAGAACTGAACCCAGGTCACTGAAGCTGTGAGGCTGTGGCAGTAAACAGAACCGAACCCGGGTCACTGGAGCTGTGAGACTGTGGCAGTAAACAGAACTGAACCCAGGTCACTGAAGCTGTGAGACTGTGGCAGTAAACAGAACCGAACCCAGGTCACTGAAGCTGTGAAACTGTGACAGTAAACAGATCCGAACCCAGGTCACTGGAGCTGTGAGACTGTGGCAGTAAACAGAACTGAACCCAGGTCACTGAAGCTGTGAGACTGTGGCAGTAAACAGAACCGAACCCGGGTCACTGGAGCTGTGAGACTGTGGCAGTAAACAGAACCGAACCCATGTCACTGGAGCTGTGAGACTGTGGCAGTAAACAGAACCGAACCAGGGTCACTGGAGCTGTGAGACTGTGGCAGTAAACAGAACTGAACCCGGGTCACTGGAGCTGTGAGACTGTGGCAGGAAACAGAACCGAACCCAGGTCACTGGAGCTGTGAGACTGTGGCAGTAAACAGAACCGAACCCGGGTCACTGGAGCTGTGAGACTGTGGCAGTACGCAGAACCGAACCCGGGTCACTGGAGCTGTGAGACTGTGGCAGTAAACAGAACCGAACCTGGGTCACTGGAGCTGTGAGACTGTGGCAGTAAACAGAACCGAACCCAGGACACTGGAGCTGTGAGGCTGTGGCAGTAAACAGAACCGAACCCGGTCACTGGAGCTGTGAGACTGTGGCAGTAAACAGAACCGAACCCAGGTCACTGGAGCTGTGAGACTGTGGCAGTAAACAGAACCGAACCCAGGACACTGGAGCTGTGAGACTGTGGCAGGAAACAGAACCGAACCCAGGTCACTGGAGCTGTGAGACTGTGGCAGTAAACAGAACCGAACCCGGGACACTGGAGCTGTGAGACTGTGGCAGTAAACAGAACCGAACCCGGGTCACTGGAGCTGTGAGACTGTGGCAGTAAACAGAACCGAACCCAGGTCACTGGAGCTGTGAGGCTGTGGCAAAAAACAGAACCGAACCCAGGACACTGGAGCTGTGAGGCTGTGGCTGTCCCCAGAACCGAACCCAGGTCACTGAAGCTGTGAGACTGTGGCAGTAAACTGAACCGAACCCAGGTCACTGGAGCTGTGAGGCTGTGGCAGTCCCCAGAACCGAACCCGGGACACTGGAGCTGTGAGACTGTGGCAGTGAACAGAACCGAACCCAGGTCACTGAAGCTGTGAGACTGTGGCAGTGAACAGAACCGAACCCGGGACACTGGAGCTGTGAGACTGTGGCAGTAAACAGAACCGAACCCAGGTCACTGGAGCTGTGAGACTGTGGCAGTAAACAGAACCGAACCCGGGACACTGGAGCTGTGAGACTGTGGCAGTAAACAGAACCGAACCCAGGTCACTGGAGCTGTGAGACTGTGGCAGTAAACAGAACCGAACCCAGGTCACTGAAGCTGTGAGACTGTGGCAGTAAACAGAACCGAACCCGGGACACTGGAGCTGTGAGACTGTGGCAGTAAACAGAACTGAACCCGAGTCACTGGAGCTGTGAGACTGTGGCAGTAAACAGAACCGAACCCGGGTCACTGGAGCTGTGAGACTGTGGCAGTAAACAGAACTGAACCCAGGACACTGGAGCTGTGAGACTGTGGCAGTAAACAGAACCGAACCCAGGTCACTGAAGCTGTGAGACTGTGGCAGTAAACAGAACCGAACCCGGGACACTGGAGCTGTGAGACTGTGGCAGTAAACAGAACCGAACTCGGGTCACTGGAGCTGTGAGACTGTGGCAGTAAACAGAACCGAACCCGGGACACTGGAGCTGTGAGACTGTGGCAGTAAACAGAACCGAACCCGGGACACTGGAGCTGTGAGACTGTGGCAGTAAACAGAACCGAACCCAGGTCACTGAAGCTGTGAGACTGTGGCAGTAAACAGCACCGAACCCAGGTCACTGGAGCTGTGAGGCTGTGGCAGTCCCCAGAACCGAACCCGGGACACTGGACCTGTGAGACTGTGGCAGTCCCCAGAACCGAACCCGGGACACTGGAGCTGTGAGACTGTGGCAGTAAACAGAACCGAACCCAGGTCACTGAAGCTGTGAGACTGTGACAGTGAACAGAACTGAACCCGGGACACTGGAGCTGTGAGACTGTGGCAGTAAACAGAACCGAACCCGGGACACTGGAGCTGTGAGACTGTGGCAGTAAACAGAACCGAACCCGGGTCACTGGAGCTGTGAGACTGTGGCAGTAAACAGAACTGAACCCAGGTCACTGGAGCTGTGAGACTGTGGCAGTAAACAGAACTGAACCCGGGTCACTGGAGCTGTGAGACTGTGGCAGTAAACAGAACTGAACCCGGGTCACTGGAGCTGTGAGACTGTGGCAGTAAACAGAACCGAACCCGGGACACTGGAGCTGTGAGACTGTGGCAGTAAACAGAACCGAACCCAGGTCACTGGAGCTGTGAGACTGTGGCAGTAAACAGAACCGAACCCGGGACACTGAAGCTGTGAGACTGTGGCAGTAAACAGAACCGAACCCGGGACACTGGAGCTGTGAGACTGTGGCAGTAAACAGAACCGAACCCGGGACACTGGAGCTGTGAGACTGTGGCAGTAAACAGAACCGAACCCGGGTCACTGGAGCTGTGAGACTGTGGCAGTAAACAGAACCGAACCCGGTCACTGGAGCTGTGAGACTGTGGCCGTAAACAGAACCGAACCCGGGACACTGGAGCTGTGAGACTGTGGCAGTCCCCAGAACCGAACCCAGGACACTGGAGCTGTGAGGCTGTGGCATTAAACAGAACCGAACTCAGGTCACTGGAGCTGTGAGACTGTGGCAGTAAACAGAACCGAACCCAGGTCACTGGAGCTGTGAGACTGTGGCAGTAAACAGAACCGAACCCAGGTCACTGGAGCTGTGAGACTGTGGCAGTAAACAGAACTGAACCCAGGTCACTGGAGCTGTGAGGCTGTGGCAGTAAACAGAACTGAACCCAGGTCACTGGAGCTGTGAGACTGTGGCAGTAAACAGAACCGAACCCAGGTCACTGGAGCTGTGAGACTGTGGCAGTAAACAGAACCGAACCCAGGTCACTGGAGCTGTGAGACTGTGGCAGTAAACAGAACCGAACCCAGGTCACTGGAGCTGTGAGACTGTGGCAGTAAACAGAACTGAACCCAGGTCACTGGAGCTGTGAGGCTGTGGCAGTAAACAGAACTGAACCCAGGTCACTGGAGCTGTGAGACTGTGGCAGTAAACAGAACCGAACCCAGGTCACTGGAGCTGTGAGACTGTGGCAGTAAACAGAACCGAACCCGGGACACTGGAGCTGTGAGACTGTGGCAGTAAACAGAACCGAACCCAGGTCACTGGAGCTGTGAGACTGTGGCAGTAAACAGAACCGAACCCAGGTCACTGGAGCTGTGAGACTGTGGCAGTAAACAGAACCGAACCCGGGACACTGGAGCTGTGAGACTGTGGCAGTAAACAGAACCGAACCCAGGTCACTGGAGCTGTGAGACTGTGGCAGTAAACAGAACCGAACCCAGGTCACTGGAGCTGTGAGACTGTGGCAGTAAACAGAACCGAACCCGGGACACTGGAGCTGTGAGACTGTGGCAGTAAACAGAACCGAACCCGGGACACTGGAGCTGTGAGACTGTGGCAGTAAACAGAACTTAACCCGGGTCACTGGAGCTGTGAGACTGTGGCAGTAAACAGAACCGAACCCAGGTCACTGGAGCTGTGAGACTGTGGCAGTAAACAGAACTGAACCCGGGTCACTGGAGCTGTGAGACTGTGGCAGTAAACAGAACCGAACCCGGGTCACTGGAGCTGTGAGACTGTGGCAGTAAACAGAACCGAACCCAGGTCACTGGAGCTGTGAGACTGTGGCAGTAAACAGAACCGAACCCGGGACATTGGAGCTGTGAGACTGTGGCAGTAAACAGAACTGAACCCGGGTCACTGGAGCTGTGAGACTGTGGCAGTAAACAGAACTGAACCCGGGACACTGGAGCTGTGAGACTGTGGCAAAAAACAGAACTGAACCCGGGACACTGGAGCTGTGAGACTGTGGCAAAAAACAGAACTGAACCCGGGACACTGGAGCTGTGAGACTGTGGCAAAAAACAGAACCGAACCCAGGTCACTGGAGCTGTGAGACTGTGGCAGTAAACAGAACTGAACCCGGGTCACTGGAGCTGTGAAACTGTGGCAGTAAACAGAACCGAACCCAGGTCACTGGAGCTGTGAGACTGTGGCAGTAAACAGAACTGAACCCGGGTCACTGGAGCTGTGAGACTGTGGCAAAAAACAGAACTGAACCCGGGACACTGGAGCTGTGAGACTGTGGCAGTAAACAGAACTGAACCCAGGTCACTGAAGCTGTGAGACTGTGGCAAAAAAGAGAACTGAACCCGGGACACTGGAGCTGTGAGACTGTGGCAAAAAACAGAACTGAACCCGGGTCACTGAAGCTGTGAAACTGTGGCAGTAAACAGAACTGAACCCGGGTCACTGGAGCTGTGAGACTGTGGCAAAAAACAGAACTGAACCCGGGTCACTGAAGCTGTGAAACTGTGGCAGTAAACAGAAACGAACCCAGGTCACTGGAGCTGTGAGGCTGTGGCAGTCCCCAGAACCGAACCCGGGACACTGGAGCTGTGAGACTATGGCAGTGAACAGAACCGAACCCAGGGCACTGAAGCTGTGAGACTGTGGCAGTGAACAGAACCGAACCCGGGACACTGGAGCTGTGAGACTGTGGCAGTAAACAGAACCGAACCCAGGTCACTGGAGCTGTGAGACTGTGGCAGTAAACAGAACCGAACCCGGGTCACTGGAGCTGTGAGACTGTGGCAATAAACAGAACCGAACCCAGGTCACTGGAGCTGTGAGACTGTGGCAGTAAACAGAACCGAACCCAGGTCACTGAAGCTGTGAGACTGTGGCAGTAAACAGAACCGAACCCGGGACACTGGAGCTGTGAGACTGTGGCAGTAAACAGAACCGAACCCGGGACACTGGAGCTGTGAGACTGTGGCAGTAAACAGAACCGAACCCGGGACACTGGAGCTGTGAGACTGTGGCAGTAAACAGAACCGAACCCGGGACACTGGAGCTGTGAGACTGTGGCAGTAAACAGAACCGAACCCAGGTCACTGAAGCTGTGAGACTGTGGCAGTAAACAGAACCGAACCCAGGTCACTGGAGCTGTGAGGCTGTGGCAGTCCCCAGAACCGAACCCGGGACACTGGAGCTGTGAGACTGTGGCAGTCCCCAGAACCGAACCCGGGACACTGGAGCTGTGAGACTGTGGCAGTAAACAGAACCGAACCCAGGTCACTGAAGCTGTGAGACTGTGGCAGTGAACAGAACCGAACCCGGGACACTGGAGCTGTGAGACTGTGGCAGTAAACAGAACCGAACCCGGGACACTGGAGCTGTGAGACTGTGGCAGTAAACAGAACCGAACCCGGGACACTGGAGCTGTGAGACTGTGGCAGTAAACAGAACCGAACCCGGGACACTGGAGCTGTGAGACTGTGGCAGTAAACAGAACCGAACCCGGGACACTGGAGCTGTGAGACTGTGGCAGTAAACAGAACCGAACCCAGGTCACTGAAGCTGTGAGACTGTGGCAGTAAACAGAACCGAACCCAGGTCACTGGAGCTGTGAGGCTGTGGCAGTCCCCAGAACCGAACCCGGGACACTGGAGCTGTGAGACTGTGGCAGTCCCCAGAACCGAACCCGGGACACTGGAGCTGTGAGACTGTGGCAGTAAACAGAACCGAACCCAGGTCACTGAAGCTGTGAGACTGTGGCAGTGAACAGAACCGAACCCGGGACACTGGAGCTGTGAGACTGTGGCAGTAAACAGAACCGAACCCGGGACACTGGAGCTGTGAGACTGTGGCAGTAAACAGAACTGAACCCGGGTCACTGGAGCTGTGAGACTGTGGCAGTAAACAGAACCGAACCCAGGTCACTGGAGCTGTGAGACTGTGGCAGTAAACAGAACCGAACCCGGGACACTGGAGCTGTGAGACTGTGGCAGTAAACAGAACCGAACCCAGGTCACTGGAGCTGTGAGACTGTGGCAGTAAACAGAACCGAACCCAGGTCACTGAAGCTGTGAGACTGTGGCAGTAAACAGAACCGAACCCGGGACACTGGAGCTGTGAGACTGTGGCAGTAAACAGAACCGAACCCGGGACACTGGAGCTGTGAGACTGTGGCAGTAAACAGAACCGAACCCAGGTCACTGGAGCTGTGAGACTGTGGCAGTAAACAGAACCGAACCCGGGTCACTGGAGCTGTGAGACTGTGGCAGTAAACAGAACCGAACCCGGGACACTGGAGCTGTGAGACTGTGGCAGTCCCCAGAACCGAACCCAGGACACTGGAGCAGTGAGGCTGTGGCAGTAAACAGAACCGAACCCGGGTCACTGGAGCTGTGAGACTGTGGCAGTAAACAGAACCGAACCCAGGTCAGTGGAGCTGTGAGACTGTGGCAGTAAACAGAACCGAACTCAGGTCACTGGAGCTGTGAGACTGTGGCAGTAAACAGAACCGAACCCGGGTCACTGGAGCTGTGAGACTGTGGCAGTAAACAGAACCGAACCCAGGTCAGTGGAGCTGTGAGACTGTGGCAGTAAACAGAACTGAACCCAGGTCACTGGAGCTGTGAGACTGTGGCAGTAAACAGAACCGAACCCGGGTCACTGGAGCTGTGAGACTGTGGCAGTAAACAGAACCGAACCCAGGTCACTGGAGCTGTGAGACTGTGGCAGTAAACAGAACCGAACCCGGGACACTGGAGCTGTGAGACTGTGGCAGTAAACAGAACCGAACCCAGGTCACTGGAGCTGTGAGACTGTGGCAGTAAACAGAACCGAACCCAGGTCACTGGAGCTGTGAGACTGTGGCAGTAAACAGAACCGAACCCGGGACACTGGAGCTGTGAGACTGTGGCAGTAAACAGAACTAAACCCGGGTCACTGGAGCTGTGAGACTGTGGCAGTAAACAGAACCGAACCCAGGTCACTGGAGCTGTGAGACTGTGGCAGTAAACAGAACCGAACCCGGGTCACTGGAGCTGTGAGACTGTGGCAGTAAACAGAACTGAACCCGGGTCACTGGAGCTGTGAGACTGTGGCAGTAAACAGAACCGAACCCGGGTCACTGGAGCTGTGAGACTGTGGCAGTAAACAGAACCGAACCCGGGACACTGGAGCTGTGAGACTGTGGCAGTAAACAGAACTAAACCCGGGTCACTGGAGCTGTGAGACTGTGGCAGTAAACAGAACCGAACCCGGGACACTGGAGCTGTGAGACTGTGGCAGTAAACAGAACTAAACCCGGGTCACTGGAGCTGTGAGACTGTGGCAGTAAACAGAACCGAACCCGGGACACTGGAGCTGTGAGACTGTGGCAGTAAACAGAACTAAACCCGGGTCACTGGAGCTGTGAGACTGTGGCAGTAAACAGAACCGAACCCGGGACACTGGAGCTGTGAGACTGTGGCAGTAAACAGAACTAAACCCGGGTCACTGGAGCTGTGAGACTGTGGCAGTAAACAGAACTGAACCCGGGTCACTGGAGCTGTGAGACTGTGGCAGTAAACAGAACCGAACCCGGGTCACTGGAGCTGTGAGACTGTGGCAGTAAACAGAACCGAACCCGGGACACTGGAGCTGTGAGACTGTGGCAGTAAACAGAACTGAACCCGGGTCACTGGAGCTGTGAGACTGTGGCAGTATACAGAACCGAACCCAGGTCACTGGAGCTGTGAGACTGTGGCAGTAAACAGAACCGAACCCAGGTCACTGGAGCTGTGAGACTGTGGCAGTAAACAGAACCGAACCCAGGTCACTGGAGCTGTGAGACTGTGGCAGTAAACAGAACCGAACCCAGGTCACTGGAGCTGTGAGACTGTGGCAGTAAACAGAACCGAACCCGGGACACTGGAGCTGTGAGACTGTGGCAGTAAACAGAACCGAACCCGGGTCACTGGAGCTGTGAGACTGTGGCAGTAAACAGAACCGAACCCATGTCACTGGAGCTGTGAGGCTGTGGCAGTAAACAGAACTGAACACAGGTCACTGAAGCTGTGAGACTGTGGCAGTAAACAGAACCGAACCCGGGACACTGGAGCTGTGAGACTGTGGCAGTAAACAGAACTGAACCCGGGTCACTGGAGCTGTGAGACTGTGGCAAAAAACAGAACTGAACCCGGGTCACTGAAGCTGTGAAACTGTGGCAGTAAACAGAACCGAACCCAGGTCACTGGAGCTGTGAGACTGTGGCAGTAAACAGAACCGAACCCGGGACACTGGAGCTGTGAGACTGTGGCAGTAAACAGAACCGAACCCGGGTCACTGGAGCTGTGAGACTGTGGCAGTAAACAGAACTGAACCCGGGACACTGGAGCTGTGAGACTGTGGCAGTAAACAGAACCGAACCCAGGTCACTGAAGCTGTGAGACTGTGGCAGTAAACAGAACCGAACCCAGGTCACTGGAGCTGTGAGGCTGTGGCAGTCCCCAGAACCGAACCCGGGACACTGGAGCTGTGAGACTGTGGCACTCCCCAGAACCGAACCCGGGACACTGGAGCTGTGAGACTGTGGCAGTAAACAGAACCGAACCCAGGTCACTGGAGCTGTGAGACTGTGGCAGTAAACAGAACCGAACCCGGGACACTGGAGCTGTGAGACTGTGGCAGTAAACAGAACCGAACCCAGGTCACTGGAGCTGTGAGACTGTGGCAGTAAACAGAACTGAACCCGGGTCACTGGAGCTGTGAGACTGCGGCAGTAAACAGAACTGAACCCGGGACACTGGAGCTGTGAGACTGTGGCAGTAAACAGAACCGAACCCGGGACACTGGAGCTGTGAGACTGTGGCAGTAAACAGAACCGAACCCGGGTCACTGGAGCTGTGAGACTGTGACAGTAAACAGAACCGAACCCGGGACACTGGAGCTGTGAGACTGTGGCAGTAAACAGAACCGAACCCAGGTCACTGGAGCTGTGAGACTGTGGCAGTAAACAGAACTGAACCCGGGTCACTGGAGCTGTGAGACTGTGGCAGTAAACAGAACCGAACCCAGGTCACTGGAGCTGTGAGACTGTGGCAGTAAACAGAACCGAACCCGGGACACTGGAGCTGTGAGACTGTGGCAGTAAACAGAACCGAACCCAGGTCACTGGAGCTGTGAGACTGTGGCAGTAAACAGAACCGAACCCAGGTCACTGAAGCTGTGAGACTGTGGCAGTAAACAGAACCGAACCCGGGACACTGGAGCTGTGAGACTGTGGCAGTAAACAGAACCGAACCCAGGTCACTGGAGATGTGAGACTGTGACAGTAAACAGAACCGAACCCAGGTCACTGGAGCTGTGAGACTGTGGCAGTAAACAGAACCGAACCCGGGACACTGGAGCTGTGAGACTGTGGCAGTAAACAGAACCGAACCCGGGAAACTGGAGCTGTGAGACTGTGGCAGTAAACAGAACCGAACCCAGGTCACTGGAGCTGTGAGACTGTGGCAGTAAACAGAACCGAACCCGGGTCACTGGAGCTGTGAGACTGTGGCAGTAAACAGAACCGAACCCGGGACACTGGAGCTGTGAGACTGTGGCAGTCCCCAGAACCGAACCCAGGACACTGGAGCTATGAGGCTGTGGCAGTAAACAGAACCGAACTCAGGTCACTGGAGCTGTGAGACTGTGGCAGTAAACAGAACCGAACCCGGGTCACTGGAGCTGTGAGACTGTGGCACTAAACAGAACCGAACCCGGGACACTGGAGCTGTGAGACTGTGGCAGTAAACAGAACCGAACCCGGGTCACTGGAGCTGTGAGACTGTGGCAGTAAACAGAACCGAACCCAGGTCACTGGAGCTGTGAGACTGTGGCAGTAAACAGAACCGAACCCAGGTCACTGGAGCTGTGAGACTGTGGCAGTAAACAGAACCGAACCCAGGTCACGGGAGCTGTGAGACTGTGGCAGTAAACAGAACCGAACCCAGGTCACTGGAGCTGTGAGACTGTGGCAGTAAACAGAACCGAACCCAGGTCACTGGAGCTGTGAGACTGTGGCAGTAAACAGAACCGAACCCAGGTCACTGGAGCTGTGAGACTGTGGCAGTAAACAGAACCGAACCCGGGACACTGGAGCTGTGAGACTGTGGCAGTAAACAGAACCGAACCCAGGTCACTGGAGCTGTGAGACTGTGGCAGTAAACAGAACCGAACCCGGGTCACTGGAGCTGTGAGGCTGTGGCAGTAAACAGAACCGAACCCAGGTCAATGGAGCTGTGAGACTGTGGCAGTAAACAGAACTGAACCCAGGTCACTGAAGCTGTGAGACTGTGGCAGTAAACAGAACTGAACCCGGGTCACTGGAGCTGTGAGACTGTGGCAAAAAACAGAACTGAACCCGGGTCACTGAAGCTGTGAAACTGTGGCAGTAAACAGAACCGAACCCGGGACACTGGAGCTGTGAGACTGTGGCAGTAAACAGAACCGAACCCGGGACACTGGAGCTGTGAGACTGTGGCAGTGAACAGAACAGAACCCAGGTCACTGGAGCTGTGAGACTGTGGCAGTAAACAGAACCGAACCCGGGTCACTGGAGCTGTGAGACTGTGGCAGTACGCAGAACCGAACCCGGGTCACGGGAGCTGTGAGACTGTCGCAGTAAACAGAACCGAACCCGGGTCACTGGAGCTGTGAGACTGTGGCAGTAAACAGAACCGAACCCAGGTCACTGGAGCTGTGAGACTGTGGCAGTAAACAGAACCGAACCCAGGACACTGGAGCTGTGAGGCTGTGGCAGTAAACAGAACCGAACCCGGTCACTGGAGCTGTGAGACTGTGGCAGTAAACAGAACCGAACCCAGGTCACTGGAGCTGTGAGACTGTGGCAGTAAACAGAACCGAACCCAGGACACTGGAGCTGTGAGGCTGTGGCAGTAAAAGGAACCGAACCCAGGACACTGGAGCTGTGAGACTGTGGCAGTAAACAGAACCGAACCCGGGTCACTGAAGCTGTGAGACTGTGGCAAAAAACAGAACCGAACCCAGGACACTGGAGCTGTGAGGCTGTGGCTGTCCCCAGAACCGAACCCAGGTCACTGAAGCTGTGAGACTGTGGCAGTAAACAGAACCGAACCCAGGTCACTGGAGCTGTGAGGCTGTGGCAGTCCCCAGAACCGAACCCGGGACACTGGAGCTGTGAGACTGTGGCAGTAAACAGAACCGAACCCAGGTCACTGAAGCTGTGAGACTGTGGCAGTAAACAGAACCGAACCCGGGACACTGGAGCTGTGAGACTGTGGCAGTAAACAGAACCGAACCCGGGTCACTGGAGCTGTGAGACTGTGGCAGTAAACAGAACTGAACCCGGGTCACTGGAGCTGTGAGACTGTGACAGTAAACAGAACCGAACCCGGGACACTGGAGCTGTGAGACTGTGCCAGTAAACAGAACCGAACCCGGGACACTGGAGCTGTGAGACTGTGGCAGTAAACAGAACCGAACCCGGGTCACTGGAGCTGTGAGACTGTGGCAGTAAACAGAAATGAACCCGGGTCACTGGAGCTGTGAGACTGTGGCAGTAAACAGAACCGAACCCAGGTCACTGGAGCTGTGAGACTGTGGCAGTAAACAGAACCGAACCCGGGACACTGGAGCTGTGAGACTGTGGCAGTAAACAGAACCGAACCCAGGTCACTGGAGCTGTGAGACTGTGGCAGTAAACAAAACCGAACCCAGGTCACTGGAGCTGTGAGACTGTGGCAGTAAACAGAACCGAACCCGGGACACTGGAGCTGTGAGACTGTGGCAGTAAACAGAACCGAACCCGGGACACTGGAGCTGTGAGACTGTGGCAGTAAACAGAACCGAACCCGGGTCACTGGAGCTGTGAGACTGTGGCAGTAAACAGAACCGAACCCGGGTCACTGGAGCTGTGAGACTGTGGCAGTAAACAGAACCGAACCCGGGACACTGGAGCTGTGAGACTGTGGCAGTAAACAGAACCGAACCCAGGTCACTGAAGCTGTGAGGCTGGGGCAGTAAACAGAACCGAACCCGGGTCACTGGAGCTGTGAGACTGTGGCAGTAAACAGAACCGAACCCGGGTCACTGGAGCTGTGAGACTGTGGCAGTACGCAGAACCGAACCCGGGTCACGGGAGCTGTGAGACTGTGGCAGTACGCAGAACCGAACCCGGGTCACGGGAGCTGTGAGACTGTCGCAGTAAACAGAACCGAACCCGGGTCACTGGAGCTGTGAGACTGTGGCAGTAAACAGAACCGAACCCAGGTCACTGGAGCTGTGAGACTGTGGCAGTAAACAGAACCGAACCCAGGACACTGGAGCTGTGAGGCTGTGGCAGTAAACAGAACCGAACCCGGTCACTGGAGCTGTGAGACTGTGGCAGTAAACAGAACCGAACCCAGGTCACTGGAGCTGTGAGACTGTGGCAGTAAACAGAACCGAACCCAGGACACTGGAGCTGTGAGGCTGTGGCAGTAAAAGGAACCGAACCCAGGACACTGGAGCTGTGAGACTGTGGCAGTAAACAGAACCGAACCCGGGTCACTGAAGCTGTGAGACTGTGGCAAAAAACAGAACCGAACCCAGGACACTGGAGCTGTGAGGCTGTGGCTGTCCCCAGAACCGAACCCAGGTCACTGAAGCTGTGAGACTGTGGCAGTAAACAGAACCGAACCCAGGTCACTGGAGCTGTGAGACTGTGGCAGTAAACAGAACTGAACCCGGGTCACTGGAGCTGTGAGACAGTGGCAGTAAACAGAACTGAACCCAGGTCACTGGAGCTGTGAGACTGTGGCAGTAAACAGAACTGAACCCGGGTCACTGGAGCTGTGAGACTGTGGCAGTAAACAGAACCGAACCCGGGTCACTGAAGCTGTGAGACTGTGGCAAAAAACAGAACCGAACCCAGGACACTGGAGCTGTGAGGCTGTGGCAGTCCCCAGAACCGAACCCGGGACACTGGAGCTGTGAGACTGTGGCAGTAAACAGAACCGAACCCAGGTCACTGAAGCTGTGAGACTGTGGCAGTAAACAGAACCGAACCCGGGACACTGGAGCTGTGAGACTGTGGCAGTAAACAGAACCGAACCCAGGTCACTGGAGCTGTGAGACTGTGGCAGTAAACAGAACTGAACCCGGGTCACTGGAGCTGTGAGACTGTGACAGTAAACAGAACCGAACCCGGGACACTGGAGCTGTGAGACTGTGCCAGTAAACAGAACCGAACCCGGGACACTGGAGCTGTGAGACTGTGGCAGTAAACAGAACCGAACCCGGGACACTGGAGCTGTGAGACTGTGGCAGTAAACAGAACCGAACCCGGGACACTGGAGCTGTGAGACTGTGACAGTAAACAGAACCGAACCCGGGTCACTGGAGCTGTGAGACTGTGGCAGTAAACAGAACTGAACCCGGGTCACTGGAGCTGTGAGACTGTGGCAGTAAACAGAACCGAACCCAGGTCACTGGAGCTGTGAGACTGTGGCAGTAAACAGAACCGAACCCGGGACACTGGAGCTGTGAGACTGTGGCAGTAAACAGAACCGAACCCAGGTCACTGGAGCTGTGAGACTGTGGCAGTAAACAAAACCGAACCCAGGTCACTGGAGCTGTGAGACTGTGGCAGTAAACAGAACCGCACCCGGGACACTGGAGCTGTGAGACTGTGGCAGTAAACAGAACCGAACCCGGGACACTGGAGCTGTGAGACTGTGGCAGTAAACAGAACCGAACCCGGGTCACTGGAGCTGTGAGACTGTGGCAGTAAAAAGAACCGAACCCGGGTCACTGGAGCTGTGAGACTGTGGCAGTAAACAGAACCGAACCCGGGACACTGGAGCTGTGAGACTGTGGCAGTCCCCAGAACCGAACCCAGGTCACTGAAGCTGTGAGACTGTGGCAGTAAACAGAACCGAACCCAGGTCACTGGAGCTGTGAGACTGTGGCAGTCCCCAGAACCGAACCCGGGACACTGGAGCTGTGAGACTGTGGCAGTAAACAGAACTGAACCCGGGTCACTGGAGGTTTGAGACTGTGGCAGTAAACAGAACCGAACCCAGGTCACTGGAGCTGTGAGACTGTGGCAGTAAACAGAACCGAACCCAGGTCACTGGAGCTGTGAGACTGTGGCAGTAAACAGAACCGAACCCGGGACACTGGAGCTGTGAGACTGTGGCAGTAAACAGAACTTAACCCGGGTCACTGGAGCTGTGAGACTGTGGCAGTAAACAGAACCGAACCCAGGTCACTGGAGCTGTGAGACTGTGGCAGTAAACAGAACCGAACCCGGGACACTGGAGCTGTGAGACTGTGGCAGTAAACAGAACTGAACCCGGGTCACTGGAGCTGTGAGACTGTGGCAGTAAACAGAACCGAACCCGGGACACTGGAGCTGTGAGACTGTGGCAGTAAACAGAACTGAACCCAGGTCACTGGAGCTGTGAGGCTGTGGCAGTAAACAGAACCGAACCCAGGTCACTGGAGCTGTGAGACTGTGGCAGTAAACAGAACCGAACCCAGGTCACGGGAGCTGTGAGACTGTGGCAGTAAACAGAACCGAACCCAGGTCACTGGAGCTGTGAGACTGTGGCAGTAAACAGAACCGAACCCAGGTCACTGGAGCTGTGAGACTGTGGCAGTAAACTGAACTGAACCCGGGTCACTGGAGCTGTGAGACTGTGGCAGTAAACAGAACCGAACCCGGGACACTGGAGCTGTGAGACTGTGGCAGTAAACAGAACCGAACCCAGGTCACTGGAGCTGTGAGACTGTGGCAGTAAACAAAACCGAACCCGGGTCACTGGAGCTGTGAGACTGTGGCAGTACGCAGAACCGAACCCGGGTCACTGTAGCTGTGAGACTGTGGCAGTAAACAGAACCGAACCCGGGTCACTGGAGCTGTGAGACTGTGGCAGTACGCAGAACCGACCCCGGGTCACGGGAGCTGTGAGACTGTGGCAGTAAACAGAACCGAACCCAGGACACTGGAGCTGTGAGGCTGTGGCAGTAAACAGAACCGAACCCGGTCACTGGAGCTGTGAGACTGTGGCAGTAAACAGAACCAAACCCAGGTCACTGGAGCTGTGAGACTGTGGCAGTAAACAGAACCGAACCCAGGACACTGGAGCTGTGAGGCTGTGGCAGTAAACAGAACCGAACCCAGGACACTGGAGCTGTGAGGCTGTGGCAGTAAACAGAACCGAACCCGGGTCACTGAAGCTGTGAGACTGTGGCAAAAAACAGAACCGAACCCAGGACACTGGAGCTGTGAGGCTGTGGCTGTCCCCAGAACCGAACCCAGGTCACTGGAGCTGTGAGACTGTGGCAGTAAACAGAACCGAACCCAGGTCACTGGAGCTGTGAGGCTGTGGCAGTAAACAGAACCGAACCCGGGACACTGGAGCTGTGAGACTGTGGCAGTAAACAGAACCGAACCCAGGTCACTGAAGCTGTGAGACTGTGGCAGTAAACAGAACCGAACCCAGGTCACTGGAGCTGTGAGACTGTGGCAGTAAACAGAACCGAACCCGGGTCACTGGAGCTGTGAGACTGTGGCAGTACGCAGAACCGAACCCGGGACACTGGAGCTGTGAGACTGTGGCAGTGAACAGAACCGAACCCGGGACACTGGAGCTGTGAGACTGTGGCAGTAAACAGAACCGAACCCGGGTCACTGGAGCTGTGAGACTGTGGCAGTAAACAGAACCGAACCCGGGTCACTGGAGCTGTGAGACTGTGGCAGTACGCAGAACCGAACCCGGGTCACGGGAGCTGTGAGACTGTGGCAGTAAACAGAACCGAACCCAGGACACTGGAGCTGTGAGGCTGTGGCAGTAAACAGAAACGAACCCGGTCACTGGAGCTGTGAGACTGTGGCAGTAAACAGAACCGAACCCAGGTCACTGGAGCTGTGAGACTGTGGCAGTAAACAGAACCGAACCCAGGACACTGGAGCTGTGAGGCTGTGGCAGTAAACAGAACCGAACCCGGGTCACTGAAGCTGTGAGACTGTGGCAGTAAACAGAACCGAACCCAGGTCACTGGAGCTGTGAGGCTGTGGCAGTCCCCAGAACCGAACCCGGGACACTGGAGCTGTGAGACTGTGGCAGTAAACAGAACCGAACCCAGGTCACTGAAGCTGTGAGACTGTGGCAGTGAACAGAACCGATCCCGGGACACTGGAGCTGTGAGACTGTGGCAGTAAACAGAACCGAACCCGGGACACTGGAGCTGTGAGACTGTGGCAGTAAACAGAACCGAACCCGGGTCACTGGAGCTGTGAGACTGTGGCAGTAAACAGAACTGAACCCGGGTCACTGGAGCTGTGAGACTGTGGCAGTAAACAGAACCGAACCCAGGTCACTGGAGCTGTGAGACTGTGGCAGTAAACAGAACCGAACCCGGGACACTAAGCTGTGAGACTGTGGCAGTAAACAGAACCGAACCCAGGTCACTGGAGCTGTGAGACTGTGGCAGTAAACAAAACCGAACCCAGGTCACTGGAGCAGTGAGACTGTGGCAGTAAACAGAACCGAAACCGGGACACTGGAGCTGTGAGACTGTGGCAGTAAACAGAACCGAACCCGGGACACTGGAGCTGTGAGACTGTGGCAGTAAACAGAACCGAACCCGGGTCACTGGAGCTGTGAGACTGTGGCAGTAAACAGAACCGAACCCGGGTCACTGGAGCTGTGAGACTGTGGCAGTAAACAGAACCGAACCCGGGACACTGGAGCTGTGAGACTGTGGCAGTCCCCAGAACCGAACCCAGGTCACTGAAGCTGTGAGACTGTGGCAGTAAACAGAACCGAACCCAGGTCACTGGAGCTGTGAGGCTGTGGCAGTCCCCAGAACCGAACCCGGGACACTGGAGCTGTGAGACTGTGGCAGTAAACAGAACCGAACCCAGGTCACTGAAGCTGTGAGACTGTGGCAGTGACAGAACCGAACCCGGGACACTGGAGCTGTGAGACTGTGGCAGTAAACAGAACCAAACCCGGGACACTGGAGCTGTGAGACTGTGGCAGTAAACAGAACCGAACCCGGGTCACTGGAGCTGTGAGACTGGGGCAGTAAACAGAACCGAACCCAGGACACTGGAGCTGTGAGACTGTGACAGTAAACAGAACTGAATCGGGTCACTGGAGCTGTGAGACTGTGGCAGTAAACAGAACTGAACCCAGGTCACTGGAGCTGTGAGACTGTGACAGTAAACAGAACTGAATCGGGTCACTGGAGCTGTGAGACTGTGGCAGTAAACAGAACTGAACCCAGGTCACTGGAGCTGTGTGACTGTGGCAGTAAACAGAACCGAACCCGGGACACTGGAGCTGTGAGACTGTGGCAGTAAACAGAACTGAACCCGGGTCACTGGAGCTGTGAGACTGTGGCAGTAAACAGAACCGAACCCAGGTCACTGGAGCTGTGAGACTGTGGCAGTAAACAGAACCGAACCCAGGTCACTGGAGCTGTGAGACTGTGGCAGTAAACAGAACCGAACCCGGGACACTGGAGCTGTGAGACTGTGGCAGTAAACAGAACTTAACCCGGGTCACTGGAGCTGTGAGACTGTGGCAGTAAACAGAACCGAACCCAGGTCACTGGAGCTGTGAGACTGTGGCAGTAAACAGAACTGAACCCGGGTCACTGGAGCTGTGAGACTGTGGCAGTAAACAGAACCGAACCCGGGTCACTGGAGCTGTGAGACTGTGGCAGTAAACAGAACCGAACCCGGGACACTGGAGCTGTGAGACTGTGGCAGTAAACAGAACCGAACCCAGGTCACTGGAGCTGTGAGACTGTGGCAGTAAACAGAACCGAACCCAGGTCACGGGAGCTGTGAGACTGTGGCAGTAAACAGAACCGAACCCAGGTCACTGGAGCTGTGAGACTGTGGCAGTAAACAGAACCGAACCCAGGTCACTGGAGCTGTGAGACTGTGGCAGTAAACAGAACTGAACCCGGGTCACTGGAGCTGTGAGACTGTGGCAGTAAACAGAACCGAACCCAGGTCACTGGAGCTGTGAGACTGTGGCAGTAAACAAAACCGAACCCGGGTCACTGGAGCTGTGAGACTGTGGCAGTACGCAGAACCGAACCCGGGTCACTGTAGCTGTGAGACTGTGGCAGTAAACAGAACCGAACCCGGGTCACTGGAGCTGTGAGACTGTGGCAGTACGCAGAACCGAACCCAGGTCACTGGAGCTGTGAGACTGTGGCAGTAAACAGAACCGAACCCAGGACACTGGAGCTGTGAGGCTGTGGCAGTAAACAGAACCGAACCCAGGACACTGGAGCTGTGAGGCTGTGGCAGTAAACAGAACCGAAACCGGGTCACTGAAGCTGTGAGACTGTGGCAGTAAACAGAACCGAACCCAGGACACTGGAGCTGTGAGGCTGTGGCTGTCCCCAGAACCGAACCCAGGTCACTGAAGCTGTGAGACTGTGGCAGTAAACAGAACCGAACCCAGGTCACTGGAGCTGTGAGGCTGTGGCAGTCCCCAGAACCGAACCCAGGTCACTGGAGCTGTGAGACTGTGGCAGTACGCAGAACCGAACCCGGGTCACTGTAGCTGTGAGACTGTGGCAGTAAACAGAACCGAACCCGGGTCACTGGAGCTGTGAGACTGTGGCAGTACGCAGAACCGAACCCAGGTCACTGGAGCTGTGAGACTGTGGCAGTAAACAGAACCGAACCCAGGACACTGGAGCTGTGAGGCTGTGGCAGTAAACAGAACCGAACCCAGGACACTGGAGCTGTGAGGCTGTGGCAGTAAACA
Organism: Heterodontus francisci; assembly: GCF_036365525.1. NCBI lineage: Eukaryota > Metazoa > Chordata > Chondrichthyes > Heterodontiformes > Heterodontidae > Heterodontus > Heterodontus francisci. The sequence goes on along the minus strand of NW_027140452.1, from coordinate 78,682 downwards.
GAACCGAAACCGGGTCACTGAAGCTGTGAGACTGTGGCAGTAAACAGAACCGAACCCAGGACACTGGAGCTGTGAGGCTGTGGCTGTCCCCAGAACCGAACCCAGGTCACTGAAGCTGTGAGACTGTGGCAGTAAACAGAACCGAACCCAGGTCACTGGAGCTGTGAGGCTGTGGCAGTCCCCAGAACCGAACCCGGGACACTGGAGCTGTGAGACTGTGGCAGTAAACAGAACCGAACCCAGGTCACTGAAGCTGTGAGACTGTGGCAGTGAACAGAACCGAACCCGGGACACTGGAGCTGTGAGACTGTGGCAGTAAACAGATCCGAACCCGGGTCACTGGAGCTGTGAGACTGTGGCAGTAAACAGAACCGAACCCGGGTCACTGGAGCTGTGAGACTGTGGCAGTAAACAGAACCGAACCCGGGTCACTGGAGCTGTGAGACTGTGGCAGTAAACAGAACCGAACCCAGGTCACTGGAGCTGTGAGACTGTGGCAGTAAACAGAACCGAACCCAGGTCACTGGAGCTGTGAGGCTGTGGCAGTAAACAGAACCGAACCCGGTCACTGGAGCTGTGAGACTGTGGCAGTAAACAGAACCGAACCCAGGACACTGGAGCTGTGAGGCTGTGGCAGTAAACAGAACCGAACCCAGGACACTGGAGCTGTGAGACTGTGGCAGTAAACAGAACAGAACCCAGGTCACTGGAGCTGTGAGACTGTGGCAGTAAACAGAACCGAACCCAGGTCACTGGAGCTGTGAGGCTGTGGCAGTAAACAGAACCGAACCCGGGTCACTGGAGCTGTGAGACTGTGGCAGTAAACAAAACCGAACCCAGGACACTGGAGCTGTGAGACTGTGGCAGTAAACAGAACAGAACCCAGGTCACTGGAGCTGTGAGACTGTGGCAGTAAACAGAACCGAACCCAGGTCACTGGAGCTGTGAGGCTGTGGCAGTAAACAGAACCGAACCCGGGTCACTGGAGCTGTGAGACTGTGGCAGTAAACAAAACCGAACCCAGGTCACTGGAGCTGTGAGGCTGTGGCAGTAAACAGAACCGAACCCGGGTCACTGGAGCTGTGAGACTGTGGCAGTAAACAAAACCGAACCCAGGACACTGGAGCTGTGAGGCTGTGGCAGTAAACAGAACCGAACCCAGGACACTGGAGCTGTGAGGCTGTGGCAGTAAACAGAACCGAACCCGGGTCACTGAAGCTGTGAGACTGTGGCAGTAAACAGAACCGAACCCAGGTCACTGGAGCTGTGAGACTGTGGCAGTAAACAGAACCGAACCCAGGTCACTGGAGCTGTGAGACTGTGGCAGTAAACAGAACCGAACCCAGGACACTGGAGCTGTGAGGCTGTGGCAGTAAACAGAACCGAACCCAGGACACTGGAGCTGTGAGGCTGTGGCAGTAAACAGAACCGAACCCGGGTCACTGAAGCTGTGAGACTGTGGCAAAAAACAGAACCGAACCCAGGACACTGGAGCTGTGAGGCTGTGGCTGTCCCCAGAACCGAACCCAGGTCACTGAAGCTGTGAGACTGTGGCAGTAAACAGAACCGAACCCAGGTCACTGGAGCTGTGAGGCTGTGGCAGTCCCCAGAACCGAACCCGGGACACTGGAGCTGTGAGACTGTGGCAGTAAACAGAACCGAACCCAGGTCACTGAAGCTGTGAGACTGTGGCAGTAAACAGAACCGAACCCAGGTCACTGGAGCTGTGAGACTGTGGCAGTAAACAGAACCGAACCCGGGTCACTGGAGCTGTGAGACTGTGGCAGTACGCAGAATCGAACCCGGGACACTGGAGCTGTGAGACTGTGGCAGTGAACAGAACCGAACCCGGGGCACTGGAGCTGTGAGACTGTGGCAGTAAACAGAACCGAACCCGGGTCACTGGAGCTGTGAGACTGTGGCAGTAAACAGAACCGAACCCGGGTCACTGGAGCTGTGAGACTGTGGCAGTTCGCAGAACCGAACCCGGGTCACGGGAGCTGTGAGACTGTGGCAGTAAACAGAACCGAACCCAGGACACTGGAGCTGTGAGGCTGTGGCAGTAAACAGAAACGAACCCGGTCACTGGAGCTGTGAGACTGTGGCAGTAAACAGAACCGAACCCAGGTCACTGGAGCTGTGAGACTGTGGCAGTAAACAGAACCGAACCCAGGACACTGGAGCTGTGAGGCTGTGGCAGTAAACAGAACCGAACCCGGGTCACTGAAGCTGTGAGACTGTGGCAGTAAACAGAACCGAACCCAGGTCACTGGAGCTGTGAGGCTGTGGCAGTCCCCAGAACCGAACCCGGGACACTGGAGCTGTGAGACTGTGGCAGTAAACAGAACCGAACCCAGGTCACTGAAGCTGTGAGACTGTGGCAGTGAACAGAACCGATCCCGGGACACTGGAGCTGTGAGACTGTGGCAGTAAACAGAACCGAACCCGGGTCACTGGAGCTGTGAGACTGTGGCAGTAAACAGAACTGAACCCGGGTCACTGGAGCTGTGAGACTGTGGCAGTAAACAGAACCGAACCCGGGTCACTGGAGCTGTGAGACTGTGGCAGTAAACAGAACTGAACCCGGGTCACTGGAGCTGTGAGACTGTGGCAGTAAACAGAACCGAACCCGGGACACTGGAGCTGTGAGACTGTGGCAGTAAACAGAACAGAACCCAGGTCACTGGAGCTGTGAGACTGTGGCAGTAAACAAAACCGAACCCAGGTCACTGGAGCTGTGAGACTGTGGCAGTAAACAGAACCGAACCCGGGACACTGGAGCTGTGAGACTGTGGCAGTAAACAGAACCGAACCCGGGACACTGGAGCTGTGAAACTGTGGCAGTAAACAGAACCGAACCCGGGTCACTGGAGCTGTGAGACTGTGGCAGTAAACAGAACCGAACCCGGGTCACTGGAGCTGTGAGACTGTGGCAGTAAACAGAACCGAACCCGGGACACTGGAGCTGTGAGACTGTGGCAGTCCCCAGAACCGAACCCAGGTCACTGAAGCTGTGAGACTGTGGCAGTAAACAGAACCGAACCCAGGTCACTGGAGCTGTGAGGCTGTGGCAGTCCCCAGAACCGAACCCGGGACACTGGAGCTGTGAGACTGTGGCAGTAAACAGAACCGAACCCAGGTCACTGAAGCTGTGAGACTTTGGCAGTGACAGAACCGAACCCGGGACACTGGAGCTGTGAGACTGTGGCAGTAAACAGAACCAAACCCGGGACACTGGAGCTGTGAGACTGTGGCAGTAAACAGAACCGAACCCGGGTCACTGGAGCTGTGAGACTGGGGCAGTAAACAGAACCGAACCCAGGACACTGGAGCTGTGAGACTGTGACAGTAAACAGAACTGAACCCGGGTCACTGGAGCTGTGAGACTGTGGCAGTAAACAGAACTGAACCCAGGTCACTGGAGCTGTGAGACTGTGGCAGTAAACAGAACCGAACCCAGGTCACTGGAGCTGTGAGACTGTGGCAGTAAACAGAACCGAACCCGGGACACTGGAGCTGTGAGACTGTGGCAGTAAACAGAACCGAACCCGGGACACTGGAGCTGTGAGACTGTGGCAGTAAACAGAACCGAACCCGGGACACTGGAGCTGTGAGACTGTGGCAGTAAACAGAACTGAACCCGGGTCACTGGAGCTGTGAGACTGTGGCAGTAAACAGAACCGAACCCAGGTCACTGGAGCTGTGAGACTGTGGCAGTAAACAGAACCGAACCCAGGTCACTGGAGCTGTGAGACTGTGGCAGTAAACAGAACTTAACCCGGGTCACTGGAGCTGTGAGACTGTGGCAGTAAACAGAACCGAACCCGGGACACTGGAGCTGTGAGACTGTGGCAGTAAACAGAACTTAACCCGGGTCACTGGAGCTGTGAGACTGTGGCAGTAAACAGAACCGAACCCGGGACACTGGAGCTGTGAGACTGTGGCAGTAAACAGAACTTAACCCGGGTCACTGGAGCTGTGAGACTGTGGCAGTAAACAGAACCGAACCCAGGTCACTGGAGCTGTGAGACTGTGGCAGTAAACAGAACTGAACCCGGGTCACTGGAGCTGTGAGACTGTGGCAGTAAACAGAACCGAACCCGGGTCACTGGAGCTGTGAGACTGTGGCAGTAAACAGAACCGAACCCGGGACACTGGAGCTGTGAGACTGTGGCAGTAAACAGAACCGAACCCGGGACACTGGAGCTGTGAGACTGTGGCAGTAAACAGAACCGAACCCAGGTCACTGGAGCTGTGAGACTGTGGCAGGAAACAGAACCGAACCCGGGTCACTGGAGCTGTGAGACTGTGGCAGTAAACAGAACTGAACCCGGGTCACTGGAGCTGTGAGACTGTGGCAGTAAACAGAACCGAACCCGGGACACTGGAGCTGTGAGACTGTGGCAGTAAACAGAACCGAACCCAGGTCACGGGAGCTGTGAGACTGTGGCAGTAAACAGAACCGAACCCAGGTCACTGGAGCTGTGAGACTGTGGCAGTAAACAGAACCGAACCCAGGTCACTGGAGCTGTGAGACTGTGGCAGTAAACAGAACTGAACCCGGGTCACTGGAGCTGTGAGACTGTGGCAGTAAACAGAACCGAACCCAGGTCACTGGAGCTGTGAGACTGTGGCAGTTAACAAAACCGAACCCGGGTCACTGGAGCTGTGAGACTGTGGCAGTACGCAGAACCGAACCCGGGTCACTGTAGCTGTGAGACTGTGGCAGTAAACAGAACCGAACCCGGGTCACTGGAGCTGTGAGACTGTGGCAGTACGCAGAACCGAACCCGGGTCACGGGAGCTGTGAGACTGTGGCAGTAAACAGAACCGAACCCAGGACACTGGAGCTGTGAGGCTGTGGCAGTAAACAGAACCGAACCCGGTCACTGGAGCTGTGAGACTGTGGCAGTAAACAGAACCGAACCCAGGTCACTGGAGCTGTGAGACTGTGGCAGTAAACAGAACCGAACCCAGGACACTGGAGCTGTGAGGCTGTGGCAGTAAACAGAACCGAACCCAGGACACTGGAGCTGTGAGGCTGTGGCAGTAAACAGAACCGAACCCGGGTCACTGAAGCTGTGAGACTGTGGCAAAAAACAGAACCGAACCCAGGACACTGGAGCTGTGAGGCTGTGGCTGTCCCCAGAACCGAACCCAGGTCACTGAAGCTGTGAGACTGTGGCAGTAAACAGAACCGAACCCAGGTCACTGGAGCTGTGAGGCTGTGGCAGTCCCCAGAACCGAACCCGGGACACTGGAGCTGTGAGACTGTGGCAGTAAACAGAACCGAACCCAGGTCACTGAAGCTGTGAGACTGTGGCAGTGAACAGAACCGAACCCGGGACACTGGAGCTGTGAGACTGTGGCAGTAAACAGAACCGAACCCGGGTCACTGGAGCTGTGAGACTGTGGCAGTAAACAGAACCGAACCCGGGTCACTGGAGCTGTGAGACTGTGGCAGTACGCAGAACCGAACCCGGGTCACGGGAGCTGTGAGACTGTGGCAGTAAACAGAAGCGAACCCAGGACACTGGAGCTGTGAGGCTGTGGCAGTAAACAGAACCGAACCCGGTCACTGGAGCTGTGAGACTGTGGCAGTAAACAGAACCGAACCCAGGTCACTGGAGCTGTGAGACTGTGGCAGTAAACAGAACCGAACCCAGGACACTGGAGCTGTGAGGCTGTGGCAGTAAACAGAACCGAACCCAGGACACTGGAGCTGTGAGGCTGTGGCAGTAAACAGAACCGAACCCGGGTCACTGAAGCTGTGAGACTGTGGCAAAAAACAGAACCGAACCCAGGACACTGGAGCTGTGAGGTTGTGGCAGTAAACAGAACCGAACCCGGGTCACTGAAGCTGTGAGACTGTGGCAGTAAAAAGAACCGAACCCAGGTCACTGGAGCTGTGAGGCTGTGGCAGTCCCCAGAACCAAACCCGGGACACTGGAGCTGTGAGACTGTGGCAGTAAACAGAACCGAACCCAGGTCACTGAAGCTGTGAGACTGTGGCAGTGAACAGAACCGAACCCGGGACACTGGAGCTGTGAGACTGTGGCAGTAAAAAGAACCGAACCCAGGTCACTGGAGCTGTGAGGCTGTGGCAGTCCCCAGAACCAAACCCGGGACACTGGAGCTGTGAGACTGTGGCAGTAAACAGAACCGAACCCAGGTCACTGAAGCTGTGAGACTGTGGCAGTGAACAGAACCGAACCCGGGACACTGGAGCTGTGAGACTGTGGCAGTAAACAGAACCGAACCCGGGACACTGGAGCTGTGAGACTGTGGCAGTAAACAGAACCGAACCCGGGTCACTGGAGCTGTGAGACTGTGGCAGTAAACAGAACTGAACCCGGGTCACTGGAGCTGTGAGACTGTGGCAGTAAACAGAACCGAACCCAGGTCACTGGAGCTGTGAGACTGTGGCAGTAAACAGAACCGAACCCGGGACACTGGAGCTGTGAGACTGTGGCAGTAAACAGAACCGAACCCAGGTCACTGGAGCTGTGAGACTGTGGCAGTAAACAAAACCGAACCCAGGTCACTGGAGCTGTGAGACTGTGGCAGTAAACAGAACCGAACCCGGGACACTGGAGCTGTGAGACTGTGGCAGTAAACAGAACCGAACCCGGGTCACTGGAGCTGTGAGACTGTGGCAGTAAACAGAACCGAACCCGGGTCACTGGAGCTGTGAGACTGTGGCAGTCCCCAGAACCGAACCCAGGTCACTGAAGCTTTGAGACTGTGGCAGTAAACAGAACCGAACCCGGGACACTGGAGCTGTGAGACTGTGGCAGTAAACAGAACTGAACCCGGGACACTGGAGCTGTGAGACTGTGGCAGTCCCCAGAACCGAACCCAGGTCACTGAAGCTTTGAGACTGTGGCAGTAAACAGAACCGAACTCAGGTCACTGGAGCTGTGATGCTGTGGCAGTCCCCAGAACCGAACCCGGGACACTGGAGCTGTGAGACTGTGGCAGTAAACAGAACCGAACCCAGGTCACTGAAGCTGTGAGACTGTGGAAGTGACAGAACCGAACCCGGGACACTGGAGCTGTGAGACTGTGGCAGTAAACAGAACCAAACCCGGGACACTGGAGCTGTGAGACTGTGGCAGTAAACAGAACCGAACCCGGGTCACTGGAGCTGTGAGACTGGGGCAGTAAACAGAACTGAACCCGGGTCACTGGAGCTGTGAGACTGTGGCAGTAAACAGAACTGAACCCAGGTCACTGGAGCTGTGAGACTGTGGCAGTAAACAGAACCGAACCCAGGTCACTGGAGCTGTGAGACTGTGGCAGTAAACAGAACCGAACCCGGGACACTGGAGCTGTGAGACTGTGGCAGTAAACAGAACCGAACCCGGGACACTGGAGCTGTGAGACTGTGGCAGTAAACAGAACCGAACCCGGGACACTGGAGCTGTGAGACTGTGGCAGTAAACAGAACTGAACCCGGGTCACTGGAGCTGTGAGACTGTGGCAGTAAACAGAACCGAACCCGGGACACTGGAGCTGTGAGACTGTGGCAGTAAACAGAACTGAACCCGGGTCACTGGAGCTGTGAGACTGTGGCAGTAAACAGAACCGAACCCAGGTCACTGGAGCTGTGAGACTGTGGCAGTAAACAGAACCGAACCCAGGTCACTGGAGCTGTGAGACTGTGGCAGTAAACAGAACCGAACCCGGGACACTGGAGCTGTGAGACTGTGGCAGTAAACAGAACTTAACCCGGGTCACTGGAGCTGTGAGACTGTGGCAGTAAACAGAACTGAACCCGGGTCACTGGAGCTGTGAGACTGTGGCAGTAAACAGAACTGAACCCGGGTCACTGGAGCTGTGAGACTGTGGCAGTAAACAGAACTGAACCCGGGTCACTGGAGCTGTGAGACTGTGGCAGTAAACAGAACCGAACCCGGGTCACTGGAGCTGTGAGACTGTGGCAGTAAACAGAACCGAACCCGGGACACTGGAGCTGTGAGACTGTGGCAGTAAACAGAACCGAACCCAGGTCACGGGAGCTGTGAGACTGTGGCAGTAAACAGAACCGAACTCAGGTCACTGGAGCTGTGAGACTGTGGCAGTAAACAGAACCGAACCCAGGTCACTGGAGCTGTGAGACTGTGGCAGTAAACAGAACTGAACCCGGGTCACTGGAGCTGTGAGACTGTGGCAGTAAACAGAACCGAACCCAGGTCACTGGAGCTGTGAGACTGTGGCAGTAAACAAAACCGAACCCGGGTCACTGGAGCTGTGAGACTGTGGCAGTACGCAGAACCGAACCCGGGTCACTGTAGCTGTGAGACTGTGGCAGTAAACAGAACCGAACCCGGGTCACTGGAGCTGTGAGACTGTGGCAGTACGCAGAACCGAACCCGGGTCACGGGAGCTGTGAGACTGTGGCAGTAAACAGAACCGAACCCAGGACACTGGAGCTGTGAGGCTGTGGCAGTAAACAGAACCGAACCCGGTCACTGGAGCTGTGAGACTGTGGCAGTAAACAGAACCGAACCCAGGTCACTGGAGCTGTGAGACTGTGGCAGTAAACAGAACCGAACCCAGGACACTGGAGCTGTGAGGCTGTGGCAGTAAACAGAACCGAACCCAGGACACTGGAGCTGTGAGGCTGTGGCAGTAAACAGAACCGAACCCGGGTCACTGAAGCTGTGAGACTGTGGCAAAAAACAGAACCGAACCCAGGACACTGGAGCTGTGAGGCTGTGGCTGTCCCCAGAACCGAACCCAGGTCACTGAAGCTGTGAGACTGTGGCAGTAAACAGAACCGAACCCAGGTCACTGGAGCTGTGAGACTGTGGCAGTAAACAGAACCGAACCCAGGTCACTGAAGCTGTGAGACTGTGGCAGTGAACAGAACCGATCCCGGGACACTGGAGCTGTGAGACTGTGGCAGTAAACAGAACCGAACCCGGGTCACTGGAGCTGTGAGACTGTGGCAGTAAACAGAACCGAACCCGGGTCACTGGAGCTGTGAGACTGTGGCAGTACGCAGAACCGAACCCGGGTCACGGGAGCTGTGAGACTGTGGCAGTAAACAGAACCAAACCCGGGTCACTGGAGCTGTGAGACTGTGGCAGTAAACAGAACCGAACCCAGGTCACTGGAGCTGTGAGACAGTGGCAGTAAACAGAACCGAACCCAGGTCACTGAAGCTGTGAGACTGTGGCAGTGAACAGAACCGAACCCGGGACACTGGAGCTGTGAGACTGTGGCAGTAAACAGAACCGAACCCGGGTCACTGGAGCTGTGAGACTGTGGCAGTAAACAGAACTGAACCCGGGTCACTGGAGCTGTGAGACTGTGGCAGTAAACAGAACCGAACCCAGGTCACTGGAGCTGTGAGACTGTGGCAGTAAACAGAACCGAACCCGGGACACTGGAGCTGTGAGACTGTGGCAGTAATCAGAACCGAACCCAGGTCACTGGAGCTGTGAGACTGTGGCAGTAAACAGAACCGAACCCAGGTCACTGGAGCTGTGAGACTGTGGCAGTAAACAGAACCGAACCCGGGACACTGGAGCTGTGAGACTGTGGCAGTAAACAGAACCGAACCCGGGACACTGGAGCTGTGAGACTGTGGCAGTAAACAGAACCGAACCCGGGACACTGGAGCTGTGAGACTGTGGCAGTAAACAGAACCGAACCCGGGACACTGGAGCTGTGAGACTGTGGCAGTAAACAGAACCGAACCCGGGACACTGGAGCTGTGAGACTGTGGCAGTAAACAGAACCGAACCCGGGTCACTGGAGCTGTGAGACTGTGGCAGTAAACAGAACCGAACCCGGGTCACTGGAGCTGTGAGACTGTGGCAGTAAACAGAACCGAACCCGGGACACTGGAGCTGTGAGACTGTGGCAGTCCCCAGAACCGAACCCAGGTCACTGAAGCTTTGAGACTGTGGCAGTAAACAGAACCGAACTCAGGTCACTGGAGCTGTGATGCTGTGGCAGTCCCCAGAACCGAACCCGGGACACTGGAGCTGTGAGACTGTGGCAGTAAACAGAACCGAACCCAGGTCACTGAAGCTGTGAGACTGTGGCAGTGACAGAACCGAACCCGGGACACTGGAGCTGTGAGACTGTGGCAGTAAACAGAACCGAACCCGGGACACTGGAGCTGTGAGACTGTGGCAGTAAACAGAACCAAACCCGGGTCACTGGAGCTGTGAGACTGGGGCAGTAAACAGAACTGAACCCAGGTCACTGGAGCTGTGAGACTGTGGCAGTAAACAGAACCGAACCCAGGTCACTGGAGCTGTGAGACTGTGGCAGTAAACAGAACCGAACCCGGGACACAGGAGCTGTGAGACTGTGGCAGTAAACAGAACTGAACCCGGGTCACTGGAGCTGTGAGACTGTGGCAGTAAACAGAACCGAACCCGGGACACTGGAGCTGTGAGACTGTGGCAGTAAACAGAACCGAACCCAGGTCACTGGAGCTGTGAGACTGTGGCAGTAAACAGAACCGAACCCAGGTCACGGGAGCTGTGAGACTGTGGCAGTAAACAGAACCGAACCCAGGTCACTGGAGCTGTGAGACTGTGGCAGTAAACAGAACCGAACCCAGGTCACTGGAGCTGTGAGACTGTGGCAGTAAACAGAACCGAACCCAGGTCACTGGAGCTGTGAGACTGTGGCAGTAAACAGAACCGAACCCAGGTCACTGGAGCTGTGAGACTGTGGCAGTGAACAGAACCGAACCCAGGTCACTGGAGCTGTGAGACTGTGGCAGTAAACAGAACCGAACCCAGGTCACTGGAGCTGTGAGACTGTGGCAGTAAACAGAACCGAACCCAGGTCACTGGAGCTGTGAGGCTGTGGCAGTAAACAGAACCGAACCCGGGACACTGGAGCTGTGAGACTGTGGCAGTAAACAGAACCGAACCCGGGTCACTGGAGCTGTGAGACTGTGGCAGTAAACAGAACCGAACCCAGGTCACTGGAGCTGTGAGGCTGTGGCAGTAAACAGAACCGAACCCGGGTCACTGGAGCTGTGAGACTGTGGCAGTAAACAGAACCGAACCCAGGTCACTGGAGCTGTGAGGCTGTGGCAGTAAACAGAACCGAATTCGGGACACTGGAGCTGTGAGACTGTGGCAGTAAACAGAACCGAACCCGGGTCACTGGAGCTGTGAGACTGTGGCAGTAAACAGAACCGAACCCGGGACACTGGAGCTGTGAGACTGTGGCAGTAAACAGAACCGAACCCGGGACACTGGAGCTGTGAGACTGTGGCAGTAAACAGAACCGAACCCAGGTCACTGGAGCTGTGAGGCTGTGGCAGTAAACAGAACCGAACCCGGGACACTGGAGCTGTGAGACTGTGGCAGTAAACAGAACCGAACCCGGGTCACTGGAGCTGTGAGACTGTGGCAGTAAACAGAACCGAACCCATGTCACTGGAGCTGTGAGGCTGTGGCAGTAAACAGAACTGAACCCAGGTCACTGAAGCTGTGAGACTGTGGCAGTAAACAGAACTGAACCCGGGTCACTGGAGCTGTGAGACTGTGGCAAAAAACAGAACTGAACCCGGGTCACTGAAGCTGTGAAACTGTGGCAGTAAACAGAACCGAACCCGGGACACTGGAGCTGTGAGACTGTGGCAATAAACAGAACCGAACCCGGGTCACTGGAGCTGTGAGACTGTGGCAGTTAACAGAACCGAACCCGGGTCACTGGAGCTGTGAGACTGTGGCAGTTAACAGAACCGAACCCATGTCACTGGAGCTGTGAGGCTGTGGCAGTAAACAGAACTGAACCCAGGTCACTGAAGCTGTGAGACTGTGGCAGTAAACAGAACTGAACCCGGGTCACTGGAGCTGTGAGACTGTGGCAGTAAACAGAACTGAACCCGGGTCACTGGAGCTGTGAGACTGTGGCAGTAAACAGAACCGAACCCGGGTCACTGGAGCTGTGAGACTGTGGCAGTACGCAGAACCGAACCCGGGTCACTGGAGCTGTGAGACTGTGGCAGTAAACAGAACCGAACCCGGGTCACTGGAGCTGTGAGACTGTGGCAGTAAACAGAACCGAACCCGGGTCACTGGAGCTGTGAAACTGTGGCAGTACGCAGAACCGAACCCGGGTCACGGGAGCTGTGAGACTGTGGCAGTAAACAGAACCGAACCCAGGTCACTGGAGCTGTGAGACTGTGTCAGTAAACAAAACCGAACCCAGGTCACTGGAGCTGTGAGACTGTGGCAGTAAACAGAACCGAACCCGGGACACTGGAGCTGTGAGACTGTGGCAGTAAACAGAACCGAACCCGGGACACTGGAGCTGTGAGACTGTGGCAGTAAACAGAACCGAACCCGGGTCACTGGAGCTGTGAGACTGTGGCAGTAAACAGAACCGAACCCGGGTCACTGGAGCTGTGAGACTGTGGCAGTAAACAGAACCGAACCCGGGACACTGGAGCTGTGAGACTGTGGCAGTCCCCAGAACCGAACCCAGGTCACTGAAGCTTTGAGACTGTGGCAGTAAACAGAACCGAACCCAGGTCACTGGAGCTGTGATGCTGTGGCAGTCCCCAGAACCGAACCCGGGACACTGGAGCTGTGAGACTGTGGCAGTAAACAGAACCGAACCCAGGTCACTGAAGCTGTGAGACTGTGGCAGTGACAGAACCGAACCCGGGACACTGGAGCTGTGAGACTGTGGCAGTAAACAGAACCAAACCCGGGACACTGGAGCTGTGAGACTGTGGCAGTAAACAGAACCGAACCCGGGTCACTGGAGCTGTGAGACTGGGGCAGTGACAGAACCGAACCCGGGACACTGGAGCTGTGAGACTGTGGCAGTAAACAGAACCAAACCCGGGACACTGGAGCTGTGAGACTGTGGCAGTAAACAGAACCGAACCCGGGTCACTGGAGCTGTGAGACTGTGGCAGTAAACAGAACCGAACCCAGGACACTGGAGCTGTGAGGCTGTGGCAGTAAACAGAACCGAACCCGGTCACTGGAGCTGTGAGACTGTGGCAGTAAATAGAACCGAACCCAGGTCACTGGAGCTGTGAGACTGTGGCAGTAAACAGAACCGAACCCAGGACACTGGAGCTGTGAGGCTGTGGCAGTAAACAGAACCGAACCCGGTCACTGGAGCTGTGAGACTGTGGCAGTAAACAGAACCGAACCCAGGACACTGGAGCTGTGAGGCTGTGGCAGTAAACAGAACCGAACCCGGTCACTGGAGCTGTGAGACTGTGGCAGTAAATAGAACCGAACCCAGGTCACTGGAGCTGTGAGACTGTGGCAGTAAAAAGAACCGAACCCAGGTCACTGGAGCTGTGAGGCTGTGGCAGTCCCCAGAACCAAACCCGGGACACTGGAGCTGTGAGACTGTGGCAGTAAACAGAACCGAACCCAGGTCACTGAAGCTGTGAGACTGTGGCAGTGCACAGAACCGAACCCGGGACACTGGAGCTGTGAGACTGTGGCAGTAAACAGAACCGAACCCGGGACACTGGAGCTGTGAGACTGTGGCAGTAAACAGAACCGAACCCGGGTCACTGGAGCTGTGAGACTGTGGCAGTAAACAGAACTGAACCCGGGTCACTGGAGCTGTGAGACTGTGGCAGTAAACAGAACCGAACCCAGGTCACTGGAGCTGTGAGACTGTGGCAGTAAACAGAACCGAACCCGGGACACTGGAGCTGTGAGACTGTGGCAGTAAACAGAACCGAACCCAGGTCACTGGAGCTGTGAGACTGTGGCAGTAAACAGAACCGAACCCGGGACACTGGAGCTGTGAGACTGTGGCAGTAAACAGAACCGAACCCGGGACACTGGAGCTGTGAGACTGTGGCAGTAAACAGAACCGAACCCGGGTCACTGGAGCTGTGAGACTGTGGCAGTAAACAGAACCGAACCCGGGTCACTGGAGCTGTGAGACTGTGGCAGTAAACAGAACCGAACCCGGGACACTGGAGCTGTGAGACTGTGGCAGTCCCCAGAACCGAACCCAGGTCACTGAAGCTTTGAGACTGTGGCAGTAAACAGAACCGAACTCAGGTCACTGGAGCTGTGATGCTGTGGCAGTCCCCAGAACCGAACCCGGGACACTGGAGCTGTGAGACTGTGGCAGTAAACAGAACCGAACCCAGGTCACTGAAGCTGTGAGACTGTGGCAGTGACAGAACCGAACCCGGGACACTGGAGCTGTGAGACTGTGGCAGTAAACAGAACCGAACCCGGGACACTGGAGCTGTGAGACTGTGGCAGTAAACAGAACCAAACCCGGGTCACTGGAGCTGTGAGACTGGGGCAGTAAACAGAACTGAACCCAGGTCACTGGAGCTGTGAGACTGTGGCAGTAAACAGAACCGAACCCAGGTCACTGGAGCTGTGAGACTGTGGCAGTAAACAGAACCGAACCCGGGACACAGGAGCTGTGAGACTGTGGCAGTAAACAGAACTGAACCCGGGTCACTGGAGCTGTGAGACTGTGGCAGTAAACAGAACCGAACCCGGGACACTGGAGCTGTGAGACTGTGGCAGTAAACAGAACCGAACCCAGGTCACTGGAGCTGTGAGACTGTGGCAGTAAACAGAACCGAACCCAGGTCACGGGAGCTGTGAGACTGTGGCAGTAAACAGAACCGAACCCAGGTCACTGGAGCTGTGAGACTGTGGCAGTAAACAGAACCGAACCCAGGTCACTGGAGCTGTGAGACTGTGGCAGTAAACAGAACCGAACCCGGGACACTGGAGCTGTGAGACTGTGGCAGTAAACAGAACCGAACCCAGGTCACTGGAGCTGTGAGACTGTGGCAGTAAACAGAACCGAACCCGGGACACTGGAGCTGTGAGACTGTGGCAGTAAACAGAACCGAACCCGGGACACAGGAGCTGTGAGACTGTGGCAGTAAACAGAACTGAACCCGGGTCACTGGAGCTGTGAGACTGTGGCAGTAAACAGAACCGAACCCGGGACACTGGAGCTGTGAGACTGTGGCAGTAAACAGAACCGAACCCAGGTCACTGGAGCTGTGAGACTGTGGCAGTAAACAGAACCGAACCCAGGTCACTGGAGCTGTGAGACTGTGGCAGTAAACAGAACCGAACCCGGGACACTGGAGCTGTGAGACTGTGGCAGTAAACAGAACCGAACCCATGTCACTGGAGCTGTGAGGCTGTGGCAGTAAACAGAACTGAACCCAGGTCACTGAAGCTGTGAGACTGTGGCAGTAAACAGAACTGAACCCGGGTCACTGGAGCTGTGAGACTGTGGCAAAAAACAGAACTGAACCCGGGTCACTGAAGCTGTGAAACTGTGGCAGTAAACAGAACCGAACCTAGGTCACTGGAGCTGTGAGACTGTGGCAGTAAACAGAACCGAACCCGGGACACTGGAGCTGTGAGACTGTGGCAGTAAACAGAACCGAACCCGGGTCACTGGAGCTGTGAGACTGTGGCAGTTAACAGAACCGAACCCATGTCACTGGAGCTGTGAGGCTGTGGCAGTAAACAGAACTGAACCCAGGTCACTGAAGCTGTGAGACTGTGGCAGTAAACAGAACTGAACCCGGGTCACTGGAGCTGTGAGACTGTGGCAGTAAACAGAACTGAACCCGGGTCACTGGAGCTGTGAGACTGTGGCAATAAACAGAACCGAACCCGGGTCACTGGAGCTGTGAGACTGTGGCAGTTAACAGAACCGAACCCATGTCACTGGAGCTGTGAGGCTGTGGCAGTAAACAGAACTGAACCCAGGTCACTGAAGCTGTGAGACTGTGGCAGTAAACAGAACTGAACCCGGGTCACTGGAGCTGTGAGACTGTGGCAGTAAACAGAACCGAACCCGGGTCACTGGAGCTGTGAGACTGTGGCAGTAAACAGAACCGAACCCGGGTCACTGGAGCTGTGAGACTGTGGCAGTAAACAGAACCGAACCCGGGTCACTGGAGCTGTGAGACTGGGGCAGTGACAGAACCGAACCCGGGACACTGGAGCTGTGAGACTGTGGCAGTAAACAGAACCGAACCCGGGACACTGGAGCTGTGACACTGTGCCAGTAAACAGAACCGAACCCGGGTCACTGGAGCTGTGAGACTGTGGCAGTAAACAGAACTGAACCCGGGTCACTGGAGCTGTGAGACTGTGGCAGTAAACAGAACCGAACCCAGGACACTGGAGCTGTGAGGCTGTGGCAGTAAACAGAACCGAACCCGGTCACTGGAGCTGTGAGACTGTGGCAGTAAATAGAACCGAACCCAGGTCACTGGAGCTGTGAGACTGTGGCAGTAAACAGAACCGAACCCAGGACACTGGAGCTGTGAGGCTGTGGCAGTAAACAGAACCGAACCCAGGACACTGGAGCTGTGAGGCTGTGGCAGTAAACAGAACCGAACCCGGGTCACTGAAGCTGTGAGACTGTGGCAAAAAACAGAACCGAACCCAGGACACTGGAGCTGTGAGACTGTGGCAGTAAACAGAACTGAACCCGGGTCACTGGAGCTGTGAGACTGTGGCAAAAAACAGAACTGAACCCGGGTCACTGAAGCTGTGAAACTGTGGCAGTAAACAGAACCGAACCTAGGTCACTGGAGCTGTGAGACTGTGGCAGTAAATAGAACCGAACCCGGGACACTGGAGCTGTGAGACTGTGGCAATAAACAGAACCGAACCCGGGTCACTGGAGCTGTGAGACTGTGGCAGTTAACAGAACCGAACCCATGTCACTGGAGCTGTGAGACTGTGGCAGTAAACAGAACTGAACCCAGGTCACTGAAGCTGTGAGACTGTGGCAGTAAACAGAACTGAACCCGGGTCACTGGAGCTGTGAGACTGTGGCAGTAAACAGAACTGAACCCGGGTCACTGGAGCTGTGAGACTGTGGCAGTAAACAGAACCGAACCCGGGTCACTGGAGCTGTGAGACTGTGGCAGTACGCAGAACCGAACCTGGGTCACTGGAGCTGTGAGACTGTGGCAGTAAACAGAACCGAACCCGGGTCACTGGAGCTGTGAGACTGTGGCAGTAAACAGAACCGAACCCGGGTCACTGGAGCTGTGAAACTGTGGCAGTACGCAGAACCGAACCCGGGTCACGGGAGCTGTGAGACTGTGGCAGTAAACAGAACCGAACCCAGGTCACTGGAGCTGTGAGACTGTGGCAGTAAACAGAACCGAACCCGGGACACTGGAGCTGTGAGACTGTGGCAGTAAACAGAACCGAACCCGGGTAACTGGAGCTGTGAGACTGTGGCAGTAAACAGAACCGAACCCGGGTCACTGGAGCTGTGAGACTGTGGCAGTAAACAGAACCGAACCCGGGACACTGGAGCTGTGAGACTGTGGCAGTCCCCAGAACCGAACCCAGGTCACTGAAGCTTTGAGACTGTGGCAGTAAACAGAACCGAACCCAGGTCACTGGAGCTGTGAGACTGTGGCAGTGACAGAACCGAACCCAGGTCACTGGAGCTGTGAGACTGTGGCAGTAAACAGAACTGAACCCGGGTCACTGGAGCTGTGAGACTGTGGCAGTGACAGAACCGAACCCGGGACACTGGAGCTGTGAGACTGTGGCAGTAAACAGAACCGAACCCGGGTCACTGGAGCTGTGAGACTGTGGCAGTAAACAGAACTGAACCCGGGTCACTGGAGCTGTGATGCTGTGGCAGTCCCCAGAACCGAACCCAGGTCACTGGAGCTGTGAGACTGTGGCAGTCCCCAGAACCGAACCCGGGACACTGGAGCTGTGAGACTGTGGCAGTAAACAGAACCGAACCCAGGTCACTGAAGCTGTGAGACTGTGGCAGTGACAGAACCGAACCCGGGACACTGGAGCTGTGAGACTGTGGCAGTAAACAGAACCAAACCCGGGACACTGGAGCTGTGAGACTGTGGCAGTAAACAGAACCGAACCCGGGTCACTGGAGCTGTGAGACTGTGGCAGTAAACAGAACCGAACCCGGGTCACTGGAGCTGTGAGACTGTGGCAGTAAACAGAACCGAACCCAGGTCACTGGAGCTGTGAGACTGTGGCAGTAAACAGAACTGAACCCGGGTCACTGGAGCTGTGAGACTGTGGCAGTGACAGAACCGAACCCGGGACACTGGAGCTGTGAGACTGTGGCAGTAAACAGAACCAAACCCGGGACACTGGAGCTGTGAGACTGTGGCAGTAAACAGAACCGAACCCGGGTCACTGGAGCTGTGAGACTGGGGCAGTAAACAGAACTGAACCCGGGTCACTGGAGCTGTGAGACTGTGGCAGTAAACAGAACTGAACCCAGGTCACTGGAGCTGTGAGACTGTGGCAGTAAACAGAACCGAACCCAGGTCACTTGAGCTGTGAGACTGTGGCAGTAAACAGAACCGAACCCGGGACACAGGAGCTGTGAGACTGTGGCAGTAAACAGAACTGAACCCGGGTCACTGGAGCTGTGAGACTGTGGCAGTAAACAGAACCGAACCCAGGTCACTGGAGCTGTGAGACTGTGGCAGTAAACAGAACCGAACCCGGGACACTGGAGCTGTGAGACTGTGGCAGTAAACAGAACCGAACCCGGGACACAGGAGCTGTGAGACTGTGGCAGTAAACAGAACCGAACCCAGGTCACTGGAGCTGTGAGACTGTGGCAGTAAACAGAACCGAACCCAGGTCACTGGAGCTGTGAGACTGTGGCAGTAAACAGAACCGAACCCGGGACACTGGAGCTGTGAGACTGTGGCAGTAAACAGAACTTAACCCGGGTCACTGGAGCTGTGAGACTGTGGCAGTAAACAGAACCGAACCCAGGTCACTGGAGCTGTGAGACTGTGGCAGTAAACAGAACTGAACCCGGGTCACTGGAGCTGTGAGACTGTGGCAGTAAACAGAACCGAACCCGGGTCACTGGAGCTGTGAGACTGTGGCAGTAAACAGAACCGAACCCGGGACACTGGAGCTGTGAGACTGTGGCAGTAAACAGAACCGAACCCAGGTCACTGGAGCTGTGAGACTGTGGCAGTAAACAGAACCGAACCCAGGTCACTGGAGCTGTGAGACTGTGGCAGTAAACAGAACCGAACCCAGGTCACTGGAGCTGTGAGACTGTGGCAGTAAACAGAACCGAACCCGGGACACTGGAGCTGTGAGACTGTGGCAGTAAACAGAACCGAACCCGGGTCACTGGAGCTGTGAGACTGTGGCAGTAAACAGAACCGAACCCATGTCACTGGAGCTGTGAGGCTGTGGCAGTAAACAGAACCGAACCCGGGTCACTGGAGCTGTGAGACTGTGGCAGTAAACAGAACCGAACCCAGGACACTGGAGCTGTGAGACTGTGGCAGTACGCAGAACCGAACCCGGGTCACGGGAGCTGTGAGACTGTGGCAGTAAACAGAACCGAACCCAGGTCACTGGAGCTGTGAGACTGTGGCAGTAAACAAAACCGAACCCAGGTCACTGGAGCTGTGAGACTGTGTCAGTAAACAGAACCGAACCCGGGACACTGGAGCTGTGAGACTGTGGCAGTAAACAGAACCGAACCCGGGACACTGGAGCTGTGAGACTGTGGCAGTAAACAGAACCGAACCCGGGTCACTGGAGCTGTGAGACTGTGGCAGTAAACAGAACCGAACCCGGGTCACTGGAGCTGTGAGACTGTGGCAGTAAACAGAACCGAACCCGGGACACTGGGGCTGTGAGACTGTGGCAGTAAACAAAACCGAACCCAGGTCACTGGAGCTGTGAGACTGTGGCAGTAAACAGAACCGAACCCAGGTCACTGAAGCTTTGAGACTGTGGCAGTAAACAGAACCGAACCCAGGTCACTGGAGCTGTGATGCTGTGGCAGTCCCCAGAACCGAACCCGGGACACTGGAGCTGTGAGACTGTGGCAGTAAACAGAACCGAACCCAGGTCACTGAAGCTGTGAGACTGTGGCAGTGACAGAACCGAACCCGGGACACTGGAGCTGTGAGACTGTGGCAGTAAACAGAACCAAACCCGGGACACTGGAGCTGTGAGACTGTGGCAGTAAACAGAACCGAACCCGGGTCACTGGAGCTGTGAGACTGGGGCAGTGACAGAACCGAACCCGGGACACTGGAGCTGTGAGACTGTGGCAGTAAACAGAACCAAACCCGGGACACTGGAGCTGTGAGACTGTGGCAGTAAACAGAACCGAACCCGGGTCACTGGAGCTGTGAGACTGGGGCAGTAAACAGAACTGAACCCGGGTCACTAGAGCTGTGAGACTGTGGCAGTAAACAGAACTGAACCCAGGTCACTGGAGCTGTGAGACTGTGGCAGTAAACAGAACCGAACCCAGGTCACTGGAGCTGTGAGACTGTGGCAGTAAACAGAACCGAACCCGGGACACAGGAGCTGTGAGACTGTGGCAGTAAACAGAACCGAACCCAGGTCACTGGAGCTGTGAGACTGTGGCAGTAAACAGAACTGAACCCGGGTCACTGGAGCTGTGAGACTGTGGCAGTAAACAGAACCGAACCCGGGTCACTGGAGCTGTGAGACTGTGGCAGTAAACAGAACCGAACCCGGGACACTGGAGCTGTGAGACTGTGGCAGTAAACAGAACCGAACCCAGGTCACTGGAGCTGTGAGACTGTGGCAGTAAACAGAACCGAACCCAGGTCACTGGAGCTGTGAGACTGTGGCAGTAAACAGAACCGAACCCGGGACACTGGAGCTGTGAGACTGTGGCAGTAAACAGAACCGAACCCGGGTCACTGGAGCTGTGAGACTGTGGCAGTAAACAGAACCGAACCCATGTCACTGGAGCTGTGAGGCTGTGGCAGTAAACAGAACTGAACCCAGGTCACTGAAGCTGTGAGACTGTGGCAGTAAACAGAACCGAACCCGGGACACTGGAGCTGTGAGACTGTGGCAGTAAACAGAACCGAACCCGGGTCACTGGAGCTGTGAGACTGTGGCAGTAAACAGAACCGAACCCATGTCACTGGAGCTGTGAGGCTGTGGCAGTAAACAGAACTGAACCCAGGTCACTGAAGCTGTGAGACTGTGGCAGTAAACAGAACCGAACCCAGGACACTGGAGCTGTGAGGCTGTGGCAGTAAACAGAACCGAACCCGGTCACTGGAGCTGTGAGACTGTGGCAGTAAACAGAACCGAACCCAGGTCACTGGAGCTGTGAGACTGTGGCAGTAAACAGAACTGAACCCAGGTCACTGAAGCTGTGAGACTGTGGCAGTAAACAGAACTGAACCCGGGTCACTGGAGCTGTGAGACTGTGGCAGTAAACAGAACCGAACCCGGGACACTGGAGCTGTGAGACTGTGGCAGTAAACAGAACCGAACCCAGGACACTGGAGCTGTGAGGCTGTGGCAGTAAACAGAACCGAACCCGGTCACTGGAGCTGTGAGACTGTGGCAGTAAACAGAACCGAACCCGGGTCACTGGAGCTGTGAGACTGTGGCAGTACGCAGAACCGAACCCGGGTCACGGGAGCTGTGAGACTGTGGCAGTAAACAGAACCGAACCCAGGACACTGGAGCTGTGAGGCTGTGGCAGTAAACAGAACCGAACCCGGTCACTGGAGCTGTGAGACTGTGGCAGTAAACAGAACCGAACCCAGGTCACTGGAGCTGTGAGACTGTGGCAGTAAACAGAACCGAACCCAGGACACTGGAGCTGTGAGGCTGTGGCAGTAAACAGAACCGAACCCAGGACACTGGAGCTGTGAGGCTGTGGCAGTAAACAGAACCGAACCCGGGTCACTGAAGCTGTGAGACTGTGGCAAAAAACAGAACCGAACCCAGGACACTGGAGCTGTGAGGCTGTGGCTGTCCCCAGAACTGAACCCGGGACACTGAAGCTGTGAGACTGTGGCAGTAAACAGAACCGAACCCAGGTCACTGGAGCTGTGAGGCTGTGGCAGTCCCCAGAACCGAACCCAGGTCACTGGAGCTGTGAGACTGTGGCAGTAAACAGAACCGAACCCGGGACACTGGAGCTGTGAGACTGTGGCAGTAAACAGAACCGAACCCGGGTCACTGGAGCTGTGAGGCTGTGGCAGTCCCCAGAACCGAACCCGGGACACTGGAGCTGTGAGAATGTGGCAGTAAACAGAACCGAACCCAGGTCACTGAAGCTGTGAGACTGTGGCAGTGAACAGAACCGAACCCGGGACACTGGAGCTGTGAGTGTGTGGCAGTAAACAGAACCGAACCCGGGACACTGGAACTGTGAGACTGTGGCAGTAAACAGAACCGAACCCGGGTCACTGGAGCTGTGAGACTGTGGCAGTAAACAGAACCGAACCCGGGACACTGGAGCTGTGAGACTGTGGCAGTAAACAGAACCGAACCCAGGTCACTGGAGCTGTGAGACTGTGGCAGTAAACAGAACCGAACCCGGGACACTGGAGCTGTGAGACTGTGGCAGTAAACAGAACCGAACCCAGGTCACTGGAGCTGGGAGACTGTGGCAGTAAACAAAACCGAACCCAGGTCACTGGAGCTGTGAGACTGTGGCAGTAAACAGAACCGAACCCGGGACACTGGAGCTGTGAGACTGTGGCAGTAAACAGAACCGAACCCGGGACACTGGAGCTGTGAGACTGTGGCAGTAAACAGAACCGAACCCGGGTCACTGGAGCTGTGAGACTGTGGCAGTAAACAGAACCGAACCCAGGTCACTGGAGCTGTGAGACTGTGGCAGTAAACAGAACCGAACCCGGGACACTGGAGCTGTGACACTGTGGCAGTAAACAGAACCGAACCCGGGTCACTGGAGCTGTGAGACTGTGGCAGTCCCCAGAACCGAACCCAGGTCACTGAAGCTGTGAGACTGTGGCAGTAAACAGAACCGAACCCAGGTCACTGGAGCTGTGAGGCTGTGGCAGTCCCCAGAACCGAACCCGGGACACTGGAGCTGTGAGACTGTGGCAGTAAACAGAACCGAACCCAGGTCACTGAAGCTGTGAGACTGTGGCAGTGACAGAACCGAACCCGGGACACTGGAGCTGTGAGACTGTGGCAGTAAACAGAACCGAACCCGGGACACTGGAGCTGTGAGACTGTGGCAGTAAACAGAACCGAACCCGGGTCACTGGAGCTGTGAGACTGGGGCAGTAAACAGAACTGAACCCGGGTCACTGGAGCTGTGAGACTGTGGCAGTAAACAGAACTGAACCCAGGTCACTGGAGCTGTGAGACTGTGGCAGTAAACAGAACCGAACCCAGGTCACTGGAGCTGTGAGACTGTGGCAGTAAACAGAACCGAACCCAGGTCACTGGAGCTGTGAGACTGTGGCAGTAAACAGAACCGAACCCGGGACACTGGAGCTGTGAGACTGTGGCAGTAAACAGAACTGAACCCGGGTCACTGGAGCTGTGAGACTGTGGCAGTAAACAGAACCGAACCCGGGTCACTGGAGCTGTGAGACTGTGGCAGTAAACAGAACCGAACCCAGGTCACTGGAGCTGTGAGACTGTGGCAGTAAACAGAACCGAACCCGGGTCACTGGAGCTGTGAGACTGTGGCATTAAACAGAACTGAACCCGGGTCACTGGAGCTGTGAGACTGTGGCAGTAAACAGAACCGAACCCAGGTCACTGGAGCTGTGAGACTGTGGCAGTAAACAGAACCGAACCCAGGTCACTGGAGCTGTGAGACTGTGGCAGTAAACAGAACCGAACCCAGGTCACGGGAGCTGTGAGACTGTGGCAGTAAACAGAACCGAACCCAGGTCACTGGAGCTGTGAGACTGTCGCAGTAAACAGAACCGAACCCAGGTCACTGGAGCTGTGAGACTGTGGCAGTAAACAGAACCGAACCCGGGACACTGGAGCTGTGAGACTGTGGCAGTAAACAGAACCGAACCCGGGTCACTGGAGCTGTGAGACTGTGGCAGTAAACAGAACCGAACCCATGTCACTGGAGCTGTGAGGCTGTGGCAGTAAACAGAACTGAACCCAGGTCACTGAAGCTGTGAGACTGTGGCAGTAAACAGAACTGAACCCGGGTCACTGGAGCTGTGAGACTGTGGCAAAAAACAGAACTGAACCCGGGTCACTGGAGCTGTGAGACTGTGACAGTAAACAGAACCGAACCCGGGAAACTGGAGCTGTGAGACTGTGGCAGTAAACAGAACTGAACCCAGGACACTGGAGCTGTGAGACTGTGGCAGTAAACAGAACCGAACCCGGGAAACTGGAGCTGTGAGACTGTGGCAGTAAACAGAACCGAACCCGGGAAACTGGAGCTGTGAGACTGTGGCAGTAAACAGAACCGAACCCAGGTCACTGGAGCTGTGAGACTGTGGCAGTAAACAGAACCGAACCCGGGACACTGAAGCTGTGAAACTGTGGCAGTAAACATAACCGAACCCAGGTCACTGGAGCTGTGAGACTGTGGCAGTAAACAGAACCGAACCCGGGACACTGGAGTTGTGAGACTGTGGCAGTAAACAGAACCGAACCCGGGACACTGGAGCTGTGAGACTGTGGCAGTAAACAGAACCGAACCCAGGTCACTGGAGCTGTGACACTGTGCCAGTAAACAGAACCGAACCCAGGTCACTGGAGCTGTGAGACTGTGGCAGTAAACAGAACCGAACCCAGGTCACTGGAGCTGTGAGACTGTGACAGTAAACAGAACTGAACCCGGGACACTGGAGCTGTGAGACTGTGACAGTAAACAGAACCGAACCCGGGTCACTGGAGCTGTGAGACTGTGGCAGTAAACAGAACCGAACCCAGGTCACGGGAGCTGTGAGACTGTGACAGTAAACAGAACTGAACCCGGGACACTGGAGCTGTGAGACTGTGACAGTAAACAGAACTGAACCCAGGTCACTGGAGCTGTGAGACTGTGACAGTAAACAGAACTGAACCCGGGACACTGGAGCTGTGAGACTGTGACAGTAAACAGAACCGAACCCGGGACACTGGAGCTGTGAGACTGTGGCAGTAAACAGAACCGAACCCAGGTCACTGGAGCTGTGAGACTGTGGCAGTAAACAGAACTGAACCCGGGACACTGGAGCTGTGAGACTGTGGCAGTAAACAGAACTGAACCCGGGACACTGGAGCTGTGAGACTGTGGCAGTAAACAGAACTGAACCCGGGACACTGGAGCTGTGAGACTGTGGCAGTAAACAGAACTGAACCCGGGACACTGGAGCTGTGAGACTGTGGCAGTAAACAGAACTGAACCCGGGTCACTGGAGCTGTGAGACTGTGGCAGTAAACAGAACTGAACCCGGGACACTGGAGCTGTGAGACTGTGGCAGTAAACAGAACTGAACCCAGGTCACTGGAGCTGTGAGACTGTGGCAGTAAACAGAACCGAACCCAGGTCACTGGAGCTGTGAGACTGTGGCAGTAAACAGAACCGAACTCGGGTCACTGGAGCTGTGAGACTGTGGCAGTAAACAGAACCGAACCCATGTCACTGGAGCTGTGAGACTGTGGCAGTAAACAGAACCGAACCCAGGACACTGGAGCTGTGAGACTGTGGCAGTAAACTGAACCGAACCCGGGTCACTGGAGCTGTGTGACTGTGGCAGTCCCCAGAACCGAACCCAGGACACTGGAGCTGTGAGACTGTGGCAGTAAACAGAACCGAACCCGGGTCACTGGAGCTGTGTGACTGTGGCAGTCCCCAGAACCGAACCCGGGACACTGGAGCTGTGAGACTGTGGCAGTAAACAGAACCGAACCCGGGTCACTGGAGCTGTGAGACTGTGGCAGTAAACAGAACCGAACCCGGGACACTGGAGCTGTGAGACTGTGGCAGTAAACAGAACCGAACACAGGTCACTGGAGCTGTGAGACTGTGGCAGTAAACAGAACTGAACCCGGGACACTGGAGCTGTGAGACTGTGGCAGTAAACCGAACCGAACCCAGGTCACTGGAGCTGTGAGACTGTGGCAGTAAACAGAACCGAACACAGGTCACTGGAGCTGTGAGACTGTGGCAGTAAACAGAACCGAACCCGGGACACTGGAGCTGTGAGACTGTGGCAGTCCCCAGAACCGAACCCAGGTCACTGGAGCTGTGTGACTGTGGCAGTAAACAGAACCGAACCCGGGACACTGGAGCTGTGAGACTGTGGCAGTCCCCAGAACCGAACCCAGGTCACTGGAGCTGTGTGACTGTGGCAGTAAACAGAACCGAACCCGGGACACTGGAGCTGTGAGACTGTGGCAGTCCCCAGAACCGAACCCGGGACACTGGAGCTGTGAGACTGTGGCAGTAAACAGAACCGAACCCAGGTCACTGGAGCTGTGAGACTGTGGCAGTAAACAGAACCGAACCCAGGTCACTGGAGCTGTGAGACTGTGGCAGTAAACAGAACCGAACCCGGGTCACTGGAGCTGTGAGACTGTGGCAGTAAACAGAACCGAACCCGGGTCACCGGAGCTGTGAGACTGTGGCAGTAAACAGAACCGAACCCGGGTCACTGGAGCTGTGAGACTGTGGCAGTAAACAGAACTGAACCCGGGTCACTGGAGCTGTGAGACTGTGGCAGTAAACAGAACCGAACCCAGGTCACTGGAGCTGTGAGACTGTGGCAGTAAACAGAACCGAACCCAGGTCACTGGAGCTGTGAGACTGTGGCAGTGAACAGAACCGAACCCAGGTCACTGGAGCTGTGAGACTGTGGCAGTAAACAGAACCGAACCCAGGTCACTGGAGCTGTGAGACTGTGGCAGTGAACAGAACCGAACCCAGGTCACTGGAGCTGTGAGACTGTGGCAGTAAACAGAACCGAACCCAGGACACTGGAGCTGTGAGACTGTGGCAGTAAACAGAACCGAACCCGGGTCACTGGAGCTGTGAGACTGTGGCAGTAAACAGAACTGAACCCGGGTCACTGGAGCTGTGAGACTGTGGCAGTAAACAGAACCGAACCCAGGTCACTGGAGCTGTGAGACTGTGGCAGTAAACAGAACCGAACCCAGGTCACTGGAGCTGTGAGACTGTGGCAGTGAACAGAACCGAACCCAGGTCACTGGAGCTGTGAGACTGTGGCAGTAAACAGAACCGAACCCAGGTCACTGGAGCTGTGAGACTGTGGCAGTGTACAGAACTGAACCCAGGTCACTGGAGCGGTGAGACTGTGGCAGTAAACAGAACCGAACCCGGGTCACTGGAGCTGTGAGACTGTGGCAGTAAACAGAACTGAACCCGGGTCACTGGAGCTGTGAGACTGTGGCAGTAAACAGAACCGAACCTGCGTCACTGGAGCTGTGAGACTGTGGCAGTAAACAGAACTGAACCCGGGTCACTGGAGCTGTGAGACTGTGGCAGTAAACAGAACTGAACCCGGGTCACTGGAGCTGTGAGACTGTGGCAGTAAACAGAACCGAACCCAGATCACTGGAGCTGTGAGACTGTGGCAGTAAACAGAACCGAACCCAGTTCACTGGAGCTGTGAGACTGTGGCAGTAAACAGAACCGAACCCAGGTCACTGAAGCTGTGAGACTGTGGCAGTAAACAGAACCGAACCCGGGACACTGGAGCTGTGAGACTGTGGCAGTAAACAGAACCGAACCCAGGTCACTGAAGCTGTGAGACTGTGGCAGTAAACAGAACCGAACCCGGGTCACTGGAGCTGTGAGACTGTGGCAGTAAACAGAACCGAACCCGGGACACTGGAGCTGTGAGACTGTGGCAGTAAACAGAACCGAACCCAGGTCACTGGAGCTGTGAGACTGTGGCAGTAAACAGAACCGAACCCGGGTCACTGGAGCTGTGAGACTGTGGCAGTAAACAGAACCGAACCCAGGTCACTGGAGCTGTGAGACTGTGGCAGTAAACAGAACCGAACCCAGGTCACTGGAGCGGTGAGACTGTGGCAGTAAACAGAACCGAACCCGGGTCACTGGAGCTGTGAGACTGTGGCAGTAAACAGAACCGAACCCAGGTCACTGGAGCGGTGAGACTGTGGCAGTAAACAGAACCGAACCCGGGACACTGGAGCTGTGAGACTGTGGCAGTAAACAGAACCGAACCCAGGTCACCGGAGCTGTGAGACTGTGGCAGTAAACAGAACCGAACCCGGGTCACTGGAGCTGTGAGACTGTGGCAGTAAACAGAACTGAACCCGGGACACTGGAGCTGTGAGGCTGTGGCAGTAAACAGAACTGAACCCGGGACACTGGAGCTGTGAGACTGTGGCAGTAAACAGAACTGAACCCGGGTCACTGGAGCTGTGAGACTGTGGCAGTAAACAGAACCGAACCCAGGTCACTGGAGCTGTGAGACTGTGGCAGTAAACAGAACCGAACCCAGGTCACTGGAGCAGTGAGACTGTGGCAGTAAACAGAACCGAACCCAGGTCACTGGAGCTGTGAGACTGTGGCAGTAAACAGAACCGAACCCGGGTCACTGGAGCTGTGAGACTGTGGCAGTAAACAGAACCGAACCCGGGACACTGGAGCTGTGAGACTGTGGCAGTAAACAGAACCGAACCCAGGTCACTGGAGCTGTGAGACTGTGGCAGTAAACAGAACCGAACCCTGGTCACTGGAGCTGTGAGACTGTGGCAGTAAACAGAACCGAACCCAGGTCACTGGAGCTGTGAGACTGTGGCAGTAAACAGAACCGAACCCGGGACACTGGAGCTGTGAGACTGTGGCAGTAAACAGAACCGAACCCGGGACACTGGAGCTGTGAGACTGTGGCAGTAAACAGAACCGAACCCAGGTCACTGGAGCTGTGAGACTGTGGCAGTACCAGAACCGAACCCTGGTCACTGGAGCTGTGAGACTGTGGCAGTAAACAGAACAGAACCCGGGACACTGGAGCTGTGAGACTGTGGCATTCCCCAGAACCGAACCCGGGTCACTGGAGCTGTGAGACTGTGGCAGTAAACAGAACTGAACCCGGGTCACTGGAGCTGTGAGACTGTGGCAGTAAACAGAACCGAACCCGGGTCACTGGAGCTGTGAGACTGTGGCAGTAAACAGAACCGAACCCGGGTCACTGGAGCTGTGAGACTGTGGCAGTAAACAGAACCGAACCCAGGTCACTGGAGCTGTGAGGTTGCGGTACTAATACCTGTTACAAAAACAATACTCTGTTACATTGAGAGGCTGATTGACAGCGTCTCCAGACAGAGTTCATAAAAACAGCGAGTGCTGGAAATATTCAGCAGGTCGGGCAACATCTGTGGAGAGAAAAACAGAGTTAATAAAAACAGAGAGTGCTGGAAATACTCAGCAGGTCGGGCAACATCTGTGGAGAGAGAAACGGAGTTAATAAAAACAGAGTGCTGGAAATATTCAGCAGGTCGGGCAACATCTGTGGAGAGAGAAACAGAGTTAATAAAAACAGAGAGTGCTGGAAATATTCAGCAGGTCGGGCAACATCTGTGGAGAGAGAAACAGAGTTAATAAAAACAGAGAGTGCTGGAAATATTCAGCAGGTCGGGCAACATCTGTGGAGAGAGAAACGGAGTTAATAAAAACAGCGAGTGCTGGAAATACTCAGCAGGTCGGGCAACATCTGTGGAGAGAGAAACGGAGTTAATAAAAACAGAGAGTGCTGGAAATATTCAGCAGGTCGGGCAACATCTGTGGAGAGAGAAACGGAGTTAATAAAAACAGAGAGTGCTGGAAATACTCAGCAGGTCGGGCAGCATCTGTGCAGAGAGAAACAGAGTTAATAAAAACAGAGAGTGCTGGAAATATTCAGCAGGTCGGGCAACATCTGTGGAGAGAGAAACGGAGTTAATAAAAACAGAGAGTGCTGGAAATATTCAGCAGGTCGGGCAACATCTGTGGAGAGAGAAACGGAGTTAATAAAAACAGAGAGTGCTGGAAATATTCAGCAGGTCGGGCAACATCTGTGGAGAGAGAAACGGAGTTAATAAAAACAGAGAGTGCTGGAAATATTCAGCAGGTCGGGCAACATCTGTGGAGAGAGAAACGGAGTTAATAAAAACAGAGAGTGCTGGAAATATTCAGCAGGTCGGGCAACATCTGTGGAGAGAGAAACAGAGTTAATAAAAACAGAGAGTGCTGGAAATATTCAGCAGGTCGGGCAACATCTGTGGAGAGAGAAACGGAGTTAATAAAAACAGAGAGTGCTGGAAATATTCAGCAGGTCGGGCAACATCTGTGGAGAGAGAAACGGAGTTAATAAAAACAGAGAGTGCTGGAAATACTCAGCAGGTCGGGCAGCATCTGTGCAGAGAGAAACAGAGTTAATAAAAACAGAGAGTGCTGGAAATACTCAGCAGGTCGGGCAACATCTGTGGAGAGAAAAACAGAGTTAATAAAAACAGAGAGTGCTGGAAATACTCAGCAGGTCGGGCAACATCTGTGGAGAGAGAAACGGAGTTAATAAAAACAGAGTGCTGGAAATATTCAGCAGGTCGGGCAACATCTGTGGAGAGAGAAACAGAGTTAATAAAAACAGAGAGTGCTGGAAATATTCAGCAGGTCGGGCAACATCTGTGGAGAGAGAAACAGAGTTAATAAAAACAGAGAGTGCTGGAAATATTCAGCAGGTCGGGCAACATCTGTGGAGAGAGAAACGGAGTTAATAAAAACAGCGAGTGCTGGAAATACTCAGCAGGTCGGGCAACATCTGTGGAGAGAGAAACGGAGTTAATAAAAACAGAGAGTGCTGGAAATATTCAGCAGGTCGGGCAACATCTGTGGAGAGAGAAACGGAGTTAATAAAAACAGAGAGTGCTGGAAATACTCAGCAGGTCGGGCAGCATCTGTGCAGAGAGAAACAGAGTTAATAAAAACAGAGAGTGCTGGAAATATTCAGCAGGTCGGGCAACATCTGTGGAGAGAGAAACGGAGTTAATAAAAACAGAGAGTGCTGGAAATATTCAGCAGGTCGGGCAACATCTGTGGAGAGAGAAACGGAGTTAATAAAAACAGAGAGTGCTGGAAATATTCAGCAGGTCGGGCAACATCTGTGGAGAGAGAAACGGAGTTAATAAAAACAGAGAGTGCTGGAAATATTCAGCAGGTCGGGCAACATCTGTGGAGAGAGAAACGGAGTTAATAAAAACAGAGAGTGCTGGAAATATTCAGCAGGTCGGGCAACATCTGTGGAGAGAGAAACAGAGTTAATAAAAACAGAGAGTGCTGGAAATATTCAGCAGGTCGGGCAACATCTGTGGAGAGAGAAACGGAGTTAATAAAAACAGAGAGTGCTGGAAATATTCAGCAGGTCGGGCAACATCTGTGGAGAGAGAAACGGAGTTAATAAAAACAGAGAGTGCTGGAAATACTCAGCAGGTCGGGCAGCATCTGTGCAGAGAGAAACAGAGTTAATAAAAACAGAGAGTGCTGGAAATATTCAGCAGGTCGGGCAACATCTGTGGAGAGAGAAACGGAGTTAATAAAAACAGAGAGTGCTGGAAATATTCAGCAGGTCGGGCAACATCTGTGGAGAGAGAAACGGAGTTAATAAAAACAGAGAGTGCTGGAAATATTCAGCAGGTCGGGCAACATCTGTGGAGAGAGAAACGGAGTTAATAAAAACAGAGAGTGCTGGAAATACTCAGCAGGTCGGGCAACATCTGTGGAGAGAGAAACGGAGTTAATAAAAACAGCGAGTGCTGGAAATACTCAGCAGGTCGGGCAACATCTGTGGAGAGAGAAACAGAGTTAATAAAAACAGCGAGTGCTGGAAATACTCAGCAGGTCGGGCAACATCTGTGGAGAGAGAAACAGAGTTAATAAAAACAGAGAGTGCTGGAAATACTCAGCAGGTCGGGAAACATCTGTGGAGAGAGAAACGGAGTTAATAAAAACAGAGAGTGCTGGAAATACTCAGCAGGTCGGGCAACATCTGTGGAGAGAGAAACGGAGTTAATAAAAACAGAGAGTGCTGGAAATATTCAGCAGGTCGGGCAACATCTGTGCAGAGAGAAACGGAGTTAACGTTTCAGCTCTGTGACCCTTCACCAGAACTAACAGATATAAGAAATGTAAAAGATTTTAAGCAAGTAAAGCGGGGGTGGGGTAAGAGATAACAAAACAGAAGGTGTTGATAGGACAAGGTCACAGACTAACAGACCAGAAGGTCATGGAGCAAAGACAAACAATATGTTAATGTTTTGCTGAAAGACACTTTAATGTAAAGCTGTGTTATCTTGTATCTCCTGGAAGCAGACACTCTGCTCTCTGACCCATGGTGACTGCACTGTGACCCAGAATATGGTGACTTCACATCTTCTTTCTTTCAGTAGGAGATATTCAATTCAGGAATGTTTTAGCATGGTATAGGATGTGTTCATTTGACACCTGTTAGCTTTGACCATTTGTCCTTTGTCCTTGTCAGACAGTTTCAACACACAAAGACCAAGATTTGTTTTCTTTCAATGCCATTTTGGATACATTGTTCATTTTGTAAATTAAAGGCTGATTTTTTTTCCTTAAAGACAAAGATGGTTTCTGGAGTTCTTTGGAGTTATTTTCACGATTGTTGTATTATCACAGCTGTGGTTTGTGTGACAACTCCATGTGGATGTTAAACTGCAAGGGTGATTGCACTGTCAAAGGCCTCTCCAGTCCTTAAACTGTCATTGTATCCTGCATTGCAAGGTGCTGTCACCGTGCAAGAGGTGATTGAATTACAAAGGACTATGAAACTGTCAGTGTATCCTGCATTGCAAGGTGCTGTCACCGTGCAAGAGGTGATTGAATTACAAAGGACTATTAAACTGTCAGTGTATCCTGCATTGCAAGGTGCTGTCACCGTGCAAGAGGTGATTGAATTACAAAGGACTATTAAATTGTCAGTGTATCCTGCATTGCAAGGTGCTGTCACCGTGCAAGAGGTGATTGAATTACAAAGGACTATTAAACTGTCAGTGTATCCTGCATTGCAAGGTGCTGTCACCGTGCAAGAGGTGATTGAATTACAAAGGACTATTAAACTGTCAGTGTATCCTGCATTGCAAGGTGCTGTCACCGTGCAAGAGGTGATTGAATGACAAAGGACTATTAAACTGTCAGTGTATCCTGCATTGCAAGGTGCTGTCACCGTGCAAGAGGTGATTGAATTACAAAGGACTATTAAACTGTCAGTGTATCCTGCATTGCAAGGTGCTGTCACCGTGCAAGAGGTGATTGAATTACAAAGGACTATTAAACTGTCAGTGTATCCTGCATTGCAAGGTGCTGTCACCGTGCAAGAGGTGATTGAATTACAAAGGACTATTAAACTGTCAGTGTATCCTGCATTGCAAGGTGCTGTCACCGTGCAAGAGGTGATTGAATTACAAAGGACTATTAAACTGTCAGTGTATCCTGCATTGCAAGGTGCTGTCACCGTGCAAGAGGTGATTGAATTACAAAGGACTATTAAACTGTCAGTGTATCCTGCAGTGCAAGGTGCTGTCACCGTGCAAGAGGTGATTGAATTACAAAGGACTATTAAACTGTCAGTGTATCCTGCATTGCAAGGTGCTGTCACCGTGCAAGAGGTGATTGAATTACAAAGGACTATTAAACTGTCAGTGTATCCTGCATTGCAAGGTGCTGTCACCGTGCAAGAGGTGATTGAATTACAAAGGACTATTAAACTGTCAGTGTATCCTGCATTGCAAGGTGCTGTCACCGTGGAAGAGGTGATTGAATTACAAAGGACTATTAAACTGTCAGTGTATCCTGCATTGCAAGGTGCTGTCACCGTGGAAGAGGTGATTGAATTACAAAGGACTATTAAACTGTCAGTGTATCCTGCATTGCAAGGTGCTGTCACCGTGCAAGAGGTGATTGAATTACAAAGGACTATTAAACTGTCATTGTATCCTGCATTGCAAGGTGCTGTCACCGTGCAAGAGGTGATTGAATTACAAAGGACTATTAAACTGTCAGTGTATCCTGCATTGCAAGGTGCTGTCACCGTGGAAGAGGTGATTGAATTACAAAGGACTATTAAACTGTCAGTGTATCCTGCATTGCAAGGTGCTGTCACCGTGGAAGAGGTGATTGAATTACAAAGGACTATTAAACTGTCATTGTTTCCTGCATTGCAAGGTGCTGTCACCGTGCAAGAGGTGATTGAATTACAAAGGACTATTAAACTGTCAGTGTATCCTGCATTGCAAGGTGCTGTCACCGTGCAAGAGGTGATTGAATTACAAAGGACTATTAAACTGTCAGTGTATCCTGCATTGCAAGGTGCTGTCACCGTGGAAGAGGTGATTGAATTACAAAGGACTATTAAACTGTCAGTGTATCCTGCATTGCAAGGTGCTGTCACCGTGGAAGAGGTGATTGAATTACAAAGGACTATTAAACTGTCAGTGTATCCTGCATTGCAAGGTGCTGTCACCGTGCAAGAGGTGATTGAATTACAAAGGACTATTAAACTGTCAGTGTATCCTGCATTGCAAGGTGCTGTCACCGTGCAAGAGGTGATTGAATTACAAAGGACTATTAAACTGTCAGTGTATCCTGCATTGCAAGGTGCTGTCACCGTGCAAGAGGTGATTGAATTACAAAGGACTATTAAACTGTCAGTGTATCCTGCATTGCAAGGTGCTGTCACCGTGCAAGAGGTGATTGAATTACAAAGGACTATTAAACTGTCAGTGTATCCTGCATTGCAAGGTGCTGTCACCGTGCAAGAGGTGATTGAATTACAAAGGGTATTTCTTTGCAAGAGGCTTCTGCTTTCCAGCACGTAGCTATTGAACTGCAAGAGTGTTCACACTACAAGAAGATATTACAGTGTAAGAGGCCATTGTAATGTAAAGTGTTATTGTATTAATCATGGATACTGTATTGTAAGCCCCCAATGTACTGCTTCAGGTTATTGCATTGCAAAGGGCAATTGCACTCCGATGAGCTATTGCTCTGTAAAAGTCCATTACTTTGCCAGTGTGCAATGTTATCAATGGGCTATTGCATGACTTAGCCCTATTGCATTGCAAGTAGTTGTTTCAGTGCATTGCCAAACATTCTTGGTTTTCTTGCGTTGCATGTGGATGTTGTATTGAAAGGGGCCATTGCATTGAAAGGGGCTCTGACATTGCAAGGATAATAGTCTGCAAGGGAGGGACTGTTGGACTGCAAGCGCTATTGCAATGAAATGCGTGTTGCATTGCTGGAGTTTTTGCTCTGCAAATAGTTCTTGTATTGCAAGGTGCCTTTGCATTTTCATTGCAAGTGGATGTTGCACACCACGCTCCATTGCAAACTCAAAGACCTTTGCATTGGAAGGAGTTATTGCACTACCAAAGGTCCCTGCATTGCAAGCTGCTATTGCACTGCAAGAGGCTATTGCAATACAAGGATCATGCACACTAATGGTTCCATTACATTGCAACTGGATGTTACATGGCAAGTGTCTATTATATTGAAAGTCACAATTGCAAAACAAATAGCTATTGCACTGCAGGGAAATTTTGTATTGCGAGATGGTTTCCATTGTGAGAGGATATTATATTTCAATAGGGTATCAAAAGGCAATTTGCTCTTGGACTGCACCTGGCTTTTGTACCATAAGCATGTTATGCAAAGCATAGAACTGTTGCACTGTAAGGGGAAAATACATTGTCAGGGTCTATTGCACACCAAAGAGCTTTTGCACTGCAAGAGGCTATTGAATTGTCATGGTCTGTTGTGTTCAAAAGGCTAGAGCATTTCTTCACGTTATTGCTATGTCACTCTTAGAGACTATTACATTGCATGTTGTTTTTACACTGTGAGTGGAGATTGCACTGCATGGGGCTATTGCTTTGTTAGTGGATGTTGTACTGCAAAGGCTATTGTACTACAAGTTTTTGTGTTGCATTGTAAGGGTCTAGTGCACCAGAACTTCAATGGGATTTCAAATGCTTGTTGCATTGCAACATTCTATGACATCTCAAGGTGTTTTTTGCACTACAAGGGGCTGCAGCACTGCATGGGAAATTTGCATTACAATTGGATTTTACATAGCAAGTCCCATTGCATTACATGGGCAAATGCACAGGAAAGGCCTCTGCATTGCAAGATGCTATTGTGCTGCTAGAGGTTCCTGCACTGCGAGGTACAATTACCCTGTCAGAGGTTCCTGCACTGCGAGGTACAATTACCCTGTCAGAGGTTCCTGCACTGCGAGGTACAATTACCCTGTCAGAGGTTCCTGTACTGCGAGGTACAATTACCCTGTCAGAGGTTCCTGTACTGCGAGGTACAATTACACTGTCAGAGGTTCCTGTACTGCGAGGTACAATTACCCTGTCAGAGGTTCCTGCACTGCGAGGTACAATTACCCTGTCAGAGGTTCCTGTACTGCGATGTACAATTACCCTGTCAGAGGTTCCTGCACTGCGAGGTACAATTACCCTGTCAGAGGTTCCTGTACTGCGAGGTACAATTACCCTGTCAGAGGTTCCTGTACTGCGAGGTACAATTACCCTGTCAGAGGTTCCTGTACTGCGAGGTACAATTACCCTGTCAGAGGTTCCTGTACTGCGAGGGACAATTACCCTGTCAGAGGTTCCTGCACTGCGAGGTACAATTACCCTGTCAGAGGTTCCTGTACTGCGAGGTACAATTACCCTGTCAGAGGTTCCTGTACTGCGAGGTACAATTACCCTGTCAGAGGTTCCTGCACTGCGAGGTACAATTACCCTGTCAGAGGTTCCTGTACTGCGAGGTACAATTACCCTGTCAGAGGTTCCTGTACTGCGAGGTACAATTACCCTGTCAGAGGTTCCTGTACTGCGAGGTACAATTACCCTGTCAGAGGTTCCTGTACTGCGAGGGACAATTACCCTGTCAGAGGTTCCTGCACTGCGAGGTACAATTACCCTGTCAGAGGTTCCTGTACTGCGAGGTACAATTACCCTGTCAGAGGTTCCTGTACTGCGAGGTACAATTACCCTGTCAGAGGTTCCTGTACTGCGAGGTACAATTACACTGTCAGAGGTTCCTGCACTGCGAGGTACAATTACCCTGTCAGAGGTTCCTGTACTGCGAGGTACAATTACACTGTCAGAGGTTCCTGCACTGTGAGGTACAATTACCCTGTCAGAGGTTCCTGTACTGCGAGGTACAATTACCCTGTCAGAGGTTCCTGTACTGCGAGGTACAATTACCCTGTCAGAGGTTCCTGCACTGCCAGGTACAATTACCCTGTCAGAGGTTCCTGCACTGCGAGGTACAATTACCCTGTCAGAGGTTCCTGTACTGCGAGGTACAATTACACTGTCAGAGGTTCCTGCACTGCGAGGTACAATTACCCTGTCAGAGGTTCCTGTACTGCGAGGTACAATTACCCTGTCAGAGGTTCCTGTACTGCGAGGTACAATTACCCTGTCAGAGGTTCCTGTACTGCGAGGTACAATTACCCTGTCAGAGGTTCCTGTACTGCGAGGTACAATTACCCTGTCAGAGGTTCCTGTACTGCGAGGTACAATTACCCTGTCAGAGGTTCCTGTACTGCGAGGGACAATTACCCTGTCAGAGGTTCCTGTACTGCGAGGTACAATTACCCTGTCAGAGGTTCCTGTACTGCGAGGTACAATTACCCTGTCAGAGGTTCCTGTACTGCGAGGTACAATTACACTGTCAGAGGTTCCTGCACTGCGAGGTACAATTACCCTGTCAGAGGTTCCTGTACTGTGAGGTACAATTACACTGTCAGAGGTTCCTGTACTGCGAGGTACAATTACCCTGTCAGAGGTTCCTGTACTGCGAGGTACAATTACCCTGTCAGAGGTTCCTGTACTGCGAGGTACAATTACCCTGTCAGAGGTTCCTGTACTGCGAGGTACAATTACACTGTCAGAGGTTCCTGTACTGCGAGGTACAATTACCCTGTCAGAGGTTCCTGCACTGTGAGGTACAATTACACTGTCAGAGGTTCCTGTACTGCGAGGTACAATTACACTGTCAGAGGTTCCTGTACTGTGAGGTACAATTACCCTGTCAGAGGTTCCTGCACTGCGAGGTACAATTACCCTGTCAGAGGTTCCTGTACTGCGAGGTACAATTACCCTGTCAGAGGTTCCTGTACTGCGAGGGACAATTACCCTGTCAGAGGTTCCTGTACTGCGAGGTACAATTACCCTGTCAGAGGTTCCTGTACTGCGAGGTACAATTACCCTGTCAGAGGTTCCTGTACTGCGAGGTACAATTACACTGTCAGAGGTTCCTGCACTGCGAGGTACAATTACCCTGTCAAAGGTTCCTGCACTGTGAGGTACAATTACCCTGTCAGAGGTTCCTGTACTGCGAGGTACAATTACCCTGTCAGAGGTTCCTGTACTGCGAGGTACAATTACCCTGTCAGAGGTTCCTGTACTGCGAGGTACAATTACCCTGTCAGAGGTTCCTGCACGGCGAGGTACAATTACCCTGTCAGAGGTTCCTGTACTGCGAGGTACAATTACCCTGTCAGAGGTTCCTGCACTGCGAGGTACAATTACCCTGTCAGAGGTTCCTGTACTGCGAGGTACAATTACCCTGTCAGAGGTTCCTGTACTGCGAGGTACAATTACCCTGTCAGAGGTTCCTGTACTGCGAGGTACAATTACACTGTCAGAGGTTCCTGTACTGCGAGGTACAATTACCCTGTCAGAGGTTCCTGCACTGTGAGGTACAATTACCCTGTCAGAGGTTCCTGTACTGCGAGGTACAATTACACTATCAGAGGTTCCTGCACTGCGAGGTACAATTACCCTGTCAGAGGTTCCTGCACTGCGAGGTACAATTACCCTGTCAGAGGTTCCTGTACTGCGAGGTACAATTACCCTGTCAGAGGTTCCTGCACTGCGAGGTACAATTACCCTGTCAGAGGTTCCTGCACTGCGAGGTACAATTACCCTGTCAGAGGTTCCTGTACTGCGAGGTACAATTACCCTGTCAGAGGTTCCTGTACTGCGAGGTACAATTACCCTGTCAGAGGTTCCTGTACTGCGAGGTACAATTACCCGGTCAGAGGTTCCTGTACTGCGAGGTACAATTACCCGGTCAGAGGTTCCTGTACTGCGAGGTACAATTACCCTGTCAGAGGTTCTTGCACTGCGAGGTACAATTACCCGGTCAGAGGTTCCTGTACTGCGAGGTACAATTACCCTGTCAGAGGTTCCTGCACTGCGAGGTACAATTACACTGTCAGAGGTTCCTGTACTGCGAGGTACAATTACCCTGTCAGAGGTTCCTGTACTGTGAGGTACAATTACACTGTCAGAGGTTCCTGCACTGCGAGGTACAATTACCCTGTCAGAGGTTCCTGTACTGCGAGGTACAATTACCCTGTCAGAGGTTCCTGTACTGCGACGTACAATTACACTGTCAGAGGTTCCTGTACTGCGAGGTACAATTACCCTGTCAGAGGTTCCTGTACTGCGAGGTACAATTACCCTGTCAGAGGTTCCTGTACTGCGAGGTACAATTACACTGTCAGAGGTTCCTGTACTGCGAGGTACAATTACCCTGTCAGAGGTTCCTGTACTGCGAGGTACAATTACCCTGTCAGAGGTTCCTGCACTGCGAGGTACAATTACCCTGTCAGAGGTTCCTGTACTGCGAGGTACAATTACCCTGTCAGAGGTTCCTGTACTGCGAGGTACAATTACCCTGTCAGAGGTTCCTGTACTGCGAGGTACAATTACCCTGTCAGAGGTTCCTGTACTGCGAGGTACAATTACCCTGTCAGAGGTTCCTGTACTGCGAGGTACAATTACCCTGTCAGAGGTTCCTGTACTGCGAGGTACAATTACCCTGTCAGAGGTTCCTGCACTGCGAGGTACAATTACCCTGTCAGAGGTTCCTGTACTGCGAGGTACAATTACCCTGTCAGAGGTTCCTGTACTGCGAGGTACAATTACCCTGTCAGAGGTTCCTGCACTGCGAGGTACAATTACCCTGTCAGAGGTTCCTGTACTGCGAGGTACAATTACACTGTCAGAGGTTCCTGTACTGCGAGGTACAATTACCCTGTCAGAGGTTCCTGTACTGCGAGGTACAATTACACTGTCAGAGGTTCCTGTACTGCGAGGTACAATTACCCTGTCAGAGGTTCCTGCACTGTGAGGTACAATTACACTGTCAGAGGTTCCTGTACTGCGAGGTACAATTACCCTGTCAGAGGTTCCTGCACTGCGAGGTACAATTACCCTGTCAGAGGTTCCTGCACAGCGAGGTACAATTACCCTGTCAGAGGTTCCTGTACTGCGAGGTACAATTACACTGTCAGAGGTTCCTGCACTGCGAGGTACAATTACACTGTCAGAGGTTCCTGTACTGCGAGGTACAATTACCCGGTCAGAGGTTCCTGTACTGCGAGGTACAATTACCCTGTCAGAGGTTCCTGCACTGCGAGGTACAATTACACTGTCAGAGGTTCCTGTACTGCGAGGTACAATTACCCTGTCAGAGGTTCCTGTACTGTGAGGAACAATTACACTGTCAGAGGTTCCTGCACTGCGAGGTACAATTACCCTGTCAGAGGTTCCTGTACTGCGAGGTACAATTACCCTGTCAGAGGTTCCTGTACTGCGAGGTACAATTACACTGTCAGAGGTTCCTGTACTGCGAGGTACAATTACCCTGTCAGAGGTTCCTGTACTGCGAGGTACAATTACCCTGTCAGAGGTTCCTGTACTGCGAGGTACAATTACACTGTCAGAGGTTCCTGTACTGCGAGGTACAATTACCCTGTCAGAGGTTCCTGTACTGCGAGGTACAATTACCCTGTCAGAGGTTCCTGCACTGCGAGGTACAATTACCCTGTCAGAGGTTCCTGTACTGCGAGGTACAATTACCCTGTCAGAGGTTCCTGTACTGCGAGGTACAATTACCCTGTCAGAGGTTCCTGTACTGCGAGGTACAATTACCCTGTCAGAGGTTCCTGTACTGCGAGGTACAATTACCCTGTCAGAGGTTCCTGTACTGCGAGGTACAATTACACTGTCAGAGGTTCCTGTACTGCGAGGTACAATTACCCTGTCAGAGGTTCCTGTACTGTGAGGTACAATTACCCTGTCAGAGGTTCCTGTACTGCGAGGTACAATTACACTGTCAGAGGTTCCTGTACTGCGAGGTACAATTACCCTGTCAGAGGTTCCTGTACTGCGAGGTACAATTACCCTGTCAGAGGTTCCTGTACTGCGAGGTACAATTACACTGTCAGAGGTTCCTGTACTGCGAGGTACAATTACCCTGTCAGAGGTTCCTGCACTGTGAGGTACAATTACACTGTCAGAGGTTCCTGTACTGCGAGGTACAATTACCCTGTCAGAGGTTCCTGCACTGCGAGGTACAATTACCCTGTCAGAGGTTCCTGCACTGCGAGGTACAATTACCCTGTCAGAGGTTCCTGTACTGCGAGGTACAATTACCCTGTCAGAGGTTCCTGTACTGCGAGGTACAATTACCCTGTCAGAGGTTCCTGCACTGCGAGGTACAATTACCCTGTCAGAGGTTCCTGCACAGCGAGGTACAATTACCCTGTCAGAGGTTCCTGTACTGCGAGGTACAATTACCCTGTCAGAGGTTCCTGCACTGCGAGGTACAATTACACTGTCAGAGGTTCCTGTACTGCGAGGTACAATTACCCTGTCAGAGGTTCCTGTACTGTGAGGTACAATTACACTGTCAGAGGTTCCTGCACTGCGAGGTACAATTACCCTGTCAGAGGTTCCTGTACTGCGAGGTACAATTACCCTGTCAGAGGTTCCTGTACTGCGAGGTACAATTACACTGTCAGAGGTTCCTGTACTGCGAGGTACAATTACCCTGTCAGAGGTTCCTGTACTGCGAGGTACAATTACCCTGTCAGAGGTTCCTGTACTGCGAGGTACAATTACACTGTCAGAGGTTCCTGTACTGCGAGGTACAATTACCCTGTCAGAGGTTCCTGTACTGCGAGGTACAATTACCCTGTCAGAGGTTCCTGCACTGCGAGGTACAATTACCCTGTCAGAGGTTCCTGTACTGCGAGGTACAATTACCCTGTCAGAGGTTCCTGTACTGCGAGGTACAATTACCCTGTCAGAGGTTCCTGTACTGCGAGGTACAATTACCCTGTCAGAGGTTCCTGTACTGCGAGGTACAATTACCCTGTCAGAGGTTCCTGTACTGCGAGGTACAATTACACTGTCAGAGGTTCCTGTACTGCGAGGTACAATTACCCTGTCAGAGGTTCCTGTACTGTGAGGTACAATTACCCTGTCAGAGGTTCCTGTACTGCGAGGTACAATTACACTGTCAGAGGTTCCTGTACTGCGAGGTACAATTACCCTGTCAGAGGTTCCTGTACTGCGAGGTACAATTACCCTGTCAGAGGTTCCTGTACTGCGAGGTACAATTACACTGTCAGAGGTTCCTGTACTGCGAGGTACAATTACCCTGTCAGAGGTTCCTGCACTGTGAGGTACAATTACACTGTCAGAGGTTCCTGTACTGCGAGGTACAATTACCCTGTCAGAGGTTCCTGCACTGCGAGGTACAATTACCCTGTCAGAGGTTCCTGCACTGCGAGGTACAATTACCCTGTCAGAGGTTCCTGTACTGCGAGGTACAATTACCCTGTCAGAGGTTCCTGTACTGCGAGGTACAATTACCCTGTCAGAGGTTCCTGTACTGCGAGGTACAATTACCCTGTCAGAGGTTCCTGTACTGCGAGGTACAATTACCCTGTCAGAGGTTCCTGCACTGCGAGGTACAATTACCCTGTCAGAGGTTCCTGCACTGCGAGGTACAATTACCCTGTCAGAGGTTCCTGTACTGCGAGGTACAATTACCCTGTCAGAGGTTCCTGTACTGCGAGGTACAATTACCCTGTCAGAGGTTCCTGCACTGCGAGGTACAATTACACTGTCAGAGGTTCCTGTACTGCGAGGTACAATTACCCTGTCAGAGGTTCCTGTACTGCGAGGTACAATTACCCTGTCAGAGGTTCCTGCACTGCGAGGTACAATTACACTGTCAGAGGTGCCTGCACTGCGAGGTACAATTACCCTGTCAGAGGTTCCTGTACTGCGAGGTACAATTACACTGTCAGAGGTTCCTGTACTGCGAGGTACAATTACCCTGTCAGAGGTTCCTGCACTGCGAGGTACAATTACCCTGTCAGAGGTTCCTGCACTGCGAGGTACAATTACCCTGTCAGAGGTTCCTGTACTGCGAGGTACAATTACCCTGTCAGAGGTTCCTGTACTGCGAGGTACAATTACCCTGTCAGAGGTTCCTGTACTGTGAGGGACAATTACCCTGTCAGAGGTTCCTGTACTGTGAGGTACAATTACCCTGTCAGAGGTTCCTGTACTGCGAGGTACAATTACCCTGTCAGAGGTTCCTGCACTGCGAGGTACAATTAGCCTGTCAGAGGTTCCTGCACTGCGAGGTACAATTACCCTGTCAGAGGTTCCTGCACTGCGAGGTACAATTACCCTGTCAGAGGTTCCTGCACTGCGAGGTACAATTACCCTGTCAGAGGTTCCTGCACTGCGAGGTACAATTACCCTGTCAGAGGTTCCTGTACTGCGAGGTACAATTACACTGTCAGAGGTTCCTGCACTGCGAGGTACAATTACCCTGTCAGAGGTTCCTGTACTGCGAGGTACAATTACCCTGTCAGAGGTTCCTGTACTGCGAGGTACAATTACCCTGTCAGAGGTTCCTGTACTGCGAGGTACAATTACCCTGTCAGAGGTTCCTGTACTGCGAGGTACAATTACCCTGTCAGAGGTTCCTGTACTGCGAGGTACAATTACCCTGTCAGAGGTTCCTGCACTGCGAGGTACAATTACCCTGTCAGAGGTTCCTGCACTGCGAGGTACAATTACCCTGTCAGAGGTGCCTGCACTGCGAGGTACAATTACCCTGTCAGAGGTTCCTGCACTGCGAGGTACAATTACCCTGTCAGAGGTTCCTGTACTGCGAGGTACAATTACACTGCAATAGGCCTTTGCATTCCAATAGTCAAGCATGCTAAAAAGGTCCAGGGCATTGTAAGTGAATGGTGTGTTAAACGTTTCTATTACTTTGCACTTATAAATGTCTATGGCACTGCCAGAGTGAGCGTGTTAATATTAATCTGTGTTCTCTGTCAGTGTGTTAATATTCCTGAGGACAGTGGGGGTGTTTTACACTTCACAGGGTGTATCTGACTGTGGGTCATGATATACACAGTGTGTCAGTGAGTGTGTTAATATTAATCTGTGTTTTCTGTCAGTGTGTTAATATTACTGAGGACAGTGGGGGTGATTTACACTTCACAGGGTGTATCTGACTGTGGGTCATGATGTACACAGTGTGTCGGTGAGTGTGTTAATATTAATCTGTGTTCTCTGTCAGTGTGTTAATATTCCTGAGGACAGTGGGGGTGTTTTACACTTCACAGGGTGTATCTGGCTGTGGGTCATGATGTACACAGTGTGCCAGTGAGTGTGTTAATATTAATCTGTGTTCTCTGTCAGGTGTTAATATTGCTGAGGACAGTGGGGGTGTTTTACACTTCACAGGGTGTATCTGACTGTGGGTCATGATATACACAGTGTGTCAGTGAGTGTGTTAATATTAATCTGTGTTCTCTGTCAGTCTGTTAATATTACTGAGGACAGTGGGGGTGTTTTACACTTCACAGGGTGTATCTGACTGTGGGTCATGATATACACAGTGTGTCAGTGAGTGTGTTAATATTAATCTGTGTTCTCTGTCAGTGTGTTAATATTACTGAGGACAGTGGGGGTGTTTTACACTTCACAGGGTGTATCTGACTGTGGGTCATGATATACACAGTGTGTCAGTGAGTGTGTTAATATTAATCTGTGTTCTCTGTCAGTGTGTTAATATTCCTGAGGACAGTGGGGGTGTTTTACACTTCACAGGGTGTATCTGACTGTGGGTCATGATGTACACAGTGTGTCAGTGAGTGTGTTAATATTAATCTGTGTTCTCTGTCAGTGTGTTAATATTCCTGAGGACAGTGGGGGTGTTTTACACTTCACAGGGTGTATCTGACTGTGGGTCATGATA
Source organism: Heterodontus francisci (assembly GCF_036365525.1). Taxonomy (NCBI): domain Eukaryota; kingdom Metazoa; phylum Chordata; class Chondrichthyes; order Heterodontiformes; family Heterodontidae; genus Heterodontus; species Heterodontus francisci. The sequence goes on along the minus strand of NW_027140452.1, from coordinate 33,790 downwards.
TACACAGTGTGTCAGTGAGTGTGTTAGTATTAATCTGTGTTCTCTGTCATTGTGTTAATATTACTGAGGACAGTGGGGTGTTTTACACTTCACAGGGTGTATCTGACTGTGGGTCATGATATACACAGTGTGTCAGTGAGTGTGTTAATATTAGTCTGTGTTCTCTGTCAGTGTGTTAATATCACTGAGGACAGTGGGCGTGTTTTACACTTCACAGGGTGTATCTGACTGTGGGTCATGATATACACAGTGTGTCAGTGAGTGTGTTAATATTAATCTGTGTTCTCTGTCAGGTGTTAATATTACCGAGGACAGTGGGGGTGTTTTACACTTCACAGGGTGTATCTGACTGTGGGTCATGATGTACACAGTGTGTCAGTGAGTGTGTTAATATTAATCTGTGTACTCTGTCAGTGTGTTAATATTACTGAGGACAGTGGGGGTGTTTTACACTTCACAGGGTGTATCTGACTGTGGGTCTTGATGTACACAGTGTGTCAGTGAGTGTGTTAATATTAATCTGTGTTCTCTGTCAGTGTGTTAATATTACTGAGGACAGTTGGGGTGTTTTACACTTCACAGGGTGTATCTGACTGTGGGTCATGATGTACACAGTGTGTCAGTGAGTGTGTTAATATTAATCTGTGTTCTCTGTCAGTGTGTTAATATTCCTGAGGACAGTGGGGGTGTTTTACACTTCACAGTGTTTATCTGACTGTGGGTCATGATATACACAGTGTGTCAGTGAGTGTGTTAATATTAATCTGTGTTCTCTGTCAGTGTGTTAATATTACTGAGGACAGTGGGGATGTTTTACACTTCACAGGGTGTATCTGACTGTGGGTCATGATATACACAGTGTGTCAGTGAGTGTGTTAATATTAATCTGTGTTCTCTGTCAGTGTGTTAATATTACTGAGGACAGTGGGGGTGTTTTACACTTCACAGGGTGTATCTGACTGTGGGTCATGATATACACAGTGTGTCAGTGAGTGTGTTAATATTAATCTGTGTTCTCTGTCAGTGTGTTAATATTCCTGAGGACAGTAGGGGTGTTTTACACTTCAGAGGGTGTATCTGACTGTGGGTCATGATATACACAGTGTGTCAGTGAGTGTGTTAATATTAATCTGTGTTCTCTGTCAGGTGTTAATATTACCGAGGACAGTGGGGTGTTTTACACTTCACAGGGTGTATCTGACTGTGGGTCATGATATACACAGTGTGTCAGTGAGTGTTTTAATATTAATCTGTGTTCTCTGTCAGTGTGTTAATATTACTGAGGACAGTGGGGGTGTTTTACACTTCACAGGGTGTATCTAACTGTGGGTCATGATATACACAGTGTGTCAGTGAGTGTGTTAATATTAATCTGTGTTCTCTGTCAGTGTGTTAATATTACTGAGGACAGTGGGGGTGTTTTACACTTCACAGGGTGTATCTGACTGTGGGTCATGATATACACAGTGTGTCAGTGAGTGTTTTAATATTAATCTGTGTTCTCTGTCAGTGTGTTAATATTACTGAGGACAGTGGGGGTGTTTTACACTTCACAGGGTGTATCTGACTGTGGGTCATGATATACACAGTGTGTCAGTGAGTGTGTTAATATTAATCTGTGTTCTCTGTCAGTGTGTTAATATTCCTGAGGACAGTGGGGGTGTTTTACACTTCACAGGGTGTATCTGACTGTGGGTCATGATGTACACAGTGTGTCAGTGAGTGTGTTAATATTAATCTGTGTTCTCTGTCAGTGTGTTAATATTACTGAGGACAGTGGGGGTGTTTTACACTTCACAGGGTGTATCTGACTGTGGGTCATGATGTACACAGTGTGTCAGTGAGTGTGTTAATATTAATCTGTGTTCTCTGTCAGTGTGTTAATATTCCTGAGGACAGTGGGGGTGTTTTACACTTCACAGGGTGTATCTGACTGTGGGTCATGATATACACAGTGTGTCAGTGAGTGTGTTAATATTAATCTGTGTTCTCTGTCAGTGTGTTAATATTACTGAGGACAGTGGGGTGTTTTACACTTCACAGGGTGTATCTGACTGTGGGTCATGATATACACAGTGTGTCAGTGAGTGTGTTAATATTAGTCTGTGTTCTCTGTCAGTGTGTTAATATCACTGAGGACAGTGGGCGTGTTTTACACTTCACAGGGTGTATCTGACTGTGGGTCATGATATACACAGTGTGTCAGTGAGTGTGTTAATATTAATCTGTGTTCTCTGTCAGGTGTTAATATTACCGAGGACAGTGGGGGTGTTTTACACTTCACAGGGTGTATCTGACTGTGGGTCATGATGTACACAGTGTGTCAGTGAGTGTGTTAATATTAATCTGTGTACTCTGTCAGTGTGTTAATATTACTGAGGACAGTGGGGGTGTTTTACACTTCACAGGGTGTATCTGACTGTGGGTCTTGATGTACACAGTGTGTCAGTGAGTGTGTTAATATTAATCTGTGTTCTCTGTCAGTGTGTTAATATTACTGAGGACAGTTGGGGTGTTTTACACTTCACAGGGTGTATCTGACTGTGGGTCATGATGTACACAGTGTGTCAGTGAGTGTGTTAATATTAATCTGTGTTCTCTGTCAGTGTGTTAATATTCCTGAGGACAGTGGGGGTGTTTTACACTTCACAGTGTTTATCTGACTGTGGGTCATGATATACACAGTGTGTCAGTGAGTGTGTTAATATTAATCTGTGTTCTCTGTCAGTGTGTTAATATTACTGAGGACAGTGGGGATGTTTTACACTTCACAGGGTGTATCTGACTGTGGGTCATGATATACACAGTGTGTCAGTGAGTGTGTTAATATTAATCTGTGTTCTCTGTCAGTGTGTTAATATTACTGAGGACAGTGGGGGTGTTTTACACTTCACAGGGTGTATCTGACTGTGGGTCATGATATACACAGTGTGTCAGTGAGTGTGTTAATATTAATCTGTGTTCTCTGTCAGTGTGTTAATATTACTGAGGACAGTGGGGGTGTTTTACACTTCACAGGGTGTATCTAACTGTGGGTCATGATATACACAGTGTGTCAGTGAGTGTGTTAATATTAATCTGTGTTCTCTGTCAGTGTGTTAATATTACTGAGGACAGTGGGGGTGTTTTACACTTCACAGGGTGTATCTGACTGTGGGTCATGATATACACAGTGTGTCAGTGAGTGTGTTAATATTAATCTGCGTTCTCTGTCAGTGTGTTAATATTACTGAGGACAGTGGGGATGTTTTACACTTCACAGGGTGTATCTGACTGTGGGTCATGATATACACAGTGTGTCAGTGAGTGTGTTAATATTAATCTGTGTTCTCTGTCAGTGTGTTAATATTACTGAGGACAGTGGGGGTGTTTTACACTTCACCGGGTGTATCTGACTGTGGGTCATGATATACACAGTGTGTCAGTGAGTGTGTTAATATTAATCTGTGTTCTCTGTCAGTGTGTTAATATTACTGAGGACAGTGGGGGTGTTTTACACTTCACAGGGTGTATCTGACTGTGGGTCATGATATACACAGTGTGTCAGTGAGTGTGTTAATATTAATCTGTGTTCTCTGTCAGTGTGTTAATATTCCTGAGGACAGTAGGGGTGTTTTACACTTCAGAGGGTGTATCTGACTGTGGGTCATGATATACACAGTGTGTCAGTGAGTGTGTTAATATTAATCTGTGTTCTCTGTCAGGTGTTAATATTACCGAGGACAGTGGGGTGTTTTACACTTCACAGGGTGTATCTGACTGTGGGTCATGATGTACACAGTGTGTCAGTGAGTGTGTTAATATTAATCTGTGTTCTCTGTCAATGTGTTAATATTACTGAGGACAGTGGGATGTTTTACACTTCACAGGGTTTATCTGACTGTGGGTCATGATGTACACAGTGTGTCAGTGAGTGTGTTAATATTAATCTGTGTTCTCTGTCAATGTGTTAATATTCCTGAGGACAGTGGGGGTGTTTTACACTTCACAGGGTGTATCTGACAGTGGGTCATGATGTACACAGTGTGTCAGTGAGTGTGTTAATATTAATCTGTGTTCTCTGTCAGTGTGTTAATATTCCTGAGGACAGTGGGGGTGTTTTACACTTCACAGGGTTTATCTGACTGTGGGTCATGATATACACAGTGTGTCAGTAAGTGTGTTAATATTAATCTGTGTTCTCTGTCAGTGTGTTACTATTCCTGAGGACAGTGGGGGTGTTTTACACTTCACAGGGTTTATCTGACTGTGGGTCATGATATACACAGTGTGTCAGTGAGTGTGTTAATATTAATCTGTGTTCTCTGTCAGTGTGTTAATATTCCTGAGGACAGTGGGGGTGTTTTACACTTCACAGGGTGTATCTAACTGTGGGTCATGATATACACAGTGTGTCAGTGAGTGTGTTAATATTAATCTGTGTTCTCTGTCAGTGTGTTAATATTACTGAGGACAGTGGGGGTGTTTTACACTTCACAGGGTGTATCTGACTGTGGGTCATGATATACACAGTGTGTCAGTGAATGTGTTAATATTAATCTGTGTTCTCTATCAGTGTGTTAATATTCCTGAGGACAGTGGGGGTGTTTTACACTTCACAGGGTGTATCTGACTGTGGGTCATGATATACACAGTGTGTCAGTGAGTGTGTTAATATTAATCTGTGTTCTCTGTCAGTGTGCTAATATTACTGAGGACAGTGGGAATGTTTTACACTTCACAGGGTGTATCTGACTGTGGGTCATGATATACACAGTGTGTCAGTGAGTGTGTTAATATTAATCTGTGTTCTCTGTCAGTGTGTTAATATTACTGAGGATAGTGGGGGTGTTTTACACTTCACAGGGTGTATCTGACTGTGGGTCATGATATACACAGTGTGTCAGTGAGTGTGTTAATATTAATCTGTGTTCTCTGTCAGGTGTTAATATTACTGAGGACAGTGGGGGTGTTTTACACTTCGCAGGGTGCATCTGACTGTGGGTCATGATATACACAGTGTGTCAGTGAGTGTGTTAATATTAATCTGTGTTCTCTGTCAGTGTGTTAATATTACTGAGGACAGTGGGGGTGTTTTACACTTCACAGGGTGTATCTGACTGTGGGTCATGATATACACAGTGTGTCAGTGAGTGTGTTAATATTAATCTGCGTTCTCTGTCAGTGTGTTAATATTACTGAGGACAGTGGGGATGTTTTACACTTCACAGGGTGTATCTGACTGTGGGTCATGATATACACAGTGTGTCAGTGAGTGTGTTAATATTAATCTGTGTTCTCTGTCAGTGTGTTAATATTACTGAGGACAGTGGGGGTGTTTTACACTTCACCGGGTGTATCTGACTGTGGGTCATGATATACACAGTGTGTCAGTGAGTGTGTTAATATTAATCTGTGTTCTCTGTCAGTGTGTTAATATTACTGAGGACAGTGGGGATGTTTTACACTTCACAGGGTGTATCTGACTGTGGGTCATGATATACACAGTGTGTCAGTGAGTGTGTTAATATTAATCTGTGTTCTCTGTCAGTGTGTTAATATTCCTGAGGACAGTGGGGGTGTTTTACACTTCACAGGGTGTATCTGACTCTGGGTCATGATATACACAGTGTGTCGGTGAGTGTGTTAATATTAATCTGTGTTCTCTGTCAGTGTGTTAATATTCCTGAGGACAGTGGGGGTGTTTTACACTTCACAGGGTGTATCTGACTGTGGGTCATGATATACACAGTGTGTCGGTGAGTGTGTTAATATTAATCTGTGTTCTCTGTCAGTGTGTTAATATTCCTGAGGACAGTGGGGGTGTTTTACACTTCACAGGGTGTATCTGACTGTGGGTCATGATATACACAGTGTGTCAGTGAGTGTGTTAATATTAATCTGTGTTCTCTGTCAGTGTGTTAATATTACTGAGGACAGTGGGGGTGTTTTACACTTCACCGGGTGTATCTGACTGTGGGTCATGATATACACAGTGTGTCAGTGAGTGTGTTAATATTAATCTGTGTTCTCTGTCAGTGTGTTAATATTCCTGAGGACAGTGGGGGTGTTTTACACTTCACAGGGTGTATCTGACTGTGGGTCATGATATACACAGTGTGTCAGTGAGTGTGTTAATATTAATCTGTGTTCTCTGTCAGTGTGTTAATATTCCTGAGGACAGTGGGGGTGTTTTACACTTCACAGGGTGTATCTGACTGTGGGTCATGATGTACACAGTGTGTCAGTGAGTGTGTTAATATTAATCTGTGTTCTCTGTCAGTGTGTTAATATTACTGAGGACAGTGGGGGTGTTTTACACTTCACAGGGTGTATCTGACTGTGGGTCATGATATACACAGTGTGTCGGTGAGTGTGTTAATATTAATCTGTGTTCTCTGTCAGTGTGTTAATATTCCTGAGGACAGTGGGGGTGTTTTACACTTCACAGGGTGTATCTGACTGTGGGTCATGATGTCACAGTGTGTCAGTGAGTGTGTTAATATTAATCTGTGTACTCTGTCAGTGTGTTAATATTACTGAGGACAGTGGGGGTGTTTTACTCTTCACAGGGTGTATCTGACTGTGGGTCATGATATACACAGTGTGTCAGTGAGTGTGTTAATATTAATCTGTGTTCTCTGTCAGTGTGTTAATATTCCTGAGGACAGTGGGGGTGTTTTACACTTCACAGGGTGTATCTGACTGTGGGTCATGATATACACAGTGTGTCAGTGAGTGTGTTAATATTAATCTGTGTTCTCTGTCAGGTGTTAATATTACCGAGGACAGTGGGGGTGTTTTACACTTCACAGGGTGTATCTGACTGTGGGTCATGATGTACACAGTGTGTCAGTGAGTGTGTTAATATTAATCTGTGTACTCTGTCAGTGTGTTAATATTACTGAGGACAGTGGGGGTGTTTTACACTTCACAGGGTGTATCTGACTGTGGGTCATGATATACACAGTGTGTCAGTGAGTGTGTTAATATTAATCTGTGTTCTCTGTCAGTGTGTTAATATTACTGAGGACAGTGGGGATGTTTTACACTTCACAGGGTGTATCTGACTGTGGGTCATGATATACACAGTGTGTCAGTGAGTGTGTTAATATTAATCTGTGTTCTCTGTCAGTGTGTTAATATTCCTGAGGACAGTGGGGGTGTTTTACACTTCACAGTGTTTATCTGACTGTGGGTCATGGTATACACAGTGTGTCAGTGAGTGTGTTAATATTAAGCTGTGTTCTCTGTCAGTGTGTTAATATTACTGAGGACAGTGGGGATGTTTTACACTTCACAGGGTGTATCTGACTGTGGGTCATGATATACACAGTGTGTCAGTGAGTGTGTTAATATTAATCTGTGTTCTCTGTCAGTGTGTTAATATTACTGAGGACAGTGGGGGTGTTTTACACTTCACAGGGTGTATCTGACTGTGGGTCATGATATACACAGTGTGTCAGTGAGTGTGTTAATATTAATCTGTGTTCTCTGTCAGTGTGTTAATATTACTGAGGACAGTGGGGGTGTTTTACACTTCACAGGGTGTATCTGACTGTGGGTCATGATGTCACAGTGTGTCAGTGAGTGTGTTAATATTAATCTGTGTACTCTGTCAGTGTGTTAATATTACTGAGGACAGTGGGGGTGTTTTACACTTCACAGGGTGTATCTGACTGTGGGTCATGATATACACAGTGTGTCAGTGAGTGTGTTAATATTAATCTGTGTTCTCTGTCAGTGTGTTAATATTCCTGAGGACAGTAGGGGTGTTTTACACTTCAGAGGGTGTATCTGACTGTGGGTCATGATATACACAGTGTGTCAGTGAGTGTGTTAATATTAATCTGTGTTCTCTGTCAGGTGTTAATATTACCGAGGACAGGGGGGTGTTTTACACTTCACAGGGTGTATCTGACTGTGGGTCATGATGTACACAGTGTGTCAGTGAGTGTGTTAATATTAATCTGTGTTCTCTGTCAATGTGTTAATATTACTGAGGACAGTGGGATGTTTTACACTTCACAGGGTTTATCTGACTGTGGGTCATGATGTACACAGTGTGTCAGTGAGTGTGTTAATATTAATCTGTGTTCTCTGTCAATGTGTTAATATTCCTGAGGACAGTGGGGGTGTTTTACACTTCACAGGGTGTATCTGACAGTGGGTCATGATGTACACAGTGTGTCAGTGAGTGTGTTAATATTAATCTGTGTTCTCTGTCAGTGTGTTAATATTCCTGAGGACAGTGGGGGTGTTTTACACTTCACAGGGTTTATCTGACTGTGGGTCATGATATACACAGTGTGTCAGTGAGTGTGTTAATATTAATCTGTGTTCTCTGTCAGTGTGTTACTATTCCTGAGGACAGTGGGGGTGTTTTACACTTCACAGGGTTTATCTGACTGTGGGTCATGATATACACAGTGTGTCAGTGAGTGTGTTAATATTAATCTGTGTTCTCTGTCAGTGTGTTAATATTCCTGAGGACAGTGGGGGTGTTTTACACTTCACAGGGTGTATCTAACTGTGGGTCATGATATACACAGTGTGTCAGTGAGTGTGTTAATATTAATCTGTGTTCTCTGTCAGTGTGTTAATATTACTGAGGACAGTGGGGGTGTTTTACACTTCACAGGGTGTATCTGACTGTGGGTCATGATATACACAGTGTGTCAGTGAGTGTGTCAATATTAATCTGTGTTCTCTGTCAGTGTGTTAATATTACTGAGGACAGTGGGGGTGTTTTACACTTCACAGGGTGTATCTGACTGTGGGTCATGATATACACAGTGTGTCAGTGAGTGTGTCAATATTAATCTGTGTTCTCTGTCAGTGTGTTAATATTACTGAGGACAGTGGGGGTGTTTTACACTTCACAGGGTGTATCTGACTGTGGGTCATGATATACACAGTGTGTCAGTGAATGTGTTAATATTAATCTGTGTTCTCTATCAGTGTGTTAATATTCCTGAGGACAGTGGGGGTGTTTTACACTTCACAGGGTGTATCTGACTGTGGGTCATGATATACACAGTGTGTCAGTGAGTGTGTTAATATTAATCTGTGTTCTCTGTCAGTGTGCTAATATTACTGAGGACAGTGGGAATGTTTCACACTTCACAGGGTGTATCTGACTGTGGGTCATGATATACACAGTGTGTCAGTGAGTGTGTTAATATTAATCTGTGTTCTCTGTCAGTGTGTTAATATTACTGAGGATAGTGGGGGTGTTTTACACTTCACAGGGTGTATCTGACTGTGGGTCATGATATACACAGTGTGTCAGTGAGTGTGTTAATATTAATCTGTGTTCTCTGTCAGGTGTTAATATTACTGAGGACAGTGGGGGTGTTTTACACTTCACAGGGTGTATCTGACTGTGGGTCATGATATACACAGTGTGTCAGTGAGTGTGTTAATATTAATCTGTGTTCTCTGTCAGTGTGTTAATATTACTGAGGACAGTGGGGGTGTTTTACACTTCACAGGGTGCATCTGACTGTGGGTCATGATATACACAGTGTGTCAGTGAGTGTGTTAATATTAATCTGTGTTCTCTGTCAGTGTGTTAATATTACTGAGGACAGTGGGGGTGTTTTACACTTCACAGGGTGTATCTGACTGTGGGTCATGATATACACAGTGTGTCAGTGAGTGTGTTAATATTAATCTGCGTTCTCTGTCAGTGTGTTAATATTACTGAGGACAGTGGGGATGTTTTACACTTCACAGGGTGTATCTGACTGTGGGTCATGATATACACAGTGTGTCAGTGAGTGTGTTAATATTAATCTGTGTTCTCTGTCAGTGTGTTAATATTACTGAGGACAGTGGGAGTGTTTTACACTTCACCGGGTGTATCTGACTGTGGGTCATGATATACACAGTGTGTCAGTGAGTGTGTTAATATTAATCTGTGTTCTCTGTCAGTGTGTTAATATTACTGAGGACAGTGGGGATGTTTTACACTTCACAGGGTGTATCTGACTGTGGGTCATGATATACACAGTGTGTCAGTGAGTGTGTTAATATTAATCTGTGTTCTCTGTCAGTGTGTTAATATTCCTGAGGACAGTGGGGGTGTTTTACACTTCACAGGGTGTATCTGACTCTGGGTCATGATATACACAGTGTGTCGGTGAGTGTGTTAATATTAATCTGTGTTCTCTGTCAGTGTGTTAATATTCCTGAGGACAGTGGGGGTGTTTTACACTTCACAGGGTGTATCTGACTGTGGGTCATGATATACACAGTGTGTCGGTGAGTGTGTTAATATTAATCTGTGTTCTCTGTCAGTGTGTTAATATTCCTGAGGACAGTGGGGGTGTTTTACACTTCACAGGGTGTATCTGACTGTGGGTCATGATATACACAGTGTGTCAGTGAGTGTGTTAATATTAATCTGTGTTCTCTGTCAGTGTGTTAATATTGCTGAGGACATTGGGGGTGTTTTACACTTCACAGGGTTTATCTGACTGTGGGTCATGATGTACACAGTGTGTCAGTGAGTGTGTTAATATTAATCTGTGTTCTCTGTCAGTGTGTTAATATTCCTGAGGACAGTGGGGGTGTTTTACACTTCACAGGGTGTATCTGACTGTGGGTCATGATATACACAGTGTGTCAGTGAGTGTGTTAATATTAATCTGTGTTCTCTGTCAGTGTGTTAATATTACTGAGGACAGTGGGGGTGTTTTACACTTCACAGGGTTTATCTGACTGTGGGTCATGATATACACAGTGTGTCAGTGAGTGTGTTAATATTAATCTGTGTTCTCTGTCAGTGTGTTAATATTACTGAGGACAGTGGGGGTGTTTTACACTTCACCGGGTGTATCTGACTGTGGGTCATGATATACACAGTGTGTCAGTGAGTGTGTTAATATTAATCTGTGTTCTCTGTCAGTGTGTTAATATTCCTGAGGACAGTGGGGGTGTTTTACACTTCACAGGGTGTATCTGACTGTGGGTCATGATATACACAGTGTGTCAGTGAGTGTGTTAATATTAATCTGTGTTCTCTGTCAGTGTGTTAATATTCCTGAGGACAGTGGGGGTGTTTTACACTTCACAGGGTGTATCTGACTGTGGGTCATGATGTACACAGTGTGTCAGTGAGTGTGTTAATATTAATCTGTGTTCTCTGTCAGTGTGTTAATATTACTGAGGACAGTGGGGGTGTTTTACACTTCACAGGGTGTATCTGACTGTGGGTCATGATGTACACAGTGTGTCAGTGAGTGTGTTAATATTAATCTGTGTTCTCTGTCAGTGTGTTAATATTACTGAGGACAGTGGGGGTGTTTTACACTTCACCGGGTGTATCTGACTGTGGGTCATGATATACACAGTGTGTCAGTGAGTGTGTTAATATTAATCTGTGTTCTCTGTCAGTGTGTTAATATTCCTGAGGACAGTGGGGGTGTTTTACACTTCACAGGGTGTATCTGACTGTGGGTCATGATGTACACAGTGTGTCAGTGAGTGTGTTAATATTAATCTGTGTTCTCTGTCAGGTGTTAATATTACTGAGGACAGTGGGGGTGTTTTACACTTCACAGGGTGTATCTGACTGTGGGTCATGATGTACACAGTGTGTCAGTGAGTGTGTTAATATTAATCTGTGTTCTCTGTCAGTGTGTTAATATTCCTGAGGACAGTGGGGGTGTTTTAAACTTCACAGGGTGTATCTGACTGTGGGTCATGATATACACAGTGTGTCAGTGAGTGTGTTAATATTAATCTGTGTTCTCTGTCAGTGTGTTAATATTACTGAGGACAGTTGGGGTGTTTTACACTTCACAGGGTGTATCTGACTGTGGGTCATGATATACACAGTGTGTCAGTGAGTGTGTTAATATTAATCTGTGTTCTCTGTCAGTGTGTTAATATTGCTGAGGACAGTGGGGGTGTTTTACACTTCACAGGGTGTATCTGACTGTGGGTCATGATATGCACAGTGTGTCAGTGAGTGTGTTAATATTAATCTGTGTTCTCTGTCAGTGTGATAATATTGCTGAGGACAGTGGGGGTGTTTTACACTTCACAGGGTGTATCTGACTGTGGGTCATGATATACACAGTGTGTCAGTGAGTGTGTTAATATTAATCTGTGTTCTCTGTCAGTGTGATAATATTACAGAGGACAGTGGGGGTGTTTTACACTTCACAGGGTGTATCTGACTGTTGGTCATGATGTACACAGTGTGTCAGTGAGTGTGTTAATATTAATCTGTGTTCTCTGTCAGTGTGTTAATATTACTGAGGACAGTGGGGATGTTTTACACTTCACAGGGTGTATCTGACTGTGGGTCATGATATACACAGTGTGTCAGTGAGTGTGTTAATATTAATCTGTGTTCTCTGTCAGTGTGTTCATATTCCTGAGGACAGTGGGGGTGTTTTACACTTCACAGGGTTTATCTGACTGTGGGTCATGATACACACAGTGTGTCAGTGAGTGTGTTAATATTAATCTGTGTTCTCTGTCAGTGTGTTAATATTCCTGAGGACAGTGGGGGTGTTTTACACTTCACAGGGTGTATCTGACAGTGGGTCATGATATACACAGTGTGTCAGTGAGTGTGTTAATATTAATCTGTGTTCTCTGTCAGTGTGTTAATATTACTGAGGACAGTGGGGGTGTTTTACACTTCACAGGGTGTATCTGACTGTGGGTCATGATATACACAGTGTGTCAGTGAGTGTGTTAATATTAATCTGTGTTCTCTGTCAGTGTGCTAATATTACTGAGGACAGTGGGAATGTTTTACACTTCACAGGGTGTATCTGACTGTGGGTCATGATATACACAGTGTGTCAGTGAGTGTGTTAATATTAATCTGTGTTCTCTGTCAGTGTGTTAATATTACTGAGGACAGTGGGGGTGTTTTACACTTCACAGGGTGTATCTGACTGTGGGTCATGATATACACAGTGTGTCAGTGAGTGTGTTAATATTAATCTGTGTTCTCTGTCAGGTGTTAATATTACTGAGGACAGTGGGGGTGTTTTACACTTCACAGGGTGTATCTGACTGTGGGTCATGATATACACAGTGTGTCAGTGAGTGTGTTAATATTAATCTGTGTTCTCTGTCAGTGTGTTAATATTGCTGAGGACAGTGGGGATGTTTTACACTTCACAGGGTGTATCTGACTGTGGGTCATGATATACACAGTGTGTCAGTGAGTGTGTTAATATTAATCTGTGTTCTCTGTCAGTGTGTTAATATTACTGAGGACAGTGGGGATGTTTTACACTTCACAGGGTGTATCTGACTGTGGGTCATGATATACACAGTGTGTCAGTGAGTGTGTTAATATTAATCTGTGTTCTCTGTCAGTGTGTTAATATTACTGAGGACAGTGGGGGTGTTTTACACTTCACAGGGTGTATCTGACTGTGGGTCATGATATACACAGTGTGTCAGTGAGTGTGTTAATATTAATCTGTGTTCTCTGTCAGTGTGTTAATATTCCTGAGGACAGTGGGGGTGTTTTACACTTCACAGGGTGTATCTGACTGTGGGTCATGATATACACAGTGTGTCAGTGAGTGTGTTAATATTAATCTGTGTTCTCTGTCAGTGTGTTAATATTACTGAGGACAGTGGGGGTGTTTTACACTTCACCGGGTGTATCTGACTGTGGGTCATGATATACACAGTGTGTCAGTGAGTGTGTTAATATTAATCTGTGTTCTCTGTCGGTGTGTTAATATTACTGAGGACAGTGGGGATGTTTTACACTTCACAGGGTGTATCTGACTGTGGGTCATGATATACACAGTGTGTCAGTGAGTGTGTTAATATTAATCTGTGTTCTCTGTCAGTGTGTTAATATTACTGAGGACAGTGGGGATGTTTTACACTTCACAGGGTTTATCTGACTGTGGGTCATGATGTACACAGTGTGTCAGTGAGTGTGTTAATATTAATCTGTGTTCTCTGTCAGGTGTTAATATTACTGAGGACAGTGGGGGTGTTTTACACTTCACAGGGTGTATCTGACTGTGGGTCATGATATACACAGTGTGTCAGTGAGTGTGTTAATATTAATCTGTGTTCTCTGTCAGGTGTTAATATTACTGGGGACAGTGGGGGTGTTTTACACTTCACAGGGTGTATCTGACTGTGGGTCATGATATACACAGTGTGTCAGTGAGTGTGTTAATATTAATCTGTGTTCTCTGTCAGTGTGATAATATTACAGAGGACAGTGGGGGTGTTTTACACTTCACAGGGTGTATCTGACTGTTGGTCATGATGTACACAGTGTGTCAGTGAGTGTGTTAATATTAATCTGTGTTCTCTGTCAGTGTGATAATATTACAGAGGACAGTGGGGGTGTTTTACACTTCACAGGGTGTATCTGACTGTTGGTCATGATGTACACAGTGTGTCAGTGAGTGTGTTAATATTAATCTGTGTTCTCTGTCAGTGTGTTAATATTACTGAGGACAGTGGGGATGTTTTACACTTCACAGGGTGTATCTGACTGTGGGTCATGATATACACAGTGTGTCAGTGAGTGTGTTAATATTAATCTGTGTTCTCTGTCAGTGTGTTCATATTCCTGAGGACAGTGGGGGTGTTTTACACTTCACAGGGTTTATCTGACTGTGGGTCATGATACACACAGTGTGTCAGTGAGTGTGTTAATATTAATCTGTGTTCTCTGTCAGTGTGTTAATATTCCTGAGGACAGTGGGGGTGTTTTACACTTCACAGGGTGTATCTGACAGTGGGTCATGATATACACAGTGTGTCAGTGAGTGTGTTAATATTAATCTGTGTTCTCTGTCAGTGTGTTAATATTACTGAGGACAGTGGGGGTGTTTTACACTTCACAGGGTGTATCTGACTGTGGGTCATGATATACACAGTGTGTCAGTGAGTGTGTTAATATTAATCTGTGTTCTCTGTCAGTGTGCTAATATTACTGAGGACAGTGGGAATGTTTTACACTTCACAGGGTGTATCTGACTGTGGGTCATGATATACACAGTGTGTCAGTGAGTGTGTTAATATTAATCTGTGTTCTCTGTCAGTGTGTTAATATTACTGAGGACAGTGGGGGTGTTTTACACTTCACAGGGTGTATCTGACTGTGGGTCATGATATACACAGTGTGTCAGTGAGTGTGTTAATATTAATCTGTGTTCTCTGTCAGGTGTTAATATTACTGAGGACAGTGGGGGTGTTTTACACTTCACAGGGTGTATCTGACTGTGGGTCATGATATACACAGTGTGTCAGTGAGTGTGTTAATATTAATCTGTGTTCTCTGTCAGTGTGTTAATATTGCTGAGGACAGTGGGGGTGTTTTACACTTCACAGGGTGTATCTGACTGTGGGTCATGATATACACAGTGTGTCAGTGAGTGTGTTAATATTAATCTGTGTTCTCTGTCAGTGTGTTAATATTACTGAGGACAGTGGGGATGTTTTACACTTCACAGGGTGTATCTGACTGTGGGTCATGATATACACAGTGTGTCAGTGAGTGTGTTAATATTAATCTGTGTTCTCTGTCAGTGTGTTAATATTACTGAGGACAGTGGGGGTGTTTTACACTTCACAGGGTGTATCTGACTGTGGGTCATGATATACACAGTGTGTCAGTGAGTGTGTTAATATTAATCTGTGTTCTCTGTCAGTGTGTTAATATTCCTGAGGACAGTGGGGGTGTTTTACACTTCACAGGGTGTATCTGACTGTGGGTCATGATATACACAGTGTGTCAGTGAGTGTGTTAATATTAATCTGTGTTCTCTGTCAGTGTGTTAATATTACTGAGGACAGTGGGGGTGTTTTACACTTCACCGGGTGTATCTGACTGTGGGTCATGATATACACAGTGTGTCAGTGAGTGTGTTAATATTAATCTGTGTTCTCTGTCGGTGTGTTAATATTACTGAGGACAGTGGGGATGTTTTACACTTCACAGGGTGTATCTGACTGTGGGTCATGATATACACAGTGTGTCAGTGAGTGTGTTAATATTAATCTGTGTTCTCTGTCAGTGTGTTAATATTACTGAGGACAGTGGGGATGTTTTACACTTCACAGGGTTTATCTGACTGTGGGTCATGATGTACACAGTGTGTCAGTGAGTGTGTTAATATTAATCTGTGTTCTCTGTCAGGTGTTAATATTACTGAGGACAGTGGGGGTGTTTTACACTTCACAGGGTGTATCTGACTGTGGGTCATGATATACACAGTGTGTCAGTGAGTGTGTTAATATTAATCTGTGTTCTCTGTCAGGTGTTAATATTACTGAGGACAGTGGGGGTGTTTTACACTTCACAGGGTGTATCTGACTGTGGGTCATGATATACACAGTGTGTCAGTGAGTGTGTTAATATTAATCTGTGTTCTCTGTCAGGTGTTAATATTACTGAGGACAGTGGGGGTGTTTTACACTTCACAGGGTGTATCTGACTGTGGGTCATGATATACACAGTGTGTCAGTCAGTGTGTTAATATTAATCTGTGTACTCTGTCAGTGTGTAAATATTACTGAGGACAGTGGGGGTGTTTTACACTTCACAGGGTGTATCTGACTGTGGGTCATGATATACACAGTGTGTCAGTGAGTGTGTTAATATTAATCTGTGTTCTCTGTCAGGTGTTAATATTACTGAGGACAGTGGGGGTGTTTTACACTTCACAGGGTGTATCTGACTGTGGGTCATGTTATACACAGTGTGTCAGTGAGTGTGTTAATATTAATCTGTGTTCTCTGTCAGTGTGTTAATATTACTGAGGACAGTGGGGGTGTTTTACACTTCACAGGGTGTATCTGACTGTGGGTCATGATGAACACAGTGTGTCAGTGAGTGTGTTAATATTAATCTGTGTTCTCTGTCAGTGTGTTAATATTCCTGAGGACAGTGGGGGTGTTTTACACTTCACAGGGTGTATCTGACTGTGGGTCATGATATACACAGTGTGTCAGTGAGTGTGTTAATATTAATCTGTGTTCTCTGTCAGTGTGTTAATAATACTGAGGACAGTGGTGGTGTTTTGCACTTCACAGGGTGTATCTGACTGTGGGTCATGATATACAGAGTGTGTCAGTGAGTGTGTTAATATTAATCTGTGTTCTCTGTCAGTGTGTTAATATTACTGAGGACAGTGGGGGTGTTTTACACTTCACAGGGTGTATCTGACTGTGGGTCATGATATACACAGTGTGTCAGTGAGTGTGTTAATATTAATCTGTGTTCTCTGTCAGGTGTTAATATTACTGAGGACAGTGGGGGTGTTTTACACTTCACAGGGTGTATCTGACTGTGGGTCATGATATACACAGTGTGTCAGTCAGTGTGTTAATATTAATCTGTGTACTCTGTCAGTGTGTAAATATTACTGAGGACAGTGGGGGTGTTTTACACTTCACAGGGTGTATCTGACTGTGGGTCATGATATACACAGTGTGTCAGTGAGTGTGTTAATATTAATCTGTGTTCTCTGTCAGGTGTTAATATTACTGAGGACAGTGGGGGTGTTTTACACTTCACAGGGTGTATCTGACTGTGGGTCATGTTATACACAGTGTGTCAGTGAGTGTGTTAATATTAATCTGTGTTCTCTGTCAGTGTGTTAATATTACTGAGGACAGTGGGGGTGTTTTACACTTCACAGGGTGTATCTGACTGTGGGTCATGATGAACACAGTGTGTCAGTGAGTGTGTTAATATTAATCTGTGTTCTCTGTCAGTGTGTTAATATTCCTGAGGACAGTGGGGGTGTTTTACACTTCACAGGGTGTATCTGACTGTGGGTCATGATATACACAGTGTGTCAGTGAGTGTGTTAATATTAATCTGTGTTCTCTGTCAGTGTGTTAATATTACTGAGGACAGTGGGGGTGTTTTACACTTCACAGGGTGTATCTGACTGTGGGTCATGATATACATAGTGTGTCAGTGAGTGTGTTAATATTAATCTGTGTTCTCTGTCAGTGTGTTAATATTCCTGAGGACAGTGGGGATGTTTTACACTTCACAGGGTGTATCTGACTCTGGGTCATGATATACACAGTGTGTCAGTGAGTGTGTTAATATTAATCTGTGTTCTCTGTCAGTGTGTTAATATTCCTGAGGACAGTGGGGATGTTTTACACTTCACAGGGTGTATCTGACTGTGGGTCATGATGTACACAGTGTGTCAGTGAGTGTGTTAATATTAATCTGAGTTCTCTGTCAGTGTGTTAATATTGCTGAGGACAGTGGGGGTGTTTTACACTTCACAGGGTGTATCTGACTGTGGGTCATGATATACACAGTGCGTCAGTGAGTGTGTTAATATTAATCTGTGTTCTCTGTCAGTGTGTTAATATTACAGAGGACAGTGGGGGTGTTTTACACTTCACAGGGTGTATCTGACTGTTGGTCATGATGTACACAGTGTGTCAGTGAGTGTGTTAATATTAATCTGTGTTCTCTGTCAGTGTGTTAATATTACTGAGGACAGTGGGGATGTTTTACACTTCACAGGGTGTATCTGACTGTGGGTCATGATATACACAGTGTGTCAGTGAGT
The DNA here is from genome assembly GCF_036365525.1 of Heterodontus francisci. Classification (NCBI taxonomy): domain Eukaryota; kingdom Metazoa; phylum Chordata; class Chondrichthyes; order Heterodontiformes; family Heterodontidae; genus Heterodontus; species Heterodontus francisci. Next base: position 15,254 of record NW_027140452.1, on the reverse strand, counting down.
GTGTTAATATTAATCTGTGTTCTCTGTCAGTGTGTTCATATTCCTGAGGACAGTGGGGGTGTTTTACACTTCACAGGGTTTATCTGACTGTGGGTCATGATACACACAGTGTGTCAGTGAGTGTGTTAATATTAATCTGTGTTCTCTGTCAGTGTGTTAATATTCCTGAGGACAGTGGGGGTGTTTTACACTTCACAGGGTGTATCTGACTGTGGGTCATGATATACACAGTGTGTCAGTGAGTGTGTTAATATTAATCTGTGTTCTATGTCAGTGTGTTAATATTACTGAGGACAGTGGGGGTGTTTTACACTTCACAGGGTGTATCTGACTCTGGGTCATGATGTACACAGTGTGTCAGTGAGTGTGTTAATATTAATCTGTGTTCTCTGTCAGTGTGTTAATATTCCTGAGGACAGTGGGGGTGTTTTACACTTCACAGGGTGCATCTGACTGTGGGTCATGATATACACAGTGTGTCAGTGAGTGTGTTAATATTAATCTGTGTTCTCTGTCAGTGTGTTAATATTCCTGAGGACAGTGGGGGTGTTTTACACTTCACAGGGTGTATCTGACTGTGGGTCATGATATACACAGTGTGTCAGTGAGTGTGTTAATATTAATCTGTGTTCTCTGTCAGTGTGTTAATATTACTGAGGACAGTGGGGGTGTTTTACACTTCACAGGGTTTATCTGACTGTGGGTCATGATATACTCAGTGTGTCAGTGAGTGTGTTAATATTAATCTGTGTTCTCTGTCAGTGTGTTAATATTACTGAGGACAGTGGGGGTGTTTTACACTTCACAGAGTGTATCTGACTGTGGGTCATGATATACACAGTGTGTCAGTGAGTGTGTTAATATTAATCTGTGTTCTCTGTCAGGTGTTAATATTACTGAGGGCAGTGGGGGTGTTTTACACTTCACAGGGTGTATCTAACTGTGGGTCATGATGTACACAGTGTGTCAGTGAGTGTGTTAATATTAATCTGTGTTCTCTGTCAATGTGTTAATATTACTGAGGACAGTGGGATGTTTTACACTTCACAGGGTTTATCTGACTGTGGGTCATGATGTACACAGTGTGTCATTGAGTGTGTTAATATTAATCTGTGTTCTCTGTCAGTGTGTTAATATTCCTGAGGACAGTGGGGGTGTTTTACACTTCACAGGGTGTATCTGACTGTGGGTCATGATATACACAGTGTGTCAGTGAGTGTGTTAATATTAATCTGTGTTCTCTGTCAGTGTGTTAATATTACTGAGGACAGTGGGGGTGTTTTACACTTCACAGGGTGTATCTGACTGTGGGTCATGATATACACAGTGTGTCAGTGAGAGTGTTAATATTAATCTGTGTTCTCTGTCAGTGTGTTAATATTCCTGAGGACAGTGGGGTGTTTTACACTTCAGAGGGTGTATCTGACTATGGGTCATGATGTACACAGTGTGTCAGTGAGTGTGTTAATATTAATCTGTGTTCTCTGTCAGTGTGTTAATATTACTGAGGACAGTGGGGGTGTTTACACTTCACAGGGTGTATCTGACTGTGGGTCATGATATACACAGTGTGTCAGTGAGTGTGTTAATATTAATCTGTGTTCTCTGTCAGTGTGTTAATATTACTGAGGACAGTGGGGGTGTTTTACACTTCACAGGGTGTATCTGACTGTGGGTCATGACATACACAGTGTGTCAGTGAGTGTGTTAATATTAATCTGTGTTCTCTGTCAGTGTGTTAATATTCCTGAGGACAGTGGGGTGTTTTACACTTCACAGGGTGTATCTGACTGTGGGTCATGATGTACACAGTGTGTCAGTGAGTGTGTTAATATTAATCTGTGTTCTCTGTCAGTGTGTTAATATTCCTGAGGACAGTGGGGGTGTTTTACACTTCACAGGGTGTATCTGATTGTGGGTCATGATGTACACAGTGTGTCAGTGAGTGTGTTAATATTAATCTGTGTTCTCTGTCAGTGTGTTAATATTACTGAGGACAGTGGGGGTGTTTTACACTTCACAGGGTTTATCTGACTGTGGGTCATGATATACACAGTGTGTCAGTGAGTGTGTTAATATTAATCTGTGTTCTCTGTCAGTGTGTTAATATTCCTGAGGACAGTGGGGGTGTTTTACACTTCACAGGGTGTATCTGACTATGGGTCATGATGTACAAAGTGTGTCAGTGAGTGTGTTAATATTAATCTGTGTTCTCTGTCAGTGTGTTAATATTACTGAGGACAGTGGGGATGTTTTACACTTCACAGGGTGTATCTGACTGTGGGTCATGATTTACACAGTGTTTCAGTGAGTGTGTTAATATTAATCTGTGTTCTCTGTCAGTGTGTTAATATTACTGAGGACAGTGGGGGTGTTTTACACTTCACAGGGTGTATCTGACTGTGGGTCATGATATACACAGTGTGTCAGTGAGTGTGTTAATATTAATCTGTGTTCTCTGTCAGTGTGTTAATATTACTGAGGACAGTGGGGGTGTTTTACACTTCACAGGGTGTAACTGACTGTGGGTCATGATATACACAGTGTGTCAGTGAGTGTGTTAATATTAATCTGTGTTCTCTGTCAGTGTGTTAATATTCCTGAGGACAGTGGGGGTGTTTTACACTTCACAGGGTGTAACTGACTGTGGGTCATGATATACACAGTGTGTCAGTGAGTGTGTTAATATTAATCTGTGTTCTCTGTCAGTGTGTTAATATTACTGAGGACAGTGGGGATGTTTTACTCTTCACAGGGTGTATCTGACTGTGGGTCATGATATAGACAGTGTGTCAGTGAGTGTGTTAATATTAATCTGTGTTCTCTGTCAGTGTGTTAATATTACTGAGGACAGTGGGGGTGTTTTACACTTCACCGGGTGTATCTGACTGTGGGTCATGATGTACACAGTGTGTCAGTGAGTGTGTTAATATTAATCTGTGTTCTCTGTCAGTGTGTTAATATTACTGAGGACAGTGGGGATGTTTTACACTTCACAGGGTGTATCTGACTGTGGGTCATGATATACACAGTGTGTCAGTGAGTGTGTTAATATTAATCTGTGTTCTCTGTCGGTGTGTTAATATTACTGAGGACAGTGGGGATGTTTTACACTTCACAGGGTGTATCTGACTGTGGGTCATGATATACACAGTGTGTCAGTGAGTGTGTTAATATTAATCTGTGTTCTCTGTCAGTGTGTTAATATTACTGAGGACAGTGGGGATGTTTTACTCTTCACAGGGTGTATCTGACTGTGGGTCATGATATACACAGTGTGTCAGTGAGTGTGTTAATATTAATCTGTGTTCTCTGTCAGTGTGTTAATATTACTGAGGACAGTGGGGATGTTTTACACTTCACAGGGTGTATCTGACTGTGGGTCATGATGTACACAGTGTGTCAGTGAGTGTGTTAATATTAATCTGTGTTCTCTGTCAGTGTGTTAATATTCCTGAGGACAGTGGGGATGTTTTACGCTTCACAGGGTGTATCTGACTGTGGGTCATGATATACACAGTGTGTCAGTGAGTGTGTTAATATTAATCTGTGTTCTCTGTCGGTGTGTTAATATTACTGAGGACAGTGGGGATGTTTTACACTTCACAGGGTGTATCTGACTGTGGGTCATGATATACACAGTGTGTCAGTGAGTGTGTTAATATTAATCTGTGTTCTCTGTCAGTGTGTTAATATTACTGAGGACAGTGGGGATGTTTTACTCTTCACAGGGTGTATCTGACTGTGGGTCATGATATACACAGTGTGTCAGTGAGTGTGTTAATATTAATCTGTGTTCTCTGTCGGTGTGTTAATATTACTGAGGACAGTGGGGATGTTTTACACTTCACAGGGTGTATCTGACTGTGGGTCATGATATACACAGTGTGTCAGTGAGTGTGTTAATATTAATCTGTGTTCTCTGTCAGTGTGTTAATATTCCTGAGGACAGTGGGGGTGTTTTACACTTCACAGGGTGTATCTGACTGTGGGTGATGATATACACAGTGTGTCAGTGAGTGTGTTAATATTAATCTGTGTTCTCTGTCAATGTGTTAATATTACTGAGGACAGTGGGGGTGTTTTACACTTCACAGGGTGTATCTGACTGTGGGTCATGATATACACAGTGTGTCAGTGAGTGTGTTAATATTAATCTGTGTTCTCTGTCAGTGTGTTAATATTACTGAGGACAGTGGGGATGTTTTACACTTCACAGGGTGTATCTGACTCTGGGTCATGATATACACAGTGTGTCAGTGAGTGTGTTAATATTAATCTGTGTTCTCTGTCAGTGTGTTAATATTCCTGAGGACAGTGGGGGTGTTTTACACTTCACAGGGTGTATCTGACTCTGGGTCATGATGTACACAGTGTGTCAGTGAGTGTGTTAATATTAATCTGTGTTCTCTGTCAGTGTGTTAATATTCCTGAGGACAGTGGGGGTGTTTTACACTTCACAGGGTGTATCTGACTGTGGGTCATGATATACACAGTGTGTCGGTGAGTGTGTTAATATTAATCTGTGTTCTCTGTCAGTGTGTTAATATTCCTGAGGACAGTGGGGGTGTTTTACACTTCACAGGGTGTATCTGACTGTGGGTCATGATATACACAGTGTGTCAGTGAGTGTGTTAATATTAATCTGTGTTCTCTGTCAGGTGTTAATATTACTGAGGACAGTGGGGGTGTTTTACACTTCACAGGGTGTATCTGACTGTGAGTCATGATATACACAGTGTGTCAGTCAGTGTGTTAATATTAATCTGTGTACTCTGTCAGTGTGTAAATATTACTGAGGACAGTGGGGGTGTTTTACACTTCACAGGGTGTATCTGACTGTGGGTCATGATATACACAGTGTGTCAGTGAGTGTGTTAATATTAATCTGTGTTCTCTGTCAGTGTGTTAATATTGCTGAGGACAGTGGGGGTGTTTTACACGTCACAGGGTGTATCTGACTGTGGGTCATGATATACACAGTGTGTCAGTGAGTGTGTTAATATTAATCTGTGTTTTCTGTCAGTGTGTTAATATTACTGAGGACAGTGGGGATGTTTTACACTTCACAGGGTGTATCTGACTGTGGGTCATGATATACACAGTGTGTCAGTGAGTGTGTTAATATTAATCTGTGTTCTCTGTCAGTGTGTTAATATTACTGAGGACAGTGGGGATGTTTTACTCTTCACAGGGTGTATCTGACTGTGGGTCATGATATACACAGTGTGTCAGTGAGTGTGTTAATATTAATCTGTGTTCTCTGTCAGTGTGTTAATATTACTGAGGACAGTGGGGGTGTTTTACACTTCACCGGGTGTATCTGACTGTGGGTCATGATATACACAGTGTGTCAGTGAGTGTGTTAATATTAATCTGTGTTCTCTGTCGGTGTGTTAATATTACTGAGGACACTGGGGATGTTTTACACTTCACAGGGTGTATCTGACTGTGGGTCATGATATACACAGTGTGTCAGTGAGTGTGTTAATATTAATCTGTGTTCTCTGTCAGTGTGTTAATATTACTGAGGACAGTGGGGATGTTTTACACTTCACAGGTTGTATCTGACTCTGGGTCATGATATACACAGTGTGTCAGTGAGTGTGTTAATATTAATCTGTGTTCTCTGTCAGTGTGTTAATATTCCTGAGGACAGTGGGGGTGTTTTACACTTCACAGGGTGTATCTGACTCTGGGTCATGATGTACCAAGTGTGTCAGTGAGTGTGTTAATAATAATCTGTGTTCTCTGTCAGTGTGTTAATATTCCTGAGGACAGTGGGGGTGTTTTACACTTCACAGGGTTTATCTGACTGTGGGTCTTGATATACACAGTGTGTCGGTGAGTGTGTTAATATTAATCTGTGTTCTCTGTCAGTGTGTTAATATTCCTGAGGACAGTGGGGGTGTTTTACACTTCACAGGGTGTATCTGACTGTGGGTCATGATATACACAGTGTGTCAGTGAGTGTGTTAATATTAATCTGTGTTCTCTGTCAGGTGTTAATATTACTGAGGACAGTGGGGGTGTTTTACACTTCACAGGGTGTATCTGACTGTGGGTCATGATATACACAGTGTGTCAGTCAGTGTGTTAATATTAATCTGTGTACTCTGTCAGTGTGTAAATATTACTGAGGACAGTGGGGGTGTTTTACACTTCACAGGGTGTATCTGACTGTGGGTCATGATATACACAGTGTGTCAGTGAGTGTGTTAATATTAATCTGTGTTCTCTGTCAGGTGTTAATATTACTGAGGACAGTGGGGGTGTTTTACACTTCACAGGGTGTATCTGACTGTGGGTCATGTTATACACAGTGTGTCAGTGAGTGTGTTAATATTAATCTGTGTTCTCTGTCAGTGTGTTAATATTACTGAGGACAGTGGGGGTGTTTTACACTTCACAGGGTGTATCTGACTGTGGGTCATGATGAACACAGTGTGTCAGTGAGTGTGTTAATATTAATCTGTGTTCTCTGTCAGTGTGTTAATATTCCTGAGGACAGTGGGGGTGTTTTACACTTCACAGGGTGTATCTGACTGTGGGTCATGATATACACAGTGTGTCAGTGAGTGTGTTAATATTAATCTGTGTTCTCTGTCAGTGTGTTAATAATACTGAGGACAGTGGGGGTGTTTTACACTTCACAGGGTGTATCTGACTGTGGGTCATGATATACAGAGTGTGTCAGTGAGTGTGTTAATATTAATCTGTGTTCTCTGTCAGTGTGTTAATATTCCTGAGGACAGTAGGGGTGTTTTACACTTCACAGGGTGCATCTGACTGTGGGTCATGATATACACAGTGTGTCAGTGAGTGTGTTAATATTAATCTGTGTTCTCTGTCAGTGTGTTAATATTCCTGAGGACAGTGGGGGTGTTTTACACTTCACAGGGTGTATCTGACTGTGGGTCATGATGTACACAGTGTGTCAGTGAGTGTGTTAATATTAATCTGTGTTCTCTGTCAGTGTGTTAATATTACCGAGGACAGTGGGGGTGTTTTACACATCACAGGGTGTATCTGACTGTGGGTCATGATGTACACAGTGTGTCAGTGAGTGTGTTAATATTAATCTGAGTTCTCTGTCAGTGTGTTAATATTGCTGAGGACAGTGGGGGTGTTTTACACTTCACAGGGTGTATCTGACTGTGGGTCATGATATACACAGTGTGTCAGTGAGTGTGTTAATATTAATCTGTGTTCTCTGTCAGTGTGTTAATATTACTGAGGACAGTGGGGATGTTTTACACTTCACAGGGTGTATCTGACTGTGGGTCATGATATACACAGTGTGTCAGTGAGTGTGTTAATATTAATCTGTGTTCTCTGTCAGTGTGTTAATATTCCTGAGGACAGTGGGGGTGTTTTACACTTCACAGGGTGTATCTGACTGTGGGTCATGATGTACACAGTGTGTCAGTGAGTGTGTTAATATTAATCTGTGTTCTCTGTCAGTGTGTTAATATTACTGAGGACAGTGGGGGTGTTTTACACTTCACAGGGTGTATCTGACTGTGGGTCATGATATACACAGTGTGTCAGTGAGTGTGTTAATATTAATCTGTGTTCTCTGTCAGTGTGTTAATATTACTGAGGACAGTGGGGGTGTTTTACACTTCACAGGGTGTATCTGACTGTGGGTCATGATATACACAGTGTGTCAGTGAGTGTGTTAATATTAATCTGTGTTCTCTGTCAGTGTGTTAATATTACTGAGGACAGTGGGGATGTTTTACACTTCACAGGGTGTATCTGACTGTGGGTCATGATATACACAGTGTGTCAGTGAGTGTGTTAATATTAATCTGTGTTCTCTGTCAGTGTGTTCATATTCCTGAGGACAGTGGGGGTGTTTTACACTTCACAGGGTTTATCTGACTGTGGGTCATGATACACACAGTGTGTCAGTGAGTGTGTTAATATTAATCTGTGTTCTCTGTCAGTGTGTTAATATTCCTGAGGACAGTGGGGGTGTTTTACACTTCACAGGGTGTATCTGACTGTGGGTCATGATATACACAGTGTGTCAGTGAGTGTGTTAATATTAATCTGTGTTCTCTGTCAGTGTGTTAATATTACTGAGGACAGTGGGGGTGTTTTACACTTCACAGGGTTTATCTGACTGTGGGTCATGATATACACAGTGTGTCAGTGAGTGTGTTAATATTAATCTGTGTTCTCTGTCAGTGTGTTAATATTACTGAGGACAGTGGGGGTGTTTTACACTTCACAGGGTGTATCTGACTGTGGGTCATGATGTACACAGTGTGTCAGTGAGTGTGTTAATATTAATCTGTGTTCTCTGTCAGTGTGTTAATATTACTGAGGACAGTGGGGGTGTTTTACACTTCACAGGGTGCATCTGACTGTGGGTCATGATATACACAGTGTGTCAGTGAGTGTGTTAATATTAATCTGTGTTCTCTGTCAGTGTGTTAATATTACTGAGGACAGTGGGGGTGTTTTACACTTCACAGGGTGTATCTGACTGTGGGTCATGATGTACACAGTGTGTCAGTGAGTGTGTTAATATTAATCTGTGTTCTCTGTCAGTGTGTTAATATTCCTGAGGACAGTGGGGGTGTTTTACACTTCACAGGGTGTATCTGACTGTGGGTCATGATATACACAGTGTGTCAGTGAGTGTGTTAATATTAATCTGTGTTCTCTGTCAGTGTGTTAATATTCCTGAGGACAGTGGGGGTGTTTTACACTTCACAGGGTGTATCTGACTGTGGGTCATGATGTACACAGTGTGTCAGTGAGTGTGTTAATATTAATCTGTGTTCTCTGTCAGTGTGTTAATATTACTGAGGACAGTGGGGGTGTTTTACACTTCACAGGGTGTATCTGACTGTGGATCATGATATACACAGTGTGTCAGCGAGTGTGTTAATATTAATCTGTATTCTCTGTCAGTGTGTTAATATTCCTGAGGATAGTGGGGGTGTTTTACACTTCACAGGGTTTATCTGACTGTGGGTCATGATATACACAGTGTGTCAGTGAGTGTGTTAATATTAATCTGTGTTCTCTGTCAGTGTGTTAATATTACTGAGGACAGTGGGGGTGTTTTACACTTCACAGAGTGTATCTGACTGTGGGTCATGATATACACAGTGTGTCAGTGAGTGTGTTAATATTAATCTGTGTTCTCTGTCAGGTGTTAATATTACTGAGGGCAGTGGGGGTGTTTTACACTTCACAGGGTGTATCTAACTGTGGGTCATGATGTACACAGTGTGTCAGTGAGTGTGTTAATATTAATCTGTGTTCTCTGTCAATGTGTTAATATTACTGAGGACAGTGGGATGTTTTACACTTCACAGGGTTTATCTGACTGTGGGTCATGATGTACACAGTGTGTCAGTGAGTGTGTTAATATTAATCTGTGTTCTCTGTCAGTGTGTTAATATTACTGAGGACAGTGGGGGTGTTTTACACTTCACAGGGTGTATCTGACTGTGGGTCATGATATACACAGTGTGTCAGTGAGAGTGTTAATATTAATCTGTGTTCTCTGTCAGTGTGTTAATATTCCTGAGGACAGTGGGGTGTTTTACACTTCAGAGGGTGTATCTGATTGTGGGTCATGATGTACACAGTGTGTCAGTGAGTGTGTTAATATTAATCTGTGTTCTCTGTCAGTGTGTTAATATTACTGAGGACAGTGGGGGTGTTTTACACTTCACAGGGTTTATCTGACTGTGGGTCATGATATACACAGTGTGTCAGTGAGTGTGTTAATATTAATCTGTGTTCTCTGTCAGTGTGTTAATATTACTGAGGACAGTGGGGGTGTTTTACACTTCACAGGGTGTATCTGACTGTGGGTCATGATATACACAGTGTGTCAGTGAGTGTGTTAATATTAATCTGTGTTCTCTGTCAGTGTGTTAATATTCCTGAGGACAGTGGGGGTGTTTTACACTTCACAGGGTGTATCTGACTATGGGTCATGATGTACAAAGTGTGTCAGTGAGTGTGTTAATATTAATCTGTGTTCTCTGTCAGTGTGTTAATATTACTGAGGACAGTGGGGATGTTTTACACTTCACAGGGTGTATCTGACTGTGGGTCATGATTTACACAGTGTTTCAGTGAGTGTGTTAATATTAATCTGTGTTCTCTGTCAGTGTGTTAATATTACTGAGGACAGTGGGGGTGTTTTACACTTCACAGGGTGTATCTGACTGTGGGTCATGATATACACAGTGTGTCAGTGAGTGTGTTAATATTAATCTGTGTTCTCTGTCAGTGTGTTAATATTCCTGAGGACAGTGGGGGTGTTTTACACTTCGCAGGGTGTATCTGACTCTAAGTCATGATTTACACAGTGTGTCAGTGAGTGTGTTAATATTAATCTGTGTTCTCTGTCAGTGTGTTAATATTCCTGAGGACAGTGGGGGTGTTTTACACTTCACAGGGTGTATCTGACTGTGGGTCATGATATACACAGTGTGTCAGTGAGTGTGTTAATATTAATCTGTGTTCTCTGTCAGTGTGTTAATATTACTGAGGACAGTGGGGGTGTTTTACACTTCACAGGGTGTATCTGACTGTGGGTCATGATATACACAGTGTGTCAGTGAGTGTGTTAATATTAATCTGTGTTCTCTGTCAGTGTGTTAATATTCCTGAGGACAGTGGGGGTGTTTTACACTTCACAGGGTGTATCTGACTATGGGTCATGATGTACAAAGTGTGTCAGTGAGTGTGTTAATATTAATCTGTGTTCTCTGTCAGTGTGTTAATATTACTCAGGACAGTGGGGGTGTTTTACACTTCACAGGGTGTATCTGACTGTGAGTCATGATATACACAGTGTGTCAGTGAGTGTGTTAATATTAATCTGTGTTCTCTGTCAGTGTGTTAATATTACTGAGGACAGTGGGGATGTTTTACACTTCACAGGGTGTATCTGACTGTGGGTCATGATATACACAGTGTGTCAGTGAGTGTGTTAATATTAATCTGTGTTCTCTGTCAGTGTGTTAATATTACTGAGGACAGTGGGGATGTTTTACACTTCACAGGGTGTATCGGACTGTGGGTCATGATATACACAGTGTGTCAGTGAGTGTGTTAATATTAATCTGTGTTCTCTGTCAGTGTGCTAATATTGCTGAGGACAGTGGGGGTGTTTTACACTTCACAGGGTGCATCTGACTGTGGGTCATGATATACACAGTGTGTCAGTGAGTGTGTTAATATTAATCTGTGTTCTCTGTCAGTGTGTTAATATTACTGAGGACAGTGGGGGTGTTTTACACTTCACAGAGTGTATCTGACTGTGGGTCATGATATACACAGTGTGTCAGTGAGTGTGTTAATATTAATCTGTGTTCTCTGTCAGGTGTTAGTATTACCGAGGACAGTGGGGTGTTTTACACTTCACAGGGTGTATCTGGCTGTGGGTCATGATATACACAGTGTGTCAGTGAGTGTGTTAATATTAATCTGTGTTCTCTGTCAGTGTGTTAATATTCCTGAGGACAGTGGGGTGTTTTACACTTCACAGGGTGTATCTGACTGTGGGTCATGATGTACACAGTGTGTCAGTGAGTGTGTTAATATTAATCTGTGTTCTCTGTCAATGTGTTAATATTACTGAGGACAGTGGGATGTTTTACACTTCACAGGGTTTATCTGACTGTGGGTCATGATATACACAGTGTGTCAGTGAGTGTGTTAATATTAATCTGTGTTCTCTGTCAGTGTGTTAATATTCCTGAGGACAGTGGGGGTGTTTTACACTTCACAGGGTGTATCTGGCTGTGGGTCATGAATTACACAGTGTGTCAGTGAGAGTGTTAATATTAATCTGTGTTCTCTGTCATTGTGTTAATATTCCTGATGACAGTGGGGGTGTTTTACACTTCACAGGGTGTATCTGACTGTGGGTCATGATATACACAGTGTGTCAGTGAGTGTGTTAATATTAATCTGTGTTCTCTGTCAGTTTGTTAATATTACTGAGGACAGTGGGGATGTTTTACACTTCACAGGGTTTATCTGACTGTGGGTCATGATATACACAGTGTGTCAGTGAGTGTGTTAATATTAATCTGTGTTCTCTGTCAGTGTGTTAATATTACTGAGGACAGTGGGGGTGTTTTACACTTCACAGGGTGTATCTGACTGTGGGTCATGATATACACAGTGTGTCAGTGAGTGTGTTAATATTAATCTGTGTTCTCTGTCAGTGTGTTAATATTACTGAGGACAGTGGGGGTGTTTTACACTTCACAGGGTGTATCTGACTGTGGGTCATGATGTACACAGTGTGTCAGTGAGTGTGTTAATATTAATCTGTGTTCTCTGTCAGTGTGTTAATATTACTGAGGACAGTGGGGGTGTTTTACACTTCACCGGGTGTATCTGACTCTGGGTCATGATGTACACAGTGTGTCAGTGAGTGTGTTAATATTAATCTGTGTTCTCTGTCAGTGTGTTAATATTACTGAGGACAGTGGGGGTGTTTTACACTTCACAGGGTGTATCTGACTGTGGGTCATGATATGCACAGTGTGTCAGTGAGTGTGTTAATATTAATCTGTGTTCTCTGTCAGTGTGTTAATATTCCTGAGGACAGTGGGGGTGTTTTACACTTCACAGGGTGTATCTGACTGTGGGTCATGATATACACAGTGTGTCAGTGAGTGTGTTAATATTAATCTGTGTACTCTGTCAGTGTGTTAATATTACTGAGGACAGTGGGGGTGTTTTACACTTCACAGGGTGTATCTGACTGTGGGTCATGATATACACAGTGTGTCAGTGAGTGTGTTAATATTAATCTGTGTTCTCTGTCAGTGTGTTAATATTACTGAGGACAGTGGGGGTGTTTTACACTTCACAGGGTGTATCTGACTGTGGGTCATGATATACACAGTGTGTCAGTGAGTGTGTTAATATTAATCTGTGTTCTCTGTCAGTGTGTTAATATTCCTGAGGACAGTGGGGGTGTTTTACACTTCACAGGTTGTATCTGACTGTGGGTCATGATATACAGAGTGTGTCAGTGAGTGTTTTAATATTAATCTGTGTTCTCTGTCAGTGTGTTAATATTCCTGAGGACAGTGGGGGTGTTTACACTTCACAGGGTGTATCTGACTGTGGGTCATGATGTACACAGTGTGTCAGTGAGTGTGTTAATATTAATCTGTGTCCTCTGTCAGTGTGTTAATATTACTGAGGACAGTGGGGGTGTTTTACACTTCACAGTGTTTATCTGACTGTGGGTCATGATATACACAGTGTATCAGTGAGTGTGTTAATATTAATCTGTGTTCTCTGTCAGTGTGTTAATATTGCTGAGGACAGTGGGGGTGTTTTACAATTCACAGGGTGTATCTGACTGTGGGTCATGATGTACACAGTGTGTCAGTGAGTGTGTCAATATTAATCTGTGTTCTCTGTCAGTGTGTTAATATTCCTGAGGACAGTGGGGGTGTTTTACACTTCACAGGGTGTATCTGACTCTGGGTCATGATGTACACAGTGTGTCAGTGAGTGTTTTAATATTAATCTGTGTTCTCTGTCAGTGTGTTAATATTACTGAGGACAGTGGGGGTGTTTTACACTTCACCGGGTGTATCTGACTCTGGGTCATGATGTACACAGTGTGTCAGTGAGTGTGTTAATATTAATCTGTGTTCTCTGTCAGTGTGTTAATATTACTGAGGACAGTGGGGGTGTTTTACACTTCACAGGGTGTATCTGACTGTGGGTCATGATATACACAGTGTGTCAGTGAATGTGTTAATATTAATCTGTGTTCTCTGTCAGTGTGTTAATATTGCTGAGGACAGTGGGGGTGTTTTACACTTCACAGGGTGTATCTGACTGTGGGTCATGATATACACAGTGTGTCAGTGAGTGTGTTAATATTAATCTGTGTACTCTGTCAGTGTGTTAATATTACTGAGGACAGTGGGGATGTTTTACACTTCACAGGGTGTATCTGACTGTGGGTCATAATGTACACAGTGTGTCAGTGAGTGTGTTAATATTAATCTGTGTTCTCTGTCAGTGTGTTAATATTCCTGAGGGCAGTGGGGATGTTTTACACTTCACAGGGTGTATCTGACTGTGGGTCATAATGTACACAGTGTGTCAGTGAGTGTGTTAATATTAATCTGTGTTCTCTGTCAGTGTGTTAATATTCCTGAGGACAGTGGGGGTGTTTTACACTTCACAGGGTGTATCTGACTGTGGGTCATGATGTACACAGTGTGTCAGTGAGTGTGTTAATATTAATCTGTGTTCTCTGTCAGTGTGTTAATATTCCTGAGGACAGTGGGGGTGTTTTACACTTCACAGGGTTTATCTGACTGTGGGTCATGATGTGCACAGTGTGTCAGTGAGTGTGTTAATATTAATCTGTGTTCTCTGTCAGGGTGTTAATATTCCTGAGGACAGTGGGGGTGTTTTACACTTCACAGGGTTTATCTGACTGTGGGTCATGATATACACAGTGTGTCAGTGAGTGTGTTAATATTAATCTGTGTTCTCTGTCAGTGTGTTAATATTACCGAGGACAGTGGGGGTGTTTTACACTTCACAGGGTGTATCTGACTGTGGGTCATGATGTACACAGTGTGTCAGTGAGTGTGTTAATATTAATCTGTGTTCTCTGTCAGTGTGTTAATATTCCTGAGGACAGTGGGGGTGTTTTACACTTCACAGGGTGTATCTGACTGTGGGTCATGATATACACAGTGTGTCAGTGAGTGTGTTAATATTAATCTGTGTTCTCTGTCATTGTGCTAATATTACTGAGGACAGTGGGGGTGTTTTACACTTCACATGGTGTATCAGACTGTGGGTCATGATATACACAGTGTGTCAGTGAGTGTGTTAATATTAATCTGTGTTCTCTGTCAGTGTGTTAATACTACTGAGGACAGTGGGGGTGTTTTACACTTCACAGGGTGTATCTGACTGTGGGTCATGATGTACACAGTGTGTCAGTGAGTGTGTTAATATTAATCTGTGTTCTCTGTCAGTGTGTTAATATTACTGAGGACAGTGGGGGTGTTTTACACTTCACAGGGTGTATCTGACTGTGGGTCATGATGTACACAGTGTGTCAGTGAGTGTGTTAATATTAATCTGTGTACTCTGTCAGTGTGTTAATATTACTGAGGACAGTGGGGGTGTTTTACACTTCACAGGGTGTATCTGACTGTGGGTCATGATGTACACAGTGTGTCAGTGAGTATGTTAATATTAATCTGTGT